>NC_090203.1:21493690-21799190 GCF_033026475.1 Channa argus
CCTGCTTTGGGAACCGAGCACCAGCGCCGTCTCGACCTTATGGGATTACTACAGCAAAAATCTGGTGAGGACACAGGATTATGAAATGCTGTGGTCACTCGGTGCAGAAAAACAAACATGAAGTCCACACTAGATCTGTTACCTCATTTTAACCATATTTTTAAACATTAGACCAACTTTAGCTTTGCTTTTGTTAATTTTTATGAACCTAACTGTTTGAAGTAGTGAGATATGTTACTCAATTTACTTATCTTAAGAGTTCCACATTTTTATTTTCAACACACTTAAATTTTTTTGTCTTGTTGGTGACTACAATTCAGATTGTAGAAATAAAGAGAAATCATGCACCAGATTTTCCTATTTAAACCAAGGTCTGTATAATTACATGAACTTTTGTCCCTTTCACCCCAGAGTGCATCATTCATCGTGCCTTGGCTTGGGCTGTCTGGTCTGGGCACCCTGTGCAAGACGCCCTTGGCTCTGTTGGAGCAGGCCCGCAGCTGCTGCTCTCTTTCTCCCCTTTACTCTCCAGGACACACCCAGCTCTACCGCTCTGCCAACTCCTTCCACATCTTCCTTAGGGTGTTGGCCCTGTGCCTCTCCCAAGACAAGGCTGGTGGAGTCCCACAGAGACAGATAAAAGGAAGGTAAAGATAGGGGATGGTCTGGGAGATCTTACAGTTGTTGGTCCTTCAGTTTCACCTCCACTTTAAAAAGTAGGTCTAACAATCGTCAAGTCATCTCAGCATCATATATTGTACATACATTTGGAGGGTAGGTTTTAAAATCAGGATTAGATTTTGTAGCATTTCTTTTTCTCCTCGGTTTTTTAATATGTTGTGTTTGTGCATACTTGCATTAATACACAGTCCGTGTGTGTTTGCACATCATCATGCATTTCAGTCTTGTTTGTGTGCGTGCCAGATGCACAGCAGTCTCCCAGTGCGTCTTTGATATTTACTCAGGCCCCCCAGTGGAGCAGGTGTCTCAGGAGTCAACCACCTGCTCTTCAGCACAGACCAGAGCCAAAGAGCCTCCTACTGATGTGCACACACACTGTGCACCTGCTCCCTAGAGCAGTGACATGGTTTCAGAATGTGTGAGGCTGTTGGATGTAGAAAGAGTGTTTGTCTTTGTGAGGCAAAGTACGAAAGAAGAAAGGCTAGATTAGAAGCTGATGTGCTCATGAGAACCAAGCACTGGACCATCCTATATCCCAGGCCGGCTGAGCGCCAGAGAGAGGCAGCCGTAGATAAATCCGCTTAATGACTTCCCTCTGTCTGGAATGTGCTCAGTAGCACTGCAGACATGGAGGCTAATTAGCTAACGAGCATGGCGGTTAATTCGCCTTAACGAAGCTGTGTTGGTTTCCAACATGGCTAGATAGAGGAGCTTGGGTGGTGAGGAGCAGGGGGATGTGGGTGGTAGGCAGTCTGGCAACAGCTAGGCTGGGCTGGTACAGGTCCAGAGCTCTCCCCCCTCCATCTCTACTTTCCTCAACCAAAACCATCACCACTACTTCCCTCCTCCCCTTCAGGAGGCGTGAGGCGCGCTGACTGTATTACTACAACATTTCGGCATTGTTCCCACTCCTGGCCGGGCTCTGCGGGACACCCGCAACGACCAGATTAATGGGATTGACTGTAAGCATGTTGCTCTCCAACGCTGGGAGTTAGGAGCATCTGCTCGCCTCCGGAAAAAAAAGCTGTCCGGAATAAACAAACAGACAGACAGAAAATCCCCACTGCTCCCTCCCAGTGTGCTGCTTATATCCCTGTTACATATTACTCATTCATCTATTTAAATCTCCCTCTCCTCACACTCTGATGGCATGCTTGGCCACCTTCTCCTTTTATAGTCCTCTGTGGGTGTAACTAAATGGAATTTAGTGTTAACCTGGTCTTTCTCAGTTCCTCTCTCTATTTTCTCCACTCTTTAATATCAGTCATACTTCTTACACAGAGTTTGTCTTGGGATACTCGCTGTTTATGTTTTGACCCAAACAGCAGCTCTCCTCACCTGTGTGGGCTGTATCTGTATTTGGGAGTTGGGGTGGAAAAGGAGGGGCCTCCAGCCTTCTGTGTTTTCTTGCCAGGCAAGCAAACAGCAAGCTGTGTGTGTGTGCGTGTATGTATGTGTGTTTGTTTGGTTTTATTGATCTCTCTCTGGTGTTGCAGTAAATTGGTTTGGCTGTAGTGAGAGGGACCAAGCGCCTACTGCTGTGTGTCTGAGTGTCTCTGACATTTAACATGATCTTTAAAGGCATTTCTCCACAGTGCCCGCAGGATCTAAAAACGTGCTGGGTGGTTCTCTGTTCGCCCCTCACCCCTAACGCGCGCACACACGCACACACACTGGACACACATTGCTTAGGCAGCCCAGCCTCTCCCCTGGAGCTGAGAAGGTGATGAAGGCAGGTGGTAAGATGTGTGGTGGGGGTGGAAAGTTCAGTTAGCTAGCATTTAAAGTCAGGAGTATCAGAAGAACAAATTGCCTCAGATAAGTTGGTCAGTAAAACTAAGCAAGGGATTGAAATAGAATTTTAAAAAACATACAAACAATATTTTCCTTCTAAATGAAGTGATCTTTTAAAGAACACAAATTGTGAATGACCACTGACTGTCTATCTCTTTTGACATGTTTTGAAATGTCATGACATGTTTTTTTCCCTCTATTATCCTCTGTTTCCAGGATTTATTCCAAGTTCTCCTCTAAGAAGATGTCGGAAATGTCAGAGGCAGGCCTTTTGAACTTCATGCTGCTGTTTCTGGTGGTGGCCCAGCAGGTAGATTTGGAGGATGTAGCCAGCAGAGCCTGTGAGCTCTTAAGCCTTCTTCCCTCTAACTGCCACCCCAGGCAACGCACCCTGGTCTGGAGGGGACAGCTATCACTGCTGTTGTTGTTTCAGGTATGATTGTCAATCAGAAATGAACCTAGAAATGTATTGTTACAAGCCAGGCAGACAAAAAAGGTACACAGGCCACCAATTCAGTTTTTTTTTTTTTTTTACATTGTGGGATTTGTATTCATTTATTTTTTTCAGGAGAGGAATCTTGACGTTGGTGCCCAGGCCAACTGGCTGGCTTCCTCCTTTAATCAGATGGCCAAAGAATTCTACAGTAAGACCACTGAGGTCTCTCGCAAACTTGCCCTCTGGGAGCCACTTGGTTCCTATCTGGAGGGTGTGGCTGAGGTCTTTGAGACTAGCCCAAATCTTAGCTTGTCAGAGGAAAAGCTGCTCAACGAAGGGTTTGATTGGTTGCTGCCAGCTTGCCGCCAGTCAGAGCTGAATTCAGCCTTGGGCTGTCTGCAGATCATTCTTGCCCAGCTTAGGTAAGACACCTGGTGTGAATATGCGTCAAACCCCAGGTATCTCTTAATTTGTCCCCTGTTTCTCTCTTACGTTTGCTCACTAATAACTGCTTCGTCCCAGATATTAGACATATTCAGATGGATGTTCTCTGGCTACAGTAAAAGTAAGCTTTTATTAAAATCTGATAAGTGGGCTGTTCTGCTTGTCCCTACCCAGCACAGAGACCAATCACTTCTCAGACTGACAATAGGCAGATTGTACTGTCTGCAAGAAAGACTGTGCGTAAAGACCTTGTGGGGCATTGAGGCCCCTGTTAGTCTCTGGGGGCAGATTGGCCCCTAGGTCACCCTCAGCAGGTGCTGTTGGAACCCTGAGTAAAATTACAGGCCCAAGGGAACCTCTATAGACACTACTGTGGTCATGGGGATGGCAGTAGTGCTATGGGTGTGTTGAGAGACTAAGCGTCAGGATGGGTTCAGCTGTAGGACACTGGTTTTTGTTACATGAACAACCCCAGCAGAAGGTTAGAGAATCACTGCTGAAACAGAGTCTGTTTATGTGGATGAAGTAGAGGTGGGAAAATAAGCAACAGTAGACAGAATCAGGTGAGTTTGAGAGGCTGTAGAGAGGAAGATTATGTGTAATTGTTCAGTGCATGGTAGTTATATCAGGTGTTGCCTTACATTTCACTCATTGGTAATATAAAATATTGATTGATTTAAATCAGAAAGTTGCCAAATATTCTACAAATCTTAGCAAGTCCTCAAATATACCTGGTTTTGCTCTGCTTTTCAGTACGCATGTGACTTCAAATATTTAATCTTCCCCTGAAAATATTGTGTTTCTGTGGAGTTTTAGTAAGTACTCAAAGTATTACTGCCACCACTTTATACTTGGATTACTGCACTTACAAAAGGTTATTAAATGAGCTGAAACAGTAGAATAAGGACACTGTAAATTGATACAAACCCTCTCACTATTTCATGTAGGTGTATAATTGTTTTAATTCTCCAGTGTATACATTCACGCTCCACCCTGCACACACACACACACGATCCTACACACCTGCCCACAGACCAAAAGTGAAACACTAACCCAAATGTACGCTTTTATTCCAATGCTGGGCTTGCATTACACAGCACGCCTTTAGCTTTGCTAATTCCCAAACTTCCCATCTAGGATCTCGGGGTTGGAGGGCAAACATTTGCACATTAATGGCCAAGGAGAGACAGAGAGAGAGAGAAAAAAGATAACTCCCAGAGGCCTTCTGTAGCCCAGACCACACTGACCTATTTAACCAAAAAGAAAAAAAAAAAACATGCTCTTTCCAATCTGTCCCACCAAATTAAACATAATACTTCGCCCTGGCAATTCTCGGTATCTCTTTGTGATTAATGCCTTTTCTGTGACACAATTAATGGGTAATTATGTAGCCTGGCAAATTTAGGCTGTGCATCATTATGTCTATTAAGAGCCGTGTGGAATCTGCACACATTAAGAGAATTATTGTGCCAATCGCTGAGGCAGCGGAGGGTCCGAATATTCACTCTTGATAGCTATTGCCATGGTACTGAGGCAAAAAGCCAGTCCCAGGCATAATTCCTCAGTTTGATTCCTTCCCATGACCCTCCGCTATGGGAGAGTGGGGGTGGCACTGGCTGATGAGGTGAGCTGGCTTTGGCACACCCCGGTTAGATGTGTTTTTGGTGCACACAATTAATCCTCATCTCTTTGTTTTGATAAAATACAAAGGCACCCCTGTGAAGTGTTTACCTTTATAAGCATTAAGACTGTTTACCTAATCCATCTATCCATTCATTATCTGTAACCACTTATCCTGTTTAGGGCTGGAGTGTATTCCAGCCTTCACTGGGCAAGAGGCAGTGTGCACGTTGGACAGGTCACCAGTCTTTCTCAGGGCCAACACCGAGAGACATACTCAGACAACTATTCACACACATTCACACCTATGTGTATCCTCCCCCAGTCTTTTATTATCCTTTTATGTAGAGATAGCAAAAAGAGTGAAACAAACAAACAAAAAAAAAATCATCAACATAATAAATGCACATTCAGTACAAATGTTCATTTATTGTCACAATAAAAATATTGGTCAGAGTGTATAAAAAGAAAGTCGAAGAAAAATAAGGCAAATTATATCGTTTCAAAAGTTTGCATTCCCCTTGAAAAACCCTCTAGGTACTTAACTATAATATGTAAATGGTTTTTGATCTTTTTGTTAAATAAACAAAAGCACTTGCTGCATGATAAGTGGCACCAAGTGTGTTAAATTGGGCTCACACATTCTATTTGCAAGTGGGTCAATCTACAGGGGCAGTCTCATGCAGTTTGCTGAGAACAGCAAAAACAATCGGATCAGGAAAGCTTCTTTCAGAAGACCTCAAAATGAAATTGATAAATCTTCATAACATAACATGGACAAAGAGTCTTCCAAAAAGTGGAAGACCAAGAACAATAACTGAAAGAGAGGCTAAGAAAATTACTTGAAATTGTTGTAAGAAGCTAAAACAAACAGCAGGGGAACCGACAAAGTCCTTAGAGACAACTGGAATAAAACATCTCCACTCTCAGCTATAGTCTGGGCAAGCCTGGATTGTTTGGGAGAAAAGCATGCAGGTAGCCATTGCTTACTGCCAGACATACAGCAGCACATCTGGAGAATGCTAAGGAGCATGTGAATAAAAGTTATGGAACAAGAGTATGTGGTCTGATGATGCCAAAGTAAAACAAATTTCAAGTATCTGTGGTTTAAAAAAACAACAACAACAAATACCTGCCTATGAGAGGAAAAAAACTCCCACAGTCAAACATAGTAAAGTCTCACTGATTGGGGGATTCCAATACCTGTCTGCATAAAGTAGAAAGAAGAATGAATATTAAATATTAGAATACCAAATATTAGATTTTAAAGTGAAGCCTCATGTCATCACTCAGAAAGGTAAAAAGGAAGAGGCAGTGGATCTTTCGACAAGACCGTGATCTAAAGCACAAAGCAAAGCCAACTCAAGAATGGTTAAAAAAGAGTAAGGTGAATGTTTTAACATGGTCTTCACAGTCTGCAGACTTAAATATAATTGAAAACCTGTGGATAGCTTTGAAGGCTGTACATGGCAGACGACTAAGCAATTTGCGAGACTTGGAACAATTATGCCATGAAGAATTGGCTAAAATTACACCTGAAAGCAAATGCTGCTCAGAGGGTAACCAAAGAGGTTTGAAAATGTTATAAAGGCAAAGGGAGGACTTACATAGTATTGTGAGAATGGGCTGCAAACTTTGACGTTCCATTGACCATTTTTGCTCGGATGATGAACCTTTGCACTAGCTGTGTGTGCATTAACTTGATAATGGAAAAATGTCTTTGTTTTACTCTGTTTGCCATTTCAAAAAAAGGTTAGCCAAATACTTGCACTTAACTTTACACCTATCTGTTTTGAAAGATCATAAAATCCATAAAAAGTGGCCATAGATTACGTTCAGGTTGTGCATTAATGTGTGTTTAATGTGTCACTGTCGGTCACTGTTAGGGTGCTATATTTTTATCTAGTGTGTCTGTGTGTTGGTTGCAGCTGGGCAAAGGGTTAAACAGGGTCCTTACTCGTTGATTGGTGCGTGTGTGCATTGTAAGAACGTGTAGTGAGGAAGATTAAGTGGGGTCTCTGACGATGTCTTGTACAATGAGGGTTGATGGGTGTGAAAGGCCCATTCCGCAGTAGTAACAAGGCTAATGAATTCAGACTCTAATCGATTGTTTCAGCTCTCTCTGGATTAGATGCAACCTTGCTGGAAGGGAAGGTACCATCAAGGTGTGTGTGTGTGCGCCATGGCTGCAAAAAAGAATGCATGGTTGTAGATGGGATTGAAGAGGGGGTTTTCTAGTTCCTCTTTCGTCCTCTCCCTGCACACCTCAACCTCTGCATCCCCACACCCTTATCCGGGCGAATGAGGGGGACAGGAGGATCATCTCCAGTCTAAATGAGATTACAGCTCCTTCAGCTGCTTATCTGGGCTAATGCCAGCCACTGTGGGGCTGCTGTAGCGGCTGGGGCCAGGGCCAAGGATGAACCAGAAGAGCCAAAATGAAGTCTGTGTACAGGGGATCAGCATTAGGCTACACTCTATGGCTATAATATCCTCCTCTTCTTCCCCACCTCTACTTCCACCCTGCTCTGCTCCACACTGAAGCGCACCGTCGCACCCAGTAATCCCCCAGGGGAGAGGAAAGCAGAAGAGAGAAAAAAAGGGAAAACACATGAAGGAGTGAAAGAGAGAAACAGGGGAGCAAAAGGATTTGAGAAAGTATGGGGCAGAATAAGGGGGGTGTGAATGTTTACACAAGGGGAAGCTCTTTTTTGGGATTTTTCATTGGTTAAATTTGTTTACCTGCTTTCTTTGTGTTGTTTGTGTTTATGTCCTTTTTAGACGGGTCCATCGGCACAGTGTCCAGTCAGCTCCCACCTTGGCCTGGGCTCCAACAGCTACTGCCACTATAGCGAAAGAGCGCCACCTAGCGGTAGCAACAGCAGTTTGGGTGCACTTCTTTCCCTTTTTGCGCAGCCTACGCCTCTCACAGACCCCTCCAGCACAGCTGGCAGATGCAGCTGCAGGTCAGTAATTCCCACTGGTAGGAAAAAACACACTGATTAGAGAGTGGAAATGACTGGGGAAAGATAGGGTGGAGGAGAGCCGAACACATTTCGGAAAAGGGTTAGAAAAATGTATTTGTGACAACAGATAATGAATTTATCTTACCATCTGACATGAAGACACGATTTGAATGACAGTTTGATCGACCATTAGTAGTTAGGAAGGAGAATAAAATGCTTTTTATGAATGAAAATATTGTGAATACATGGAGATGGTAAGTATTTCAACAAATATGTCAGGAAGTAAGCTTTATGTGTTCACAGAGTAATTCACAGAAAACTGAACAAATTTTGTCTTCCTCAGGATTCACCCTGCTCGCTTTTGACATGCCTTGCTCGGCACCCCAGGACCTTCAGCCTAACCCAGTCCTCTCCATCATGCAGTGCTTTGGCTGGGACGACATGGTTCACCCACTTCTCGTGACTCGCTACCTTCCCCACCTGCTCCAGAACAGGTACCTTGGCAATTACCTTGGCAGATTTACCCTGTGTTGCTACATCAGAATCACAAAGCATTTTTACCTCATCACTGCAAATGGAAAAACATTGGGTCAGTCAGATAAGGATGATTTACTCCTGTGTTCCTGTCAGCTTGTCAAGCTTCATCATACAGCACACCACTTCACAAAATTGTTTTTTTATAGGTCCTGTAAATATATTGGCAAGTATATATTTAACCAATTAGGCACAGAGTGTCCTTGGTATCATGAAAATAGGTTTTAATGAAGAAATTGCATCTTGCCTCTAAACAGAATACCAAATGTAATACATTTTCAAAATTACACTCTAGGGTAGAAAACGTGACTGTTTCAGCCTCAGAGGTCCTCTTCAGACACTGCCAAGTGATATTAAGTTACTACACCTGAATATAAGAGTAGAACAAGGACACTGCATGTTTTTATAGTGTAAAAGTACCAGCCTGCCAAGGTTCCTTTCTCTACAGTTTGAATTGCCACTGATATGTGCTATATAAAATTAAGTAATTAAATTCACGTAAAAATGTTATTAAATTGACATGTTTTATATAAACTTATATTATACTATAATTCAGAAGAACTCTGATAGGAAGAGACAATAAAAGTGAATTTAACAATACTTAACAGTTTACAGTTTTTGTTACCTTATTTTTAGTTCCGTCCTTCTCCTCTATTATAAAGTATTTTGTCTTAGACAATTTAACCAAATTTTTTATAGGCACACACTTCATTTCTGTCTCCCTCTTTTTAGTGAGCTGGTGTCCTCACTGAGCACAGATTCTGGTGTTGTGTCAGGTTCACCACAAAGCTTATCAGTAAGGGCCTGGTTTAGATGTGTTCTACAGCAGCACCTTCACAAGAATGCCGACGGGTCTGACAGCCGAACAGGTAATACATTTTATCATATTATAAATCTTCACATACAATTTGAAATATGAATATTAACTAACTAGTCATTCTACACATAGTCCCACTGGACAGGAAATAGCGAACTCTTCAAGAGGGTCACATCAAATTTACATCGATATCCAACTTTATATCACAACCAATTTTATGTAGTACCTTTTCATTTGTATATAAGATAAGATAAACCTTTATCATCCCTCAGTGGGGAAATTTCCAAATGGTAAATGGTCATGCTTATATAGCACTTGTATCCAAAGCGCTTTACAATGTTGCTTTTCATTCACCCATTCACACACTAAAGATGGCAGCTGCCATACGAGGTGACCCACCTTATCCACCAAAAGCAACTTGGGGTTCAGTGTCTTGCCCAAGTACACCTTTGACATGTAGGAGGGACTGGGAGTCAAACCACTGACCCTGTGGTCTATTTTTCAGCTCGTGCTGTTGAGGAACAGTTGTGTGAACTGACCCGGCTTGTGCTGAGGCTACCTGAAGTGGACAGTCTGCTCCAGAGAGCTGGCCTTCAGCTCACAACCACCAGGCTTGAAACCACTCCAGCACTGGAGATGTTTGTCAAGGTAACACATGCTCAAAGTTGACAAACACACTGTGGTATGTTAGTCATATCAGCCATGTCCTTTTTATCAGTTTATATGATATCAGCATTTTATGATGTATGCTTAGTATGGTTTTTCATCAGTGCCTTTGCTCATCTCTATTGTCATTGTTTAAGGCTGTAGGTATTGTATACAGTGGACTGCAGGTTTTGTCTGATCGTTCAGCCATGGTGACCAAAGCCCTAGACTACACTGGAGACATCCTAAAACACATTAAACCCTCTTTGGTCAGCAAAAACCAAGAGGGACTGCAGCTTGCCTATTGGGCAGTTGGTAAGTGTTAAGCTCATATAGGCAAAACACTATTCAAATCTCCTGGAAGTTATTTTTTTTAATTATGTGTTGCAATTCACAGGATAGATATGTTAATAGTATTATTCCTGCAATTGTGTTTCTGATTCAGTTTCCCGCTTTGTGTGACTCAGGGCTCATAGTAAAGCACTGGAGCCCCCTGCTGGCCACATCTAAAGCCCAGCAGCTGTTGTTCCGCATTGTGGATGGGCTTCTGCTTCCCCACAGCCTCTCACAGCAAGATAAGGCTCTCAAAGACAGCCTGCCCCTGTATTTACAGGTTAGGACACACATATATCATACACTGAAACACATTTTGGACAAAACCATTTCACCACTCATGTATCTGTAATTAATTTTCAATCTAAAATGTCCTATTTCCTATTGTCCTCCAGGGTCTGTCAGTGGCTTCCAGTGTGTCTCAGTCACAGGGTGCCTACTTGAAGCAGCAGCTCCGCTCTGTTATTCGTAGATACCTGGACCATTTCCTTCCTGCTTCACCCTCCATAGCCATCATCAGCAACCACCCAGTTCTTCTTGGTGCCTGTGAAGCTACTCCAACAAAACGTGGGGCAGTGCTTAGGAGGACGATTCTGGAGGTGCTTAGGTAGGTGCCTCCCCCACCCACTGCAACATTGGCTTTGGTGGGAATATCTTATCTAGATTGATATCACGTCTAACAAATGTATGCGTGTTACAGCGAGAGCTTCCTAAAGTTCAAAGGTCAAGCCCCTCCACCTCGCTTAGCTTCAGTTCTGATGTTCGTGCTGGAGCTTCTGAGGCGAAACAATGATTCAGACCCAGCCCTCCTCACTCTGGCCCTTCCATCTCTGCTGCGCTGTGTGATGCTGGTCAACGAGCCGCAGGGTAAGTGATGCTTATGCATAACAAACACTCAAAAGATTATAAAGCGTGTGTTATTTGCATTGTGTTTAAGTGTTTGATATAGAGAGCAAGCACTAAAAAACATAGAAGATCAACGGCTGTCCCCCGGTCCCTTCAGGGGTCGCCACAGTTTGAATGTGTTCCGCACATTGATTTGGCATGGGTTTTTACACCAGATGCCCTTCCTGCCGCAACCCTCTCATTTTTTATCAGGGCTCGGGAGGGGGGCCACAGCTGATGGGGTGGGAATCAAACTCTTCTGCATCCCAATCCAGTGCTCTACCACTTTTCCACTAAGCCACGTAATGTGGCTAGCACTGGCAATATGTTTTTCTAGCAATCTGGGATCTGGGAGTCAGTGTTTCCCTGTGCGAAGAAACCAATTAAATGTCTCACATTTCTTGATACTTAAATTGTTGGTCCCAGCCAATCCTGACTGGCATAACTTTCTTCTGATAGTTCTCATTATTTCATACAGAGAGCACTTTTGTGATCTACTATATACGGACCAGGGTTAAGTAAATAACCTGATACTTTTTTAACATCCTTACATCTTGTCTTTCTCAAATCCCATGTATTAATTATTCGTGAAATTGTTATTTATAGTAAATCTGTATATATGTGTATCTGTAAATATTTACAACTTTAAATGCAATAATCACAATACTTCACATGGTTCTTATAATGTTATCAGTGCTATTTGTAGCTTAAATTATAAAGAAAAAAACATTTAGACAGTCAAGTTTGTGTTTATAGTGATCACTGAATGGCAGTCTAATGATAACTGTGTTTTTTTTCTCTGTGCAGTGAGTAAGACAGGGACAGATGCCTTACAGCTTGTGGTGGAGCGATGTGCTGCTGCATCTACAGAGGGACCGTGCGACCAGATGATCACTGTCTTACGGTAATTGACAATAATGTCTAATAATAAATATCTGCACCTGTGTTCTAACTGATTGGCGTTCTACACAAAAAGCATAAGCAGAGAGTAAAACTACATTCGAGCCTATTTTGCCGTGTAATGGTTATCACAGTTTGTATCATGGCCGTGCTTCTAGGTCGTTTGTGGAGGAGAATGAAGGAGTCTACGACAGACAGGTATACAGTGTTCTGGAAACGGTAGCTGTTTTAGATCCCTCTGTGGTACACGCTCTCATTCCCAGCCTGTCTCTCAGTCTGAGGAACACTGAACACAAGAGAGGACTAGGGAAGAACATTGCCTTGAGGTAAGCAAGCACATGAATTGCATCCTAAATCTATGTAGACAGCATTCATCGCCTTAAACTATTTTTACATTGTGTTGTCAATAAACATCTTTTCTGGTTCTGAACTAGAACTGTTCTTTGGCTGTCCTCTCTATTGAATTACTCCACTAACGTAAATGGTATGTCTCTTTCTAACAGGACTGCATATAGGAAGTTGCTGTGCCTCCTTGGGGAGAGTGGGCAGGCTGAAATAACCAGTCTGGAAGCGGACTGAGAAGTCGTTTAAAAAAGAAGGAGCAGCTCCAAGACATAGCACCACCTCCAAGAAATCTCTCATTAGTCATACAAACCATCCACTTTGACCATGTTTTTAAATTTGGTCATCAGTAAGGGTATTTTGCTAGATATGACATCCATTCAGCATTATCTGTGATAATGTTAAAACCTAATATGCTGGAAAATGCATAACATTATTACTTTAATGGCCCTATCAGTTGTACTTCAAATGTTCTTCATGTATGACCCTTTCCTCCTGTCATGGATACCACACTGTACATTATGTAAAAGAGATGGCGCTTTGCATTTGGCCAGATTATTAATGAAATAAAATGTGTAAATAAATATGAATGTACTCATAACACCTTATCTTGCCATGTTTTCCTGAATCTTATAGCACGAGAGATGAGGAATGCGAGCAATGAAGTGAGCACAGACTATTTGTGCTTACACCATCAGGTGCTGGATCTGACTCTACTCACTTGGCACTTCAAATTATAGATTTGATGACAGTCGTGGGCGAGCCCAAAGAGTTCCGTCACAGAAAAAGTGAGTAAAGGAGGGTAGTACTGTTTGTTCCAATTCTCTCTCTCTCTCTCTCTCTCTCTCTCTCTCTCTCTCTCTCTCTCTCTCTTTCCAAGTCGCAACAATTTCTAGCAATCCAGCTTTAGTTTGCACCTAATCACATGAAGTCGCACTCCTGTCTCAACCAATCATCTAGTCCCATTTTCTGTCATTGCTAGTCATTTTCAAGCCTCATCAAACTGCAGTGTATCCCGTTATCTGAGTGGCTTTCTGCTGTACTGCATTTCTTCTCCTGTAGGAAATGGATGCAGAAGTATGCTAGTATAGATGATGACATATATATATATTTACAATACCTTATATAAAGATTTAAATTGGTGCTCATTTATCTATTATTACTAAATAATTTCACATAATACTGGTTACTTTCATTTTTCGCCATAGTTCTAACTAAAGTCTTCATAAAATACATTTCAATTCAAACCATTTATTTATGTTACTTATTTATTCAGAAACCTTTCCATGTATTTTTTTATACACATTGTTTAGGACAGAAGAGTGAACAGCAGGGATAATGTTTCCTCTATTTTGGTCAAAGTATGTTTTTGATAATCAGCATAATGTAGTTTTATTATCATATCATATACACTTTGGAGATGATTTAGCAGGCATTCTCTGAATAATGATAATGACCAGACATTCATCATTCGTCGTAGGTCATGAGCATAGTAAAAATCTCAGAGCCACTTACACAGGTGAGTCGATAACATACACACATAATTTAGTATGTCACTGCTGTTGCAGAATAATAAAGTCTTTTGAACAAAAATATGTGCACTGATGAGTTTCAGCCTCAGGTGCTCAACAATTGTTACCCGATCTGTAATGTCAGAGTACATGCAAGGCAATGAGAAAACAGCTTGCATTTTTGCATTTTGTGAAAACTGAGGTCTGATGGAATTCTTGGAGTTATTTTAAGTAGAAAAATTTGTTTTTTTGAATTCATGGATAATTATGTAATCAGCAATATCTGCTTGATGCAAGTCACTTATTTGGTAATATAATTGGCAATTCATACCTGTCTTTTTTTGGGAATAATCCCTGTGGAGTGTTTCTTTTAAACCTGCTCATCACATTTTTACTGGACACAAAAATGAATGGTCTCTCAGTCTCTAGGGAAATACAGCAGTTATGCTGCATTACTGTGAAAGTAGCCTGGGTCTGAGTTTCCTAGAAGCTTTCAGAATAGCATGGCTCTTGTGCATCAGAAAAGTAGTGTTATTAAAGTTGGGTCTCAAAGAAATCCCTGGACTCTGCTGTGACAGAGGTCACAGCTTCCAGATGATTAATATGATCACGTATATTTTTTGCAACCACTGACTGTCCAGAGTTGAGTTGAGGTTCCTCCACCTTCTGCTTATGCGTTGATGTTCATTTTGATGTTCATCGGTGTTTTAAACAACCCCTATCCTGTGATGGGGTACTTGTAGAGTCTGTAGGTTTGGGCAGGTGAAGTAAGGAGCAGGGAGAAAACACGTTGCTATCCCATTGGAGGCAAATGGCAGTGTTGGCCCATAGAAAACCTCCTCCTTTCCCTCTGTGCTCAGATCCAGCACCTGGAACGAGTACATTTATAAACAGTAGTAACATGTTCTTCTCATGTAAGAACATGTTAAGGAATAGCATCAAACTTAATACTGTGAAAAATACATTGTAGTGCATGTATTTGGTACTTAGTAAGTAAAGATGGAGTACTTTTAGGGAAGTATTTGCCATTTTACTTAAGTAGTGAGCTTGTTTATACCACCTTCTCATCTAGTGCAACTATCAGGTCAAAATGTCAGTTTGTCTAATTCTTTGGTTTATGACTTAATACTTGCATTGTGTTCTGTGAGTTTGGTATGTTAACAGCAGTGTGAAAAGTCTCTAAAGAAAAAAACAGCTTCTTTGTTCTTATTAGCTATTACTGTTATATCTATTGTCAGTCTTTTAAAGTAAGGTGATCCCAAAGACATTTCATTTCCAAAGTATACTGTTCTTTTACAACAACATTCATCGTTGCTAACCTTGAGTAGGATATTGCCTCAATATACTGTATTTATTGTGGTTACTATTTCCAGCAGATTGAGTTTGATTATTGGATAACGGTAAAGTTATATAGTACTGTTTGGTGTTAAACATGTAATATTATGTTTCTGACAGCATTACAATAAATCTATTACACATCATTAGACATGTGTTTCAAACAAAATTAACAGAGTAGTTGAATTCATACAGCAGTTATGAAGCTACAGCTCTCACCTGAATACAGGCCAGAGGCTCATTGGTCCAAATAGAGTATCCTCCAACAACATAGATTCTGTCATCGTGGACGGCTACTCCAGACTCGTTCTGACCTGAAAATGAAAGAGCCAACACAGTGTGTCAGCCTGCCATGCAGAGGCTTTTCTGACCAGTCCATGAACGTAGGTCAATATGACTACATCCTAGAGGATATGGTTGCTGGATTATGTCTCCAGTGCCAGTATAACATCCCACCTCCAGCAGCCAGGAGCCCACAGATGCTCAACAGGTCCAAGGCAAAGATAGACAACATACTATGTTTCTTCATGATGTACTGTATATAATTCTAGTACCCTCACACAACCAACAGGGAGGCATTTTTGTTATGTTATTTAAAAAGGAGGAGGGAGCCAGCCGACTCCTTCACATACAAGTACTGTAGTTGTGTGATCCGTTAATGTAAAGCATTGGGTACAGCAGCCTCAAATCATACTTTATTAAATATTTCATTCATAATAAAACTGCATACAATACCTGTCCGAAATGACAAATGACTGGCTGACCTTTCTGTTTGGACAGGCAGTGTTGTTTGGGTGTAGCTATGAATTTTTATTTGAAGGTTTCGTGAGAGTAATCAGCCATTATCTGTGTTGCTGCTCCAGGTTGTTATTTAGTACAAGTATAGCTTGATGAAGTATACTTATTCTCTCTCTTGCCATGGGTCAGATGAGATGATTGATCCCACTCTCATATCTGTACACACTATGTGAGACTATAGCCAGAAACTTGCTATGTTGCTTTAGACTGAACAGATGGGAAGGACAACCACGGGTCTCTCTGAAGCCAGTGGAATTTGCCCATCAATACCTCTAAAGTTCACCAAGTAACACTGTGTTCCTGTAACTTATCTAGTTTCTTTAACTGCATGAAAACTGTGTGGCGCTTCCAAAACATCCGGCAAGAGCATATTTTGTTATTTTTGGACAAAGCCAGGCCAACTTTTCCACCAGTCATTATGCCATGCAAGCCTTTTCTCCAGACTGTTGCTTATTTAGTGTGGGAGTGGTTATCTTTTTTTCTTATCATCGTTTCCTCAGCTCTTGACAAGAAGATCTTCAGCATGCATTTGGGTGTGTTCCTCATGTTCACGTGGGCTTTCTTCACTTTGCCTACCTGTGAGGAGGCTAAAGGAGCAGCGCGTCCACTGGTCCAGGTCCATGTTATAGGAGTCGATGTGGCGGACAAGAATGCGGTCATTGTTGTAGTCCAGGTCGTTGCCACCTAGAACGTACAGGTGCCTCCTCACTGCTGCCATTACGTGGTAAACTCGCCTCTGCAGCATAGGGCTGCGGGCCAACCACTGGTCCTGAAGAAGAGGTGGAGGTGCCGTGTGGATGAGGCCAGAGGGGTTAAAGCAAATGGAAGTGGAGAAAGAGGAGAGAAAATGATGTGGAGGACGTGAGAGAGTATGAGGAGGGAGGAAGAGAGTAACAGAGAGGGTGGGAAGGCAAGGATGAATAAGAAGATTAATATTTAAGCATACCCATGCATGGGTAATTGATGTATGCTCATTGCTAGATAAATAACGTGACACTGGAGCTCTGGTTTGTACTAATGACTTCCCTCCCTGTTTCTAATCATATGTTTCAGCCACTCCATTTTACACCAAGGATCCCTGCTCATTTCACTAAGTGTGTCGAAGCTTATTTTGTGTCAGTGTGTGTGTGTGAGTGCTTGATTGAGGCAGAGAATGAGTGTGTGTGTGTGTGTGTGTGTGTGTCTGCTGGGAGCTGACGGGTGGCCATCTGTTGAGGGTAGAGTGGGTGGGGGGTTGCTGTTTCTCTGGCAGGTGAATGTAGATTCATGGTGAATACAAATGAGACTTTCCCTCTCTCTTTCACTCACTTCTTCATTCCCTCGCTTCCATGCTGACATGTACAAACACACACCCATATGGATATCGTCTTTACACATATAAACACTGCATACCTCCATACTATATAGAGCCTCACCGCGATTCAGGTCTCTTTAACAGCTGGCACGTATACACAAACAGGAACTGCATTCCACTACAGATAGCTGTTTGTGTGTGTGAATGTGCAAATAGAGAGAGCTTATTTATTTTTATTTGATAGACTTCCAACATCTAAATGATGCACTGAAGGGATGCAACATACAGTTGGGAATGTATTTGTCACAATATATTTGGTTTATATATATATATATATATGACCTTGAAGGTATAACACTGGAAGAATTCACAGTGAAGGATCAGTTGCTGTTTTTGGAAATTCCTGTTCCTTAACTACTTTATTACAGATTGTACTCTAAGAGATGCTGTAGAGTTTCAAAATGTGTATATATAGAGTTCGAATTTTCCGCATTGCCATTGGTTTTCATTAATTTTCATATGGTGTGAAAATCAGTTAGCAGACATTTGACACCTGCCTGTTGTGTAATCCATCACAGTGAACATAAGGTCTGCATTAATGTTCCTTCATTATTGTTGCACTGATGTGGTTTAAGTGTAGCCTGAATTGCATTCCCCTCACACAAATCATATGATTTTCATAGACATTTATACACTTTTAAAATTAACTGTTAAATCAAGGTCAATAATATTGTCCAAAATTACAATTTAATTTCAGTGGGAAATCTGGACACTGTTGTGTCTCTTTAATTCCCACAACCTTACTGAGCCTCTGGCAAGAAATATAGTTTGTCCCTACAGTTCCTTGAGTAATGTAATAGTATGTACTGAAGACAATTTTATGTTACAAAAAAACAGTGATAGAGCTGCAATCTGGAGAAATCTACACATTAACACCACCTGGCGCCCACAAGGATGGCAAAATACAGCTAAAGTGCCCTTCAAGTTGCTCCCACAGTGGACCAAACATGATAAAGTGCCCTCAAAGGTACCACTCACAGAGAAGCCAATGCAAAAAAATTGCATTCTAACGTTCCCCCATAGCAGAGCAAACATTACAAGGTGCACTCATAGGTGACAACGCAGTAGAGAAAATGTGATAAAGTGCCCTCTAATTTGCCCTGACAGTAGAGTAAGTACAAAAAAAAAATGCACTTGATGTCCCCAGAATAAAGTAAACATCATAAAGTCAATCATGCATCATCGTTCTCTGCTGATAAGTGGCTTTTGAGTTTGTTAGCCCCCCAGGCAGTCTAGGTCCACCACTGAGTGAAACATCAGCAGATCCAGTATGGCAAACATGTTCGTTATCAGGAAACACCCAGCCGACATATTACACCATTAACACCATTACACCTTACACTGAAATACCATGTAAGGGGATGCAACCTTAACTCTGACATCATAATGCACATTCAGCCAGTCCATTCAAGGAGTGTATCAGAAAAGTAATAGAAAATGCAATAGATGGTGAGATAAGATGGAATAATATAATGTGAATTATAGTATTGCATCTGCTTGAAAAATGAATTGGGGGGGAAAAAAAACTTTGCAGTAGCTAAATGTGCATTAAATGTGTTGATGAAAAGGATCGTTGTTTTATTGTTTTTGCCATTTCAAAATAAGGGGATGTAAACTTTAAGCAAAATATTTCTTTTAGCTCTGTTCTTGTCTCTACCAAATCCCGAGGGAAATGTTTGGCTGTTTGTCTGCTAAAGTAAACCAAATGTGTTAAGCACCACAGAACTGAAAAAACTGCAGAATTTGAATAGAAATTCATTGTTTTTTTTTATAATTAAAATAAAAATATACATTACAGCAGTTTTAAAATAAACTAACTCTACACAGCCTGCTTTTAAATAAGGTAGCAGAAGAAAAAGGCACAGGGTCTTGAATAAACAACCAAAATCACAGGTCAGGTTGTTTACTTCCAAAAGTCAATTGTCTAAAAAAGTGAAAGAAAGATTTTATTACTTTACAGTTACCTGTTCTGGGTCATACACCATCAGTCGGTTCTGGTACTGAGCTGTGTTTGTCACCCCACCTGTAAAGATTAATGTACAGATATGCATGAAGCATCATGTCTCATAAATATCAAGGGTGTGTTTGGTATCCATACAGTGTTTACCCCCTTTGAGAGTTTCCCCTTTGAATACAATAATCATTAATTAATTGTCCGTATTTTTCTATTAATATATTGTTTTAATTTTAAAAATTACAAAAAAAGATTTTTTCATGTCAAAGTGAATTCTGATTTTTACGAAGACATGTCAACAATTAAAGATATAAAATAAGTAATTGCATACATCCCGTATTCTGTTGCCAACATTTCTCTATATTTTACTGCATTCATTGTGGCCTTTAATTTAGATTACTTTGTAATGAAAGACTTTTTTTTTTTTTTGCTAAACATGAGAGTTTAAATCATCTATAATTCAAGGTTACAAAGAAATAGAATGGGAAAACTTACACGACGGGGTGAATACTTTTTATATGCATGAGTAATGCATTTGCAAGAACTTTGTGTGTGTGTGTCTGAGTGTGTGTCTCAGACTTTGATCCCAATGACTGTGTACCTGAGACCCAGAGGAGGTTGTCAGCCACACAGCCAGCGTGACAGGACAGTGAGTGGTCGAAGGGTTGGACAAACATCCATTTGTTCTTTTTGGGACAGTAACGCTCCACAGAGGGCAGCACCTGTCTCAGCTCGTTCCTCCCCCCTACTGCATAGAGGTACTGACCCAGAGCTCCCAGGACAAAGTGTTCTCTGCAAGCCTTCATGGGGGCTATCTCAGTCCATCGGTTGCCCCTGGGGTCATATCTACAGGCAGACCTCACTGCACACGTCCTCCCGGTGGCATGCTCCACTTCACCACCCACGACAAACAGGAAGTTCCCCATTACAGCCACACAGTGGTGGCTGCGCCCAGTGGGCATGGGTGCCAGTTCACTCCAGTTGGAACCCCCTGCAACACGGACATGCTCCTGTGCTGCCGGGTTGAAGTACCGCAGCTCTCTGACTCGGCTCACCTCTCGCTTCCGCCCGCCAATTATGTAGAGAGTGAGGGATTGGAAGCGAGGCCTGGTGCGGGCTGACTGATGGAGAGGCTGAGCAAAGGTGGCGTGATGATAGTCCAGAGCCTCATCCACCAGGGCGGCAGCAGTAGGGCTGGACTGGACCAGAGGGTGGCTATGGGCGAGGTGGTGCAGGGTGGGGACGTCCATCAGGCCATAGCGGACATGCTGTAGAAGATCCTCAGTGTACTGGTAGCGGCAGTCATGCTCCAACCATAGAACAACCAACTAGAAGCAGAAAGACAAAATAAGAACTTTATGAACTCATTCCCGCCTTCACAAAAAAGAAAACAAAGGCCACGGGAAGGAAGGAATAAAAGTTACATGCGGAAAGGGAAGGGACAGTATAAAAAACTTATAGACGAGAGGAATGAGTGAGAAGATGAAAAAACAAAAAAACTCAAGAAGGAAGACTAAAGGAGAGTATCTAAGACAAAACAAGTAAATGACTGCTAATCATGATTGTTTTCTAGACACCTAAAGGCTATTGTGCCAAGGCTGAGGCAAACTAGTGTTGCACGCACACACACACACAGACACATATACAAGCATTTATTAATCAGCAGCATTCAATACGCAGACTGTAAATATCCACAGGCACCCTCCTTTGTTTAATGCAGCCAAACTCGGTTGCAGAGAAGGGATTTAATTGAACTTGAGAGCAGTGGAAGGTTATTTAGCTGCAACGAGGTGGGAATGTGGGCGAGATGACTTACGATCACTGATACAATTATCAGGAAAATCAAGTTGTTTGTAGAGACCGAGAAATTAGTGCAGCAGAATAAAGGCACATTTTGGGATGAAAGCAGAGTCAGTGTCACATCTGGAATAAGTGTGTGATGTGTGCACAACTACTTAATGTGTGCATTTTCTTATGGCTGTTCAAACAAAAACGGTCTCTCTTATCGACTCTAAAGGTGCGAATATGCAACAAGCATGCAAGTCAGGGTTGTCTTTGTATTATCTGTGCCATTCTCCTGTCTCTACCTCCTTTCTCTATCGCTCAACCCCGCCTCTCTCCTCCTCATAGCTCTGAAGTGACAGCGTGTGTGTGTGAGCACTATGGCAGCTGACTGTGAAGGTCACACTGCATCACACAACTTCCTCGGGGCACAGAATAAATCAACTCCTTCTCCCTCCTTCCCTTCTTCACTGAAAGAGAAAGTGCAAGAGAGAGAGTGTGTGTGTTGTGTGTGTGTGTGTGTGGGAGAAAATGAGAGAGCAAGGGAAAGTGATAGTGAGGGAGGTGATGAGAGGGGGAAGCTACAAAAAGGCAGAGCAAAGGATGGCAAAGAGAGAGGAAAGAAGAAGAAAAAAAACAAAGCCAGAGAAAATGTGATTTCCAGAGCGTGAGAAACTTTGAGTGACGATGATTGACGGCCAAGCTATATCGGTCCGGTATTGGCGGGCACAAACCCCCCCACCCTTTCGGACGACGGCCCCCGCTTGCTGTTCGCTTCCGTCTGATGCCCAAATTAACCTTCTAGGCGAAGTGAAGGAGGCCCAAAGCAGCCTAATCAGAGGCTGATTATGGCGGCGGCGGTTGGCTAAAGGGTCAGGGTAATTGTGCCATCAGAGGCCTGATTGTTTTCAATCAGACGGGCGGCCGAGTGACAGCTGGGGGATTGGGGCCCTGATGGAGCCGCGGTGGGCCTAATCAGAGAAGAGAAGAGGAGAAAGACAGAGGGGGAGAGAAACGTGGGGGCAGAGGGTGAGGTGGGTGGGGGGGTGGGAGGGGGGGTTGATTGGTGCAAATGAACAGTCAAAATGGCAAGTCCCCACCCCGCACTGCCACCTCACTCCACAATACTGGCAGTTCATCGTGGATGCACATGCACACATTGAAGTGCACATGGATGCATGGACTAACCCCCTATCACAATGAAGCACATGCAGTATGAAACGCTTGTTCTTATTGCATAAATTGCAAATCAGTAAACCAAACAAATAGTAATATGTAAGATGCAGATGGCAGTTTAATTTGTTGTTTATTCTTTGTATTTGCTATTTATTTTACCATACATTTCTTATTTTGTGTGTGTGTTTGTGTATGTTCGAGTACGTGTGTGCGAATAGTTTAATGCCAAGATCCAATTTACAAGCAGAGATAATTGCTTGTCACTTTATTTTTATTCAAAACATTACCTTAGTGCTACACCTTAACACCTTAAAGCTGCATCTCTTCAGGCCCCGAGTTTCAATGAAAACCTTGCATACCTTCCATATCTCCTCCTCGCTCAGGGAGGTGAGACGGTCGCTCTTCAGCACCTCCCTGAGGAGGCGGTAGGGCAGCTGCAAGGCCTCATCCTGCCGGTTCTGGTTTAACTCCGACAGATGCTCCACCAGGAAGCCCACCACAGCCTCCTCTAAGGAGGGGAGGTGGAAGAGGTCGGCCACACGGTACAGCTCCAAGTAGTTCATACTGCTCAGCTCCTACAGGATGAATATGTAAACACACAGATGAATGCATATATTTTTTTTTTCATTTTTACATGCTGTAAGACTCCAGAGACAGCTGTCAGAACATGTGTTGTCAAAAATGCATCATGGTAACTAATAAGATGGCTGGTAAACACACCTGGACTGGATTCCTGTTTAAAACACTTGTGAAACTCTTCTCTTCTATAAATTGTAAGTACCAAATCAGATTACTTTTGCGGTGCCACCGTGTGGGCACAAACACAAGATGGTTATATTTGAAGTGTTTCATTTGAAAATAAAAGTTGCTTGAGTATATTTTTCGTGTCATAGTGAACATTACAACATGGTGCAAAATGTGGAGACGGACAGAGCAAAAGTGCACACGAAAGAAAATAAGGTCTCACTACTGGAATGATACTGCCATCTTCTGGTTGTCCTTCAGCACATACTGTGCAAATATGCACTCACGGGCCACTTCATTAGGTACACACGTATATCTAATGCAACCCAAAACAGCAGCTCTGACCTAAGTTCTACTTTTACAAGGTCATACTTTCCCAGTTGTAAGTTCAAACTGTCAGAAAGGTTTATAATTGATTGGTGGAGTCATACTGGAGTGCATAATATTAGGACGTGGGTCTGTTTTGGCCCCCTATTTGAAATGAAGGGGGGAGCCAAAACAATATTAAATATTAAATTTGACATGTGTATTTTATGAAGAGGCCACGGAGTGTACATCAGCCTCTATATACTCCGTTACTAATATTACAGCTTTAATAATAAAATACTAAATAAAATAAATTGCTACTATTTCAGAGAAAATGTATGTAGTTTATTGTATTTTGAAATGCCTCTGAATCACAATTTCAAACCATAAATATAACTAACGTTTTATTTTAAGATTAGAGTGATTATTATAACTATTATAGAAATAACACAATCAACAATCATATAAATATGTGACTGCAATCATTGCAGATAAAGGGTTCCAGTGCTAAACTGAGCAAGTGTAGCACTGACTGTAGATATTCAACATTCAGTTAACGGAATTCTACACATCAGCATCCATCACGTTAGTCATGGCTTATCTGGCCGATACATACACTGCAACAGAGATTAAGATTTTGCAGCCACCAGATGGCACATTGTAGCTAGGTTTACAATTGTGATGTAACTGTAAGAGCTGTTATGTTAGAATACAGTGCAACAAGGGTATATTCTGCTGGAATGTATCTCAGTTTCTGTGATTAAATGCACGAAATAGGCAGCAAGATATCCTAGTTCCTCAAAGTAACCTGATTCAGGCACCTCACCTGACAAGTGTTCACCTTACTGAAGGGTCCTTGAGCAACTTGCTGAATCTGTTCTCTAAGTGACTTGGACCTCTAACCACCTGGTGGATGTATTCATTTTCTCTTCTGGCTCCTGACATGTTTAGCATTAATCTGTAAGAGGTCTAAGCAAGACAGCACTGAAGCACGCATCCAAAAGTGTCATTTCTGAGTTTTCACACAATGCAATGCTCCTTTACAGACCCAAATCCAATATACCTGTATATGCTTCTGACAATCATTCTTCAAAATGAAATGGATTTCTGTCATTGTCCTATACAGTATTTGTCTGAGTCAAGAAGCAGTAGCTACTTAAAAGCCCAACATGAAAAACAATGCATGTAACACGGGTACAGGTGGCAGCCTCGTGAAAGTCACTCTTTCTCTTTCTTACTTTTCACTACAGTACTGTTGAAGAGTTGAATCAAATGAAGTTATATCTTAACTTATATTTAGCATAATCTCTGTGTCAAATTACATTACATAAATAAATTTTGTTTTCCATAACAAAATATGGCCTTTCCATTACCTGAAAATCTTTGTCCACACTGCTTTGCTGTTTGTCTAAAGGGGAATACTTTACATTTTTCCGTAAATGGATTTTCCTGGGTGCAACACAGCTCTCAAACATAAACGGCATTATTTTTATTAACCTGATGGTAAGACTGGAGCGTGAAGCAGTTATTCTTTATTTTCCTCTCCTCATTTCCTCTGCTCATACGCGAGGCCAGCTATGTATTTATACACGTGTACCTGGATGAGGTAGTGGGAGCAGAGGCTCAGGAGCTCCAGCAGCTGAAGGTGGCTGCCTGCAGACAGGACGTCCTGGATCACTGCTGGCTCCAGCAGGATCTGGGCAGAGATAAACAAGGTCATCATACTGTATATTTCTCTTTCAGTTTCACTGCAGTAGTTGAGTAGTGTCATGTAGTTTTTCAGAAAAACTGATTCAGTCTAGTTCTGATGTTAGGTTACTTAGAAAATCTATTCAGTTAAATCACTTGAATTATTTTTAGTCTATATTTTGTAGGTGTCATATTAAGCCTGTGAACAAAAAACTTTTAACAAAAGGTCAAGAATCATATCATTTGGGCAATGGTGAAAATGTTTTTCTTATTTATTTATTTATTTATTTAGTGCATAGCTGGCACTGTTGTGTTACTGATGCGACAAATCAACACAAATGTGAGAAGGAAACAGAAGAGATTTGATTGTAGTAGAGAAGAGAGACACAAGCTTCACAGCATAATAGGTATGTCTGATGGCTATTATAGAACTCATTAATTTGTGATTGATATACATAAATATAAAACTTTATCATCCTGTCAGTAGTAACATATTCAGTGACGTATTACAACGTTGATTCTGCCCAAATGCTTCCTGTACAGATGATTGAACAGCAGCTGAAATTATTTGCTGAAAGCTTCCTTCTGTTTCATCCATATTTTCCAAACATATGCAACATAATGCTCTGTACCACAGCCAACACATATTCCCAGGTACTGGGGAGCACAGCCAGGTAGCATGTGTCGTGCGGAAAATAAACTGCCCTGTTTTTGTATCTAGTCTGAGAAAACTAACTAGGACCACATGGAGAATTTAATGCAAATATTCCATTAGTCACTGAAATGATCATCAGGGCTCGACGTGCATTATGTAGCTGCTTACACTCACCTGTGCCAAATGACATTCAGTTTGGTTTTCAAAGGCAGGGACAAACCTTTGATAATCCATTTAGCATCTCTGCCCTACATAGCCACAGAGCCGTGACTGCATCAGTGGTGAAAGTGAGAAAAATGACTTCATCATTTGTCTCCCTCGCCTCTCACTAGTGTTGATACAGCAGTGGGCTAAACATAGTTTACTAGCACTCATGAGCATCATTATTAATCGTTATTAATACATTTCTGAAAACAGCAAAAGCAGCTTTTGGGTTACATCTCAATAGAACAGGTTTGCTCGCTACTTTCTTCACATGAATGTGAAACACATTTGATTCTTTTTGCTGAGCACATGATTTGTAATCAAGAAATTTGATTGGAATAATCAAATATTTGCCAAAACACTTCACAGCAAGCTTTGCTGGTGAGGAAGCCTGTGGTCGAAACAACAAATACTATATATTTTCCTTTTCTTCTTTACTTAATCCACATCAGCAGGTAGCAGCAGCTATGAAGAAAAACCAAAAATAATAACTATAATAACTCTACGTGACTGCTCTTTATGTCCTGCTCTCATCTCTCCACTCCAGAGGCCCACTACAGCCAGAGCACTTCAGCCTCACACAGCAGAAGTCAGTTTTATAACAGCACGGCTGGTTCAGTGTGGGAGTACAGTGAGTTCTTGTGTAAACTCACATTTATTGCATTTGCTACTTGTGAGATTTTACCTAGAGGAGAAGACCAAAATCAAAGAAGATGGCAGAATATATTTGTCTTCCAAGCAAGATCTGACCTATATATGTACCCTCAGAAAAATAGCGGTCTTAGATATTTTATGTCTGTGGCTAATGAAAGCAAAACACCGCAGGATGTTCCAAGTATTTAATGAATGGAGATATCTGCTGGGGTCCTGGCATGCAGTACAAACTAACAGTTAGTTAAGCTCCTAAAAGACCTCGGGTCTGAGGGCGTCCTGTAGCACCAAGTACTTTCACTCACCCTACTGGCCTATGACATGTGGCTGAAGGATTTTAGTAGGTCATTATTTACGGTGTGGGGATAAGCATATTGCCCTCATCTCATCTGCTATCATCTCCTCTGGGCAGACAGGAGCTGAGCCAACCAAAGCAGGGCGGCTTGCAAGCCTGCTGTTGACCTACTTTACACTGCTTAACCGACTCACTCTTTGCTCATTTCCACGGTGGAAATAAAATTAGAAGTAATTACAAAGTTCCTGACCTCCCAGCACACTGCTTAATCTTCTGCTGTGCTCACTGGACCGAGTACATTATTGGCACTAAAGATGTCAAGTGCATGATCATATAGGTTACTTATTTTTCGTTTATGGGATTAGAAGCACTGTGACCCCACTGACATCACTGCCTTGCTAATCATTGAAATGAAAATACTGGGCTCTGCATTTCTGATTTCTTAAAAAATGAACGTACGTATTTGTGATTTTTAGTTCCCAGGAAAATGTTCACCAGACAGAGCAGTGACTGAATTATGGAGGCCAGAATCTAATACAGCACCTGCACCTGCACACTGCTGGCAGTAGCGCGTTCTCTTTTATTTCCATTTTTCTCATACTTTAGACTTTTTTGCAACTGTAATTTCGATTGAACGATACTTTGTGTCCTAACAGTGGTAAGTTGTAGCTCTTTGCAAAGAGAGTTGGATGCAAATCATTTGGTTTGCTTTGGAGATATTATGCACTGTTGTAATCTACAAACACGATAAAATATTCTAACAGTAACAAAGTAGTGTTAGTAATACTAACAATAAGTAAGCAGGAGAATCATACTTTCCCCTCAATCAGCCACATGCTGGCTACAAGCCCATCACGATGGATTAAGGCTGCGTCTGTGACTATCACAAATAAATGTCAAACGTGTTAGACAAATTGTGTTTGCTTGCTCCAGAGGTCTATGTTGTGTCTATGGGTGAAGGTGGTTCTAGGATGCTGGTCTGAACTTCAACATGTAGTGTGCCCTCATTGCTGATTATACTGAAAACATTTTTTCTTTCCTTTGAAGACAGGTCACACTTTCATGTGTGGAAAATGTCCTCATACTAAAGCAGCTGCTTATTAGTAGCTGCAAGCCAGGATGTGGCCTTGAAATGAAACTGCCTATCAACCAGCTGATGTATTGTAGGCCTGTGAGAAATAACAATATAGAGTTAGAGCTTATTAAGCAGTAAAGTATCTGCTCGTTGCTTGGGAAAGAGTATGATTCAAGGACGGAGACAGGTCCAACAGTGATAGGTCTAACATTAGTGGGGACTTCTATCCACATGCAAATAGTAAAGTTTCAGTGGGCAATTATGTTTGTGCAGGCTGGTGTTTCTGCTCACCTGTCCAGTGTAGGCGAAGTCCAAAGCGTGCTTTAGTCCAATACCGGTCACTCCTTGCAGAGTCACTTCGTCGGCTTCACTCTCCACCATGCACAAGCTGAACATGGCCTGATTGACACATTGCCAAAACATGGAGTTCAGGTGAGGAGATAACATCATATTTTATCTGGCATTTTCTTACCTAAAATAATAAATCTCAGACAAAGAAGTGAGACCCTGGGCTATTTCATTCCCAGTATCCATGGGTACTGATGGTAAAATCAATACAGCTTTATTCTTCCAGTCCTTGACTCTGTTGACTCTGTGCGCTGATCATATTATATCTGTAACTTGTTACAGCATTACCGGACTGAGAAATCGTTTTGTGTGTGTATGTGCTGAAAAAACGGCCTTATAGTTAATCAAAACCTGTCAGACACAACATCCCAGAGCCCCTCTGTATTGATATCATTGATTTGCCTACCTTGGCCTCAGAGGTCAGCAGAAATAAATAGCACAATTGGTACTTTCTCCCATACAGCCTCTCTGTCTTTCTGTCCTTCTCTCATGCTCAACACACACACACACACACACACACACACACACACACACACAGTTACACGTGTGCACGCCAAACGCCATGTGAAATCAAAGCAGCGAATGCAGCATCTGCAGTCTGGTCATGCTGTGCGTGAGTCCAGCTTACAGCTCGCTAATCAAAGCTATTGACTGGTGTCACACTATGAGGGGATGATGCAGTGGTGTTGCCAGACATAAAGCTCCTGTTGGCTTCAAAGTAGACATAAGGCTGAAAATCACCCCCCCCCCCCATTACTCCAATCATACAATTTATTTTTTCGTGAATGTCTGATGCATGGGAGAACTGTGCTATTAGCCCATCTTTACTGCCACTGGGCTATTGCTGCTGCTGAAACTACTATTGCACACATGCATTATTTGTATTCTTGTGCATTAAACTCTGTCAGCACTAAACATCTACCACACAGTCTGTGCAGTGTGCTTTACTGCCAGTCATTTGTTGCTATCTATGACGGCTCCGTCCTGATCTATCAGCATGTACGTCTTCACTGTGGCCTCTTTGTTTGTGTACATATGTCTGTTACTTGCGTCTCATGTTTTTATTTTTGCTGATCCTTTGAAATTGTGCCATGTGTGTCACTCTCATCTCTGGCCCAAAGAATTTCGTGATGTCCATTAATTAACTGTACCTGATAATGTTGGAGTATGTTGGAATATTAGGCTCATGGCATTGCAATACCTCAACACTGATTCTTGTTTTAAGTGGCAACATGTTTGCTGCATACCCGCTGCACTGCCCCAGTCGTATCCGGATAGGTGGCCATATGCTTAATGTGATGTATTGACACAGACCACAAGGTGTGGCTTAGTGAAATGGGTTAAAGTTAAACTGCATTGTTTGCCGCATTCTGGATTAGGCAAAAATCGCATTATTTTCTTATCATAAATCTGAATGAACCCCGTGCCAAATATAAAGGAACTTGTGAGATTTTATTGGGAGCACAGAATATCAATACTGGTGGACATGCCAAAATAACTGTACATGCATGTAAACTGCAGCTGGACTGGTTTGCAGACATGTTCGACAGCGATGCAGCATTTTTAGCCCCAGTTCTTCCCCAAATTGTAATGGGACATACAGACAGCATCAGTAACTCTTGAAAATGACCTGTAGACCATCTCTTCCCACAAAGGATTTCTTCCTTAACAATAGGGATCGAGCTACTGTAATTTGCAATTTCACATATCTTCATCACATTAGCAGCCTGAAGCACAGTCAATGCAGTATCTCTACCGAGATACTAGTGTACAACTACGTTATAAAGCTCACAGGACCTCGGGCTAACCCGTTCCAATGCATCTGTCATGAAAACAACATCCCTCACCAACCTCATCTGATCCTTTCTGAATCATCACACACATTAACTTTAACCAGGCACTGACTTCCTCTGATAGTCCCTTTGTATTGTCAATATGATGTGTGAGAGCGTGTCAACTTCAGGCATCGCTGAGTTTTAATCGAGGCCTGCACTTCCCTCCTCAGCGGTCGGCCTCGTTGATTCACCACTGTGCTAATTAAAAATCCACTGGTCCACTGAATATAGGAGAGCCTGTGGCTAAACCTGGGGTGTAATGGTGGCTGAGCTGTGGTCAGTGTATGCAGTGCGTGTAAAACACAGAAACTTGGATACAGACATAGGCAGAAAGTAACAAGTAGAGTGAATGTGACGGAGAGACTGTCTTCACTTTGCAGGTTTACTTCTCTATTAAGCGTGTGTTCACAAGTGAGCAGGTAGATTGAAGAAGCTGTTTGCTTCCTGCATGAATAGTCCTGACCTTGGTGGAGGAGCTGAGGAAATACTGGCGTTGATGGATGGATCCCCTGACTTGGGTTATAGATCGAGGAGAGAGCCACAGAGCTCTGCTCACTGCAGGGCTGGTGGCTATATTAACAGGAAGGTGTGTCACCGAAGTTGATATCCTACACGTAAAATTCATATTTTCCAACGTGCCAACGTACATACCAGTGGTTCTGGACTGAATCTGCAACTCTTGGTATTCTGTGCCACTGCTCTTCTTCTTCAGATCTAACCCTCATCATACCAAGGAATGAGAAAAGTTTACAAAGATTCCAGGTGTTTAACAGAATTATATTTTTGTCTCTATAATAACTTGTTGTAAATTCTTATCATGTTTGTCTGAGGTCGGATACTAGATGAATGTTGCAGCAATCAATTCCTGTTTAAACATTGTTTAAAAATTCAGACTGATCCTAATTCAGCAAACGCTGTTCGAGTTATTAATTTTAGATAACGTTGTCTTGAATAAGATTCCAACCTTATTTTAAAATAAAATTATAGCACTCGACTATGGCTGAATGCTGTATGTGACATCGGCCTGATGGGAAACACCCCAAACTCCTGTACAAGTAACAGATCTTATTTGATTTGTGTTTCAGCTTCCATAACGTTTTTACAGTTACTGTTGTTATTTGATCATTATTGGTGACTTGATTATTACGTACTTGCTTTTATAAGAATTATTCTGGGTCTTTTCTGCACTTTTGCAAACTGCATGTTTTCTCTCTATACCAAGGATCTTCATAATATTAAAATGACCACAACATTTTAGGTTGAAAATATTCCACTCTTCTTCTATGAATTCCAATTAAATCTGGGATCTCATCTGGGATCTATGTGCCGTAGATCAAATAAGGCGCAGTGGGCAAAACTAAATGAGGTACTCTCCTACTCAAAATAACACGTCTTTATAAAGGGGTAAAGACATTATCAGACTTCTGTATATGTTGACTTGTGTCTTTGCTGCAGGCCTAGCAGACATTTATCTGCATGGCAAAGAAAACAAGGAGACACTAGTGGGTCTGTGTATGTGGGCGCTCTCGCTGAAGGTGGCGTGTGATGCTGGTGTGACCGATTTGGCCACATCTCCCTGAGCTGTCCAGGCGCCTCGGTAACGTGACAGCAGTGGAGGAGGCAGGTGACACGTTCAGGACAAGTCCCAGGTAAACAACTCACGCTTGGTCAGGTATTTCATTACAATCACTCATGTCTGCTGGGCCAGATAACGCGTTGTAATCACTGCTATGTGTGCATGAGGGTGTCTGTCTGTCTGAGTGTGAAAGAAAGAGCCACAGAGGCAGAGAACACAGTGGCTGTTCACAACACGAGGCACCGTCATCTCCTCAGTAAATGAACTAAATGAAACCCAGCAGTGGAGTCAGATGACAAACTGAAGATAATGTTATTAAGACCGCACAGAGGAGCAGGGGAGAGGACGGAGTTGTCTTCCTTACTGGAGCAGACAGATCTAATAATCCGAGTGCAGGAACAACAGTATTGCTCGGATCAGCTGGGACTTGAAAGAGCAACGTTTAAAAATGGAACTGAAGAATAAAAGGAGAACAAAAGTGAAGCGGACGAACAATGGAGGAGAGGAGTGTGACTCGCCCACCCTCAACTCTCAGCAGAGAAAAGTAAAAATAACTTAAACACACACACACATACACACACACACACACACACACATCGGGCAATCCCTGGGCAACTTGGACATATTTAATCTGCCTCTCATTTTCAAGAGGGATTAATTTTGACTTTCTAATCTGCTCAGTGTCTCTAAATCAAATCTCACCAGTCCACTTTTCCCTGTGCAGCCCATCTCAGCAAATCTCCTGTCTGGCTGTCTGACGGCGGGAGTCTACCTGAAGCGACATGTGAGGTTTACCTGAAGCCGGGGCAGGACACAGTGCTAAAGTAAACGCCGGGGCTACATCCAGGTGGGCTTGTGAACAATAATCGGCTGTGGCACTGTTGATGTAGATTGAAACGGTCAGTGCGTCATATTGTGTACCATCCGTGCACTTACGCCTGACCAGATCTACTTTTTAGTTTCTCCAATACTTGTACTGTTGACAACTTAAAACAGTATTATTTAGATTAGTGGGGGAACCTTTACCACTTCATTAATTACCCGAGCTAATGGGGTTCTTCCGACAGGATCAGCTGCAGTGTGAGACAGTTCTAACAATCCACCATCCCAGAAGATGCTTTCATAACACATTATTGTCACCTCTAACAATTCTGCAACAGGCTACACTGCCTGACTGATACCAGTTTTTTATTTTTTATTTATTTATTTATTTATTTGTTCTTCCGGCTTATCCCATGAGTTCAGGGTCGCCACAGCGGATCATTGTCCGCATGATGATTTGGGGAAGTTTTGCTTACAGCAGCCCCCATACCAGCATTTTTTAGAATGGCAAATATCCCCTTGATAGTCCAGTTCAAAACAAAGAAGTCTTATGTTGAGCTATGAATGTTCCGGTGCAAAACATACAAGAATTTTCAAGGTATACAACATGGTTCAGGACTCACCCTGAAGTAATCACTGCATGCTGCAAGGACAGCTTTGTGGGCGTGGAACTTCTGCTCACCGGCCACCAGGGTGACGTCACACAGCAAACCATCCTTCCTCTGCTGGTTGAGGGCAGAGAGGACAGAGTCCTGGTGGGACTTTGACTGGCAGAGCTTCTGTCCTGTCAGCATCTCCCTACAGCTACTGTAACACACAGAGCACATGTAGTTGACGTAGAGCTGGAGGAGACAAAGCTTTATCCTAATGTTAATCATGCATTAATCGTACTGTACTACTTGAAGGTCTGTGGAGATTCATACGCAACCACGTCTTGGCCTTCACCAAAATGGCAGGTGGACTTGCCACTTTTGTGATCTACTACTTGTACTACCAACTGCTGCTACTATAAATTCTGCCATAAGCTGAGCCTTTGTTGAAAGGTTTCAATTCCAGTACCACTAAAAACACTTTGAGTTTGATACATGTTCCTACACAATACGTTTTTATACCAATTTAATAAAATCCATGTTATCAAAAAGAAAATGACACTACACTTTATACTACAAGTCTAGTTAGTTGATTTTTCATCACTGTGGCATTTTTACATCTAAATTAGTTTTACAACATCATAATAAATATGTTTACCACAACTTACAGTTGTCTGCTCACATATCAATGAATCAAAATGTGTGAAAGATATGAAGTTGGAACCTCCAGGTCACCAGATTGCCACATCCATTCCGACAAAAAATATTATAATACAATTATTTTAACGCAGAATGGACAATTGCAAGTCAGTTGTGAACGGTGCATGATTATATGATTATTAACTCACTGATACTGGTGAGATTTACTCCCTAGGAATTTTTCGATAGTATTGAAGCAAGAGAATTCTAGTTTAAGCTCTGACTGGTATTTCGATTAGGTCCCCACGCTCATCAGTATATGTCTCACTGTTCTCAAGTCAGACAAAAAACATATGTGATAAGGTGTGTCAGACTGACTGATGGACTGTGCGCTGTGGACCCATGTAGCAGAAAATATACACTGTTTTCCAAGCCATCCTCAGTCCCTTCCTGCTTGTACCCATCCATCAGCAGCACACCACCCCGTCCATCCAAATCCATCTCTGTCCACTTACAGTCCCGGCCGTCACTCTAAATGCTGTTGTGTGCCAGGAGGCTTGGTCTGTCACCTTCATGGTGACGGGCTGTAAGACAGAGGGAATAACGGGTGTGCGTGGGCGCGTGTGTGCGTGCTGGGGGCTAGAGGTAGGATGAATGATGAGTCAAGCTGTTTGTTTGGTAAGTGGACTCTGGAGCTGGAGGTAGAGCCAAGGCCAAAAATTGCCTTGCTAGGATGAGAGGGAAAGGAAATGACTGAATTTTACAACCCAGAGATGGAGAAATGGATGGGGGGGATTTGAGCAGGGATCAAAGCCTTCAGTGCCCATGATTATGATCGTGAGGAATAAGCTATATGGAAATATATAAAGATAGAATTTAATCCTGTATTTTTGATCAGTTTTAAGCTGACAACTGTGATAAATTAAACACTTTCAAAGGGTTACCAGTGATGTTGCATCTCACTTTGACCATCTTGAAATAAAAGAAAAAGAAGATTAAAATTAAAGCAGCAAATTCTGATTTTATTCTACTAGCTTGAGTTTTTCCAACGTTCTCATTCTAAAGTTTCCAGAATGCACCATAGAGCATATTTGTGTTCAACTCTCCTTTCCATGTCTTGTCAGAATTCACAACACAATATTTTCAGAGGATGAATAGTAAACTAACCTCATAAATGAAACAGGTGGAATTGTGCTTTAAACCCACTATGTTCTTGTACCATGCGGTGCATCATTGTCTGTTTTAACTTTAGCACTGGCTTTGCCAAAGTCATGTCTAAAATTCAGTAAACTGTGGCATTAAAACGATTAAAGGTGGATTCTAGTGGCCAGAAATTTTTAAATAAGGCTGGTCACACTCATTATATTGCCTCACAGTCAACAAATCCCGTGGGAATATCAAGACAAACAATAAATCAATCTTAACTGTATGTCCCATGAAACTCCAATTAGCTTTAAAAACAAGTAAAAACAAATTAAAGTGGCCCCCAATTGCACCGGGTGATGCTCCATCTTTGCACGTGGCCATTGTACCGTATTTAGTCTCAGTGCAACCCACTGTATATATTATGTTGAAAATACTTACTGATACGCTGAATCGACAGCTGAAAATAGTTTCCAACAAAGACATTATTTACTCAGGTTTGTTCTGCTTTTTTGCTGTTCTCTTACAAGTGGGTTTACCTTTGTCTGACCTCCACTACATAAATACAGTGATAAGAAACAGTGTGATAGGATGAATGGAAGCTCTGTTTTTATAGAAAAGTAGCAGGATAAACACAGCACACTAGATAAACCTTTGGCCAACAAAGTATTGACCGTATCTCACTTAAGTTAAAATAAGGAGAAGTGCTCTTGGCCCCATAAGTAAATGGCTCCTTGTCTACATTTTATGAAGTGATCAATTCAGTAAGGTTGGTTTTTTGTTTGTGTGAGTAAGTTCAGGAAGTATGGAAGTGTGAGACCGACACTACCTGAGGCTGGGTTCAGAAGGCATTCCCCCAGACAAAGGAAGAGAAGATGGCGTTGGAGGTGGAGACAAAGTGCTTTGTGGCTCCTGAAGACTGCAGTCTCCTTGCTCAGCACACGCATCCGCCTGAAAAGACAGAACAGCACGTCAGCCTCATTCAGTCCAACTCGACTCACTGTGACAACCTCCTGTGCAACGTATGAAGGGACGCAACTGCAGATCGCACCTGATAATCCCAACTTCTGCCTTCTTTCGGCTACATCGGCGTTGCCTCTGACAGTTATTGTAGTTGTTTTTCATGTGCAGAACAGGTACTGTGTCAACCACAGGTAGCTAGACTTCAGAGAGGGAAATAAACAAGCTCAGCACTTCTCAAAACAAGCTGGGAGTCCAAATTACACCAAGTCCTTTTGCTGTAGCTACAACCTTGACATAATGTGCTACACACCTGAATCTGATATCCAACAGTCTCCTGTGAGACAATGCCCAGCAACATAAGAGACAAACAGAGGTCAGCACAGATGCACTCTGAAATCCAAGCTGCTCTGGATACTCTGATTGAGACTACTCACTCACTATACAGTAAGTTGTCCTAATTATCATATGCCTATTTCACAGAAAAGAACCTGTGCTTATAAATGGCATATCATATTAGTTCCTATCTATTTTACCTCAGAGAAACACACACACACACACGGACACATTTAGGATCTGATAATCACAACAATTGGGTCACTGTTCTCTGCAAAACCTGGTAATCTCCTGACTGAACAACCACACAGGCAAATGTCTTTTACGCACAAGAAATAATAGCATTTAAAACAAACTGCTCGCAGGCAATTGAACTGAGGAGAAGGAGGAAGGTTTGGGTTGCCAGGTAAGAAGCCACCATCACTCCATTAACTATTACTTTTCAAAATCCCTCAGCTGTCACAAGGTCTCCTAGCAACAGGCCAGCGCCTCGGTCCACAAACTAAGGGGCCGGAGGACATAAGAGATAATAATCCTGTTGCATCCATCGCAGCGCACGCACTCATACATTCTCCAGCAAAGTGTCTTTCGAGCACCTTTGGGGTTTGCAGGAATGTACTGTATCCAGCGTCCTCTTATCTTAATGTACCGTGAGCTTACGTACCTCATATGAACGTGTTCAGCCCCGTCCCCTTCGGCGGCACCTCCGTTACAAATGTCATTTATGTCCGAGGCTGGTCTCGCTTCAACATCCGTAGCGAGAGGACTGGAGGGAGCGCAACCGCGGTGAGATGCGCACGGTTATTACGGACACTTTATTGGTTACACTGTAGCACCTCAGTTGTCACATCATAACCCCGCCTCCACGGCGGTCACATGAATTAAGGCGGAGAGGGTGCGCCGCGCCCCCTGGTGGACAAGTGGAGCACGGCACAAATGTGCGACTGCATGACATGTTCACTGCACACAGTCCGATGGGCGCCTGTGGGACACCAGAGGTCCTCGTAGGATTAACAGGGGATAGAAAACAACATGATGAATAGTGATTAAATTAATATCTTCTGGAGTAATGGCTGAGTAATAGCCTATAAGAAAACACCCCACAGCGGGCATGTGTGTTAAGACTCAACTCAATTATTCTTGTGGATTGTGGGATTATATATTGCTTTAAAAACTTGTGGCATTTTTTTTTTTTGTCATAACTATAAACCCTTTGTTAAGTCTCCAAAAAAGCACTGCGCCCACTGCGGTTTTAGTTCTTGCAAAACTAAATTTTCAGTGTCTTCCATGTAGTGGTGTTAAGTGGTGTTAAACTATACACCAGCACCGTCACCTCATCCAATCGTCATCTTTGGACAAAAGAGGTGATTGCAAACCCTGCTGTAACAAAAGTTCAAGGTTAACCAAAAAAATGACTTTTCCAAATAAACCTTCCTAAGTCCGATGTCACAGATCCATACAATAGCTGCAGTCTGGGGCTGTCCCTCACTTGGCAGGGGCACGCATGCTGCGTTCACATGCCTTCTGCCTCTTCGCTCATGTTTTATTTATGCGTTTTCACTGGTCACAATTTGCATTGAGACTGTAGTTTGCTGAATTTTACCCTGAAGACGTTTGCATGCGTGTCCGACCATGTACAGGTCCTGCATGTGATTTCTTTTGACAAACATTCTCTATCTCGACACATCGGTTCCTTTGCTCTTACAACCCAAATGTCATATTTCGGGAATCTCTTGAACGCAGCCTCAGTTCCAGAGCAGCCACAGCACATAGACTGTAGTTGAGCCTTTTCAGGAAACACGCAACCAAATTCCCAACACAATCGCTCCAAGGAGTGTGTATGTAGACAGCTGTTTCATGAACACCTCGGCAGGGAAGGGTAAGTCTCTATGGTTGGGTTTTTCCTGCCTTCCTAACTTTCTTCTTGCTACCGAACTTGCTTCGGGCCCCCGGATCATGGCAGCCACATAGGCAGGGATGTTTACTGTGCCCTCTTCCAGAAACGGGTTTTCCTTTTACGGGGAAACGGCTTTTCCTGCCTGCGCTGAACGTCCTTTAGACATACAACATATGAAGTAATAATGCTGTTCTGTAATGAAATCTTTACTAACTTGTAGGCTACAGTTATGATCGTTGTGCTAAAGTAGTGGTGGTAACTTGCAGCTATTTGCTTTGCTCCCGTTTATGCTGACTTTTAGCGCATTGTTATTCATCGGTAACATTCTAAGTTTATGCTGCCGTGCCACCAAAACGTTGCTAACCTTGTGTAGATGATTATTGTAAGGACTTAAAAGGCTGCAGTCTGCATTATGAAGAAGTGGTTATCAACAATGAACAGTGATGTGGTAACAGGTAAACTCACAGTGATATCAAAATCATTCAAGGGCCAACATAAGCTACTTATCTCCTTAGTCAAAGACCAAATCTTTATGCAAACATTGTCATATTCCACTTGGTCTGTAAAGAATATAACTTCCGATCTGAGTATGCAGAATATGAGAGGAATATGAGAAAAAAACAAACAAAGGGGCCCCAATTAAAACCTAAACGTGATACTTTGATTTCTATCTAAGTATTAAGCTTTCCCAGGCATTCAAGATTGAATGTGGATGAGAAGCGTAACACACGTTTAATATGCATCAACAAGCTGGGACTCATTTTACTGAAGCAGTCTGGATCTTTAGCATTCCCCAAGTAAAAGCATGCACTTAAAGAATGCAAAAGGATATACTGGATTTTGGTCGCTTAATACCCTCTGCCTGATGCATTTTTAAACAGGGCTTACCAAACTGGATCCCGAGGACCCCAAGGGACCTGTAGGGATGCACAGAAAAGAAAATGCAAAGTAGTTAAGTGCGATTTCTCTTTAAAGTGATGGTGTGATTACAGGCTGTAGAGTATGATTTACTGTTTCAAGATATGGCTTCAGTCAGTCTGCAGTAAATGTAGTAATAACCTACTTCAAAAACGTTCTCAAAAACGGGAATTCCTAAAAACAAATCCTCATGAATTGTGGGTTGTGGTCTAGAACAACCCTTTGAAATTTAGTATAATATCTTTCATTTCAGGGATATTTATCTGTGACCCACAGGCACATTCTGACCCAAGAGGGGGCTGATGGGAGAGTGTTACCTGCGGCAACGCCCACCTGCTCCACTGAGATGTCCCCAGGGGGAGTAAAATGTGGATGACAGTGTGAGCCAGGGGAATTCAACATTCAGGCCAAGATAGCCTCAGTCTGAGCCAGAGAGAAACCTGTCCTACTTTACACAAAAAGCATACACTCACTCTCAGACAGCTGTGGAAATGCTGATGCCAGGACCCCTGTGGTGGTACTTGCCTCTATTATGGGTGGGAAGCTGCACCACTCACAGCCTGTTTACCTGTGAGCCCATCAAAGTGCATCGGTGCTGGGGTATGCCCTACAATATGACCTTCTTTCCCAACATGATGGAGCACTATGATCAGGATATTGCAGCCAGCCACATGGAGGTGAGTTCATATTTCATTACATAAATCGGTTTTGCGTTTACAGTAGGAGCCAGTTTTGGCCTTGTTGGGCATTTGCCAGTTGAATCAATTGACAAGAAAACATGTTTTCCCTGTGAACAGATTGATCAAACAGTCTGTAAAATATCGTGTGGCATTTTTTTGTTATTCATTTAGTGGTCAGATGTATTACATATTTACACTATACTTGCATTGAATTGTGGTGTTGGGTTAGCCAATAGTCAATAGAGTCCAAACATTATAAATACAATGAATTTGGAATTTGAACAGTCAACTGGACTTGAAACAGAATATCTTTGATGGTAACAGTTTGCGGTAAGATGATTTTTCCAGCTTCAAAGTTCTTTAAAGGGGGAACTTTGTATAAAAGGGTATAACAGCTGCAGACCCACCTTAAAAACTCATTAGTTTGTGTTTCCATGGAGAGATGTATTTATATCGCCCTGTTATTTAAGAAGAGAAACGATGATTAAAGCTGAATATCTAGAATATCCAGCTGAATATGATTATCATCCGTTCTACGTTCCAGTCTATAAATGCCAGTGTCTCTCAGCTTTTAGAAGTGCACTGAACTTTAAATACTTAAGTACTATTTTGTAATGGTTATCAGCCCCCCTCCCACAGTAAATAAACGGTATTGTTGTAAATAGGATAAGTATGAATATGTGCTCTTACTTTGAACGATCCCCCCTCATTAATAATGTTTTTTCAAATTTATACATCACACATTGATATTTGGGTGGGAATTGATGTGGATTAAAGCATGTCTTCTTACATGAAATGCACAATAAATACCGACAATCTTATACCGACGACATACTAGGGAAGACAGTAGTTACACACTGTACAGGGAAACAATTTGAGGAAATGCTTACTGTAGTAGTAAATGAAGTTCAATATGCTTTACAACTATTTTACTTGATGCTGCAGAAAACATTAAGCTGATTCCTGAGCATCTACTGTCTCCTGTTTAACTGATGCCTCTAATGTAGCTAATGTAAGTCGTGTATGTTCTTTGCACCACATGCATGTTTTATGCATATCTATTTATTTATGTTTTAGAACCACATGTATGTTTTATGTATATCTATTTGTTTTTGAATTTCACTGCAGCACTGCACTTTTATCCGAAACAAATTTCTCCCACGGGAGACAAATAATGAACCAGTTCAACGGAAATCTAAATCTGTTTTGCTTAAAATGCAGATAAATATATAACTAAAATTTGTAAAAAAACAAAACAAGAAAACGTACACATATTTATGAAATGTATATTTATCTGCTGTTACAGCTAACCTGACATTAGTGTAGTGTAATTCTTCCACCAATTTCCAACAAACAATGCTTATACTGTAATTGGTGCAACAACTGTGTGGTGAGGCACTAAAAATATTTATAGTATCACCTTATTTTTAGGTATTTCTCAGGGAGTAAACCAATATGGGAAGCTGGCGTTGTCACAAGAGCTGCAGTTTAATATGGGTTTATACTGTCCTGCTAGTGCATTATGAACTGCTTAGTAAGTGGCTTTAGATTTGTCTCTTCCCTTAGATGTCCTCTGTGTTGTCTAACTATGGGGCTACAACACTTCCGTGCAGTGTTGTCTTGTGTTCTGCGTAGAACTCTGACTGTGTCCGATCTCCTAGCATTCCTGAACGCCAGGCTTTGGGTTACACACATTCGGTGTCAGAGTACTGAGCATGAACGGTGATCTGTTGAAGGAGTCTTTTGTGTAGCACCTGGCAAAGGTTTACAGGCGTCCTATTTCACAGCAGCTCACAGGCAACTTTGACACGGACTTTTTTGTGAGGAGCCTTTGATTCCCGCAGGAAGGGGAGGGACACACCCAGTTCAAGCGTATCCTGCATACCACAATGAGTATTCTCTCTCAGTTAATCACTCACTCATTTACCTCCACAGTCCCCATCTCTCAGGTGTCAGGCCTAGACTCTGAGGCCTGCATCGCATGCATAGCTCTCTTTGAAGGGGTGTAGTGATTTATCGCAAAGCCCTGACACTGTAATCAAGCAGACTTCGACTCTGTTCTGAGTCCAGCCTATCAGTAGGATTTTCCGAGGGAGGGCGAACCTTTTTCCGCCCTCGGCCCCAAATTCTGCGTGTCTTTGCTAGCTTTAAATAGAAAGGATTGAAGTGGTACGGCTGGAATACAAAGAGAAGGGAATGGCCAGTTGACGCACTGCAACAGACAGGAAACGTGGATGGTCTTAAAAGTTTGAAAAGCGAGTGTCTAGACATTTTATTCAAATAATTTAATCCTTGAAGTACTTTCCTGTGATATTCTTTGCAGAGGATTTGGCCTTTAAAACCAAGTGAGCTTGACTTAATACTACCGAAGCTGGTTGAAGGTTTCTGAAATGAGGGCAGTTTTTACAGTAACTGTAAAGCAAATAAAGGTCAGCGTACTGAGCAACGGGTAGCTCATTGACAAGGATTCCGGGAACCTCCACAGGAGAGAAACAAGAAAACTTACTGTCAGAGGGGGCAAGCTCTGGCCCCACGTACATGGGCCTACTGCCAGACTAAATCTCAGAAGGGGAAAACTAGAGGAAACATTGAGTAGTAGCCTGCGTTAGAGTGAATGTGTGTTTCTTGTTCAAACCTCGGCAGATTAGAATGAGAGCACTCTGCCTGCTCATGGAAGTGTGGGGATGGTTGTGTGAGGTGAATATCTGCAAGGATAGAACAGCACAGCTCGGAGAGTCTTCTGGAGTTTTTTCTGCTTGGCAGTCGTTTATACACACCACAGGGTCACTGATATGACTCCTGGTCCCCCCTGGCTACATGTGGAAATGTCCTTGGGCAAGACACTGACCCGCATCTTTCCCCTGGTGCGTCAGGGGAGCTCGGACCGCTGTCATTGGTGTGTCAGTGTGTGTGTGAATAAGTGAATAAGAAACATCATTGTAAAGGGTTTTGGATAAAAGGGCCATATAAACAGAATATTTACCATTTTAAACACAGTTACAAAGTCTACATTTACACAAAAACAACAAATTAGACACAATCTTGACTTTAACTGTGATGGAGTTGTTTGGTTAAAGGTCTGTGTGCCACTGATGAATCTACACAGCCTGTAGACACACTGTGGCTCCTCAGCCTGTCAGCAGCTCTGTGCATTCCAACCTCCCTGACCTGTCATGTGTTTCCAAACATCCCTTCACTCATTTCCTGCCACCAATTCTGCCCACCCCTGCTCCACCCCCCGTTCCTCATTCTTCAGCCTCTTGACCAGTGTGTTGAAACAGAAGAATATGCTTCCCAGCTAGTGAATGGGCCCCTTTGTGCGGCGCTGTCGAGCACCGTAGCTCAGCCAAATAAAATTGGTGCTGTGTGTACAGCAGTGATTTCCAGCCTTTGACTTGTAACCCATTATCAACATTTCCGTATGTGTGTGCTTGTTCAGGTAAAGAAGCACATGTCACGAACACTGTTCATTTTACATCACTTGTCTAATCCCCGCAGCCCTTCATGCCCCTGGTAAACCTGCACTGCTCTCCAGACGTCCACCGCTTCCTGTGCCAAGCCTTCATCCCGGCATGCACTGAAGACAACAATGTGATCCGTCCGTGTCGAGAGCAGTGCGAGGCCGTTATGTCCGACTGCAAGGAGAGCATCCGAATCTTTGGCGTCACCTGGCCTCTTGAGCTACAGTGTGACAAGTAAGAAAACCTCAATTATAGACAGTCCATAAGAGAATTGGAAACAATTCCTAATCAATCCATTATCCTGTTATGTTTCTCTTACTCTGTAGACTAGATCCGTGTAGCTCTCCTGGTGCTTCAGTGCTTCCTGCAACCACCCCAGCGATCACCTTATCAGCCAAGAGGGACCTTGGCTTTTGGTGCCCTCTCCAGTTAAAGACCACACCGGGCCACGGTTCATCATTCCTGGGTGCCCAGGACTGTGCACCGCCTTGCTCCAACATGTACTTCAAACCCCATGACATTGAATTTGCCAAGAGCTTCATCGGTGTGTGCTCCATCATATGTCTAGGAGCCACGCTCTTCACCTTCCTCACTTTCCTCATTGACGTCAAGCGTTTCCGCTACCCTGAGCGCCCAATCATTTTCTACGCCGTCTGCTACAGCTTTGTCTCACTCGTATACTTCATCGGCTTCCTGCTGGGGAACAATGCAGCCTGTGCCAAAGCCTCTCACACTGCAGGTGTGGAGACAGTGGTGCTCGGCTCTCAGAGCAAAGGCTGCACTCTGCTTTTTATGCTCCTTTATTTCTTCTCCATAGCTGGTATTGTCTGGTGGGTCATACTCACCATCACCTGGTTCCTGGCAGCTGGACCCAAGTGGAGCTGTGAGGCAATAGAGAAGAAAGCGGTAAGGTTTTCAAGAAAAAAGAACATAGCAAATAAAATTATATTAAAAGCTGATAATTTGCAGCTAGGATAATGGTCTGTGCTGTTGAAAATATTCTTCCTTAGTTGTCTTGTGTCCTTCCTTCTTCTATAGGTCTGGTTTCACACAGCTGCCTGGGGGATCCCAGGAGCTCTCACTGTCATGCTGCTCGCTCTAAACAAAGTTGAAGGGGACAGCATCAGCGGCGTTTGCTTCGTGGGACTCTACGACCTAGATGCTTTGCGCTACTTTGTTTTGGCTCCATTGTGCGTAGGCGTCATAGTCGGTCTCTTCCTCATCCTGGCAGGCATCGTGTCTCTCAACCACGTCAGGCAGGTCATTCAGCATGATGAACGCAACCAGGAGAAGCTGAAGAAGTTCATGATCCGCATCGCTGTGTTCAGCTGCCTCTATCTGGTCCCACTTGTCACACTTTTAGCCTGTTACACCTATGAGCAGAGTCACCGCAGCACCTGGGAGAATACCTGGATCAACGACCGCTGTCAAGAGTACAGCATCCCCTGTTCTTACAAGGTAGCTCCGTTTGTAAAACGCTTTCTAACTCACAGTTGTTAGTTTGTATTCATTGACTTGGTTTGTTTGCTAGCCACATATAAAGGAGCATAGATTGCTATATTTCTAATGGAATTTTACTTGAGTCCTTGAGCAAAGCACTTAACAACGACTTAGCTGCTCCCTGTGAGAATTGGCCAGCTTCCCCATCAGTGTGTGAGTGTGTGTGTGATCATTTACCATTTAATTTGCAAACTTGTTGTTGTCCTCTTTGTTTTAGACAACAGAGCATGACCGTCCTGACCTCTCCCTGTTTTTGGTGAAGTACCTGATGACACTGGTGGTTGGAATATCTGCAGTGTTCTGGGTCGGCAGCAAAAAGACATGCTCTGAGTGGGCCTACTTCTTCAACAGGACCCGCAAAAGAGAGTAAGGCCAGTTCACATTCAGTTTCCATTAGAAATTGAACAGTAGTTCCAATAAGCATTTTTGCTTATGCTCTGTGACCCACAGTCCCATCAGTGAGAGCCGCCGGGTGCTCCAGGAGTCCTGTGAGTTCTTCCTCAAGCACAACAGCCGTGTCCAGCACAAGAAGAAGCACTACAACCCGAGATCCCACAAGCTTAAGGTCATCTCCAAGTCCATGGGCACTAGCACAGGCACTACACCGACCGGTGCCTCCATCGCCAATCAAGGAACCTCTGCGCTAGGCAATCACGAACACCGTGTGCAAGGTTCTGTGTCTGAGGCCTCAGCCAGGGAGCACCTGGACCGGGGCACTTCAAGCCGAAGCTCTAGGAGGGGCGAGAGGGACAGGGAGAGGGAAGGAGGAGAGAGACGTGGCAAAGGTGGGAGCTCCAGTAAAGTCAGCAGCCGCTCAGAGAGTGTGCAGAGAGTCACAGATGGGAGGTAAGTGAGAAAGGTGCAAGATACATTTGTTAGACTTTTACTACCTGCACTACTTTACATGCTAAGACAATAGAAGCTTCTATTGCACCTGAGCTGTGTTTAGGTTGTCTATTCTTCTTTAGATTAATATAAATATAAATATATATTTATATTTATTTTAGTAGGTATTTCTCACCAATCACCCATAACATTATGACCACCTGTCTAGTATTGAGCGTGCACTCGACACCTTTGAAGGCAGCAGTTCCCTGAAATCCTGTAAATTGAGAGGTTGAATTGGATTGCGATCTGAAGAATTTGGAGGCCAAGCCAACACCGTCAACTATTTGTGTATCCAACTTTTTTTTTATTAATGGATTAATCTATAGATTATTTTCCCATTAAGCGCTTTTTTATTTTTCAATAAACATAATAATTAATTCACTAAAGATTAAAAATTAAATTCATCAATCAAATATATTTCAATATTTTATTCAATCATCTTCACTTTAAACAAACAAATATGACAAAGTATGCACTGCAGGGATTTATTTAAACCTTCTGATTGATATACTGTGATGGAAATTTACTGTAAATAGAATACAGTAAACACTTTAGTTAACTTTAGTTTAAATACTATACCATTTTTTTTAAAAATTCATATTCATATTATCAGCAGATTTCTAGATTACTTTGTAGTCAGAGTTCTGTCTTTAGTCTATTCGGCTCTGTATTGGGTACAACAGTGAAATGCTGACATTGTGCTTTGCCTTAAGAAAAAAAACTTCCAGCTTTAACCTGTTTCTGTACTTAGGTCTGCAGAGCTGGGAGATGAGGAATCAAGTCCATAACAAATGGTTATACCAGCTAGAGTGGAATCTGATATTAGGATTAATTATTTGGCCGCACATGTCATCAACATGATGTAAAACAAAGATTGATCCAACAGACCAAGCCACCTTCTTCCATAGCTCTGTGGTCCAGTTTCTCATGCTCACATGCACGTAGATGCATGTGGGTGATTTCGGGTGAGGACACAAGTCAGCATAGGCACCCTGACTGGTCTGCAGCCACACAAACCCCTAAGCAAAACGCTGTCATGTGTTGTGACACCTCTCTATCGAAACCAGCATTAGCTTTTTGAGCTCCAGTTACTCTTCTACTGGATCTGACTATACAGTCACGTCACCTCTCATAATGTTATAGCTGATCAGTGTAGGTAAAATTAATAACCACCAGTAACCTCTGATGTGTCCTGGCTTGTTTAGAATGACACCACGGAACGAGCTATCAGAGGCCCGGCAGGTTCCCACTGCTCAGCAATATCCGGCTTTGAACCTACCACACAGCAGTGGCATCCAAGGCTCCACTCACCAGCTGGTGCACAAGGTCCCCGAGGAGAGCAAGGACACAAAGGACACAAACAGCTGCTGAGGTGCTCAAACCTGAAATACTGTATCTCCGTTCAACCATCCATCCTTGATACCACTGAGATGACAGTTGCAGCTGATGCTGATTGATTGATGTCTGATACATGATGTAAGCACCATACATCAGATGATTGTATTTCTTACATTCTAATTGGTGAATGTTGATTGCCACCAAAATGTAACATACCTCGAGTATTGTAAAGGTGATATGCTGGACCAGAATCTGTGGGTTTTAGCAGAGAGGATAAAGGTTTTGGATTATTTAGTTCGGGTAGCAGCTGTGTCTTTGAGCTTTATTGAGCTTTTAAGCCTACACCTGAATGTTTTGCCAGCACAGCTGTATTCCAACTAAAAACTACCAAGGGTCATTTAATTTTATAGCAAGTATTAGGTCTACTGTTTTGTAGATTGGTAGCTAAGAGGAACAAATGCATATTAGTAAGCAAATGCAATATTTATGTAAATATTCAGTTCTTAGTTCCTTAGTCTTTCACTGGACTAGTCACTACACTGAGGTTTGTCTAAAGGTCATGATATTACCAAACGTTCAAATTAAGGGTCTTTCTGTGGTTTTATGTCTTATTGGTCTTGCTGGAAAAGTGGTCTGTCATCTTGTAATATAATATGTGCTACTTTTGAATGCCTTTGAATACTTTTAATCTTGCCATTTTAGATTTTTATTATATTTTCTTAAGAAATGTGCTGTCACTTTTTTTCTATGTTTCTGTTGTACAAACTCTTAATAAGCAGATGTCTTCAAAGACGTGTCCTGTGAATTTGGATAAAGTATAGCTTTATAGTTTTCTACAAGAATGTGTCTTGGTTTGAGTAGTTCCTCATCTTCAAAGGACCTACAGATGTTTTGCATGTGTGATGTATATGTCTGTTCTTGCTGTACGTGTAAATGATTTTAAATCATATTGAGGAAACAAATCAAACAGGCTTTGCACTATGTGTCCTTATAAGCACAAACCACTAATGATTAAGTATGAATAGTCATAAATGAACTACAAAAAGAGAATTTGTGGGTTCGTTCAGGGCTTGTGTATAGCGTATGGGGCACTGACCACATATTTCCTGAACAGCCTCTGTGATTTATTTCAATATGTGTCATGCTCTTCTGTGCATTTTGCTGTCTTCCTTTTTTTTAACCTTTTTTATATTTGGGAGTCCCACGTCCAGTAACACTAATTCAAAGGGAATCTCTGTCAGTCTGTTTCTACTGTATATCATTGTGTTGACATGGAAATAGGGGGTTTTGCTTATGTTGTATTGAGACCTGGTGCAGTCTATGAAACGATATACACAGGTCCGTGAGCTGTCTTCTTTTTTTATTTTATTTTTTACATTTATGTATCTTTTCAATAAAATGTTTTTTAATAATGATGATCATTTTAGTATAGATTTTACTTCAGTCACATGCTCACATGTCAAAGAGTTTGCACACAGTCTGCTCGGAAATGGCTTATTTATACTCTGGCACGCTTATAGTGCCCATACTAAATCTCACAGGGATGTTGGGAGTTTTTTCCCTTTGACTACGTTTCTGCAAGTTGACTGGCTGCTCCTCGCTTGTCCTGCCCTCTCTGACTAACACTGACTGGGGTCGGAGTGAAGCCGTCGCCTCGCATCTCAGATCGCGCACAGTTGTCTGCTGAGTGATGATGACTCTTCTTGTTGCCCGCCTGCTGCTGCTCCTCTTCTTGGCTTTACCTCTTTACGGCGTGGAAAAGGTGAGAAATAGGGGATACCGAAAGGATCCTGACGCTGACAAGGTAAGTTAGATAATGTAGTTGTCAAGCCGATCCCTTCAGTGAGCAGATGTGTAGCGTTGCATTAATGATAAATGAACACGATTTGTCGTTCGTATTTCCCGAAAATCACTAAAAACCATGTCTGAAAAGTAATGTTATTTTATATTGGAGATGTATTCGGTGTGTTTAAGGCCCATCGCATGTCCATGTTCTTTTAACTCATAATGACTTTTCTCGTGCCACGGCTTGTTTTCCATAAGTTGCTTGAAACAACTCATTTTTTGCTTAAAACCAAATTACTTTTTTTCCCCTTCCTTTTCCTTTGCTGATTCACATCCACATATGGGCTTGCAGTGTGAGTGAGTGAGTGTGGTCACCAAAATTAGCTGGTCCCAGCAGCAGATGCTGTAATAAGGCTATTGTATGGTCAGCTGCCTGGTTCTCTATTATTCCAGGTTTGGCTGCTCTCCAGTAAACTGATTGGACAGAAAAATCCCAAACAGGAAGTTGGTCTGGCTCATACAGTCTGTCTGCCTTTCTTTGTTATCTATCTGCTTCTCCCCCCACCTCTCTCACACACACACACACAAACACAAAGACAGGATTTACACTTTGTTTGTTGGGTAAGTTCTGATTCACTATAAATAACTAAAGCAGGGTTCTGTTGTTTAATTTCAATGTCCACAACCGCAGTTCACTAGTTTTTAATCACTCCCAATATTTGATCCACATTTGTGCAGATAAAAACATCTGTGCTGGAGGAAGGGGAGTGAGGAAGAGTGGACAGATTGCCTCTTTAACATTCCCTGGGGGTCAAATGAAAGTAAAAGCGCCGTTTATTTTGCTGGGACTCCTAAAAACTCTGCATATCTGAGTTAGAGAACCAAACATTGAGACCCCAGCAGACAGATATAATGACTATGTTACCATCTGTATCTAGTGCACTGGAAATGATGCAGAAAAGCCCAACTGCACTAGGCACTCTGGAGAAGAGACGTCTGCTTATTTCAATACCATGGTAATAATCACACAAGCACTATTTTGTCTGTGCTCTGCATGCTCTTCAAGAGCTTCACTCATTGCTTCAGTATTGACCAATGCACGAAATACTCAGCATTTTGGGGCAAATGCAGCCCTTATGCTCTTGTTTTACAGTTATGAACTGTGTGCTACTAATATTGAGCCAAGCCAAAGTGTAATTCATGCAGGCAGGCAGTGCCACTAGTCCCACTCGCAGCTAATATAAAAGTCATCTGTATGGATAAGTGCACAGAGGTTCCATTCATCAGTCTGCTTTGAAAGGTCTCCAAAAAACGCAGACTTTTCCTTCCTGAAATCATGCAGCATTCACATTATGCCCACATTTTAACCACATATTATCCATTGCTTAGACATTTTGTCCCCTTTTTGTTGAGAGCAAATTCCAGGTATATTACTGCATACACATACCATCCCCCAATCTCTTGGTTTTAGCACAGACTTCCTGGTTTTCTAGAGAGATGATGTCAGGTCCCATCTCTCCAGGTTGCACCAGCAAAGCCACTTAATGGCTAAAACAGATTCGCAACCATCTGTTGTGCAGCAGCTTACATTTTCTCCCAACTTTTGGGCATTTTTCAAGTTTACATCATTCTAACTCACCCCAGAGACTCGGGCCAGGACAAACTGTAGTAACTTGAGTAAAAGTTCTGTGTTCACTCTCGCTTGGGGACTTTACTTTTGTCTTAATGTATTTTGGCCACATGCCCCCTGTAACTACCCCTCAGCTGCATGCTGAGAAAAAAGGGCAACAGTAATCCAACAAAAACCCAGAACCCTTTTGGCATCAGCTGTTTGCTTAAAGGTGAGGACACACTTCTGTGTGTCGCTTTATGTCTGTTCTGATTACATGACACAAAAGGCCAAGCCAAAATTGAAACCCAACCCACAAAAAGCTCTAACATTTTATCTGCACACTGCAATCTGTTGGTTGGTCAAAGTCTTTGAAGAAGACGTCGTACAAAGTTATTTGGATCTTCATTGTGTCTATCTCTGTATGTGGTGGACTTTGGCAAGCTCCGTCGTCTCTGTGTGTCTATTTAAGTCAGCTTGAGTAAGATGCAGTTTTATGTTTAAACATACCTAAAGATCATCATGATGACAGTGAATCATGCCAATAGATGTGTGGCCAGACAACTACTAATTTAGGCCGTCACCAAGCCTTCACTTCCTCATTAACTGACAATCTGTCTTACACTCACTTCGTGGCTTTATTGTTGCTGGTTTTATTGCTTTGCCTCAGCTTGGCTCACATTTGTTTTTGGGCTTATTTCAGCCTAGCGGTAGCGTGTTTGTTTATGCGACTTTTAAATGAGGTATAATCTGGCTTTCTGTGTGTGAGATGCTTGAATGGATGGCAGCGTTTTGGTGCCCATGGTGCATGCAGCCCAAACAAGGATCTAACTCAAAGGAAGTAAAAAGAAAATCTGAAACAGGAAGTTCAAGAACTACATAGTCTCTGTTGATGTTGTTGTATGCCTTTGTTTCACATGTCAACTTTCACCTCCACTACGCTCTTCCTTGTTTTTGTTTTTTTTTCAGTATGGTAGCTGCTTGCAGGGGCCCGCAGGCACCCCTGGCAGGGAGGGTAACCCGGGGGCCAATGGCATTCCAGGAACACCAGGCATCCCTGGTCGGGATGGGCTCAAAGGTGAGAAAGGCGAGTGCATGAGTGAGATCTTCGAGGAGCCATGGAGGCCAAACTACAAGCAGTGTGCCTGGAACGCTCTAAATTATGGGATTGATCTGGGAAAAGTAGCTGTAAGTATTGTGATACATCATTTCAATCAGGAATATGGGTTTATTTAAACATTCAAATCAAGGTTATACAGCCTGCTTAATACATATTAATGCATTGCAGGACTGTACATTCACCAAGCTGCGTTCAGACAGCGCCCTCAGAGTCCTATTCAGCGGGTCGCTCAGACTCAAGTGTAAGAACGCATGCTGCCAAAGGTGGTTCTTCACCTTTAATGGAGCTGAGTGTACAGGACCCCTGCCCATAGAGTCAATCATCTACTTAGACCAAGGAAGTCCTGAGCTCAACTCAACCATCAACATCCACAGAACATCCGCAGGTACTAAAAACATGTGCTATCAATATGGAACCAATTCTTTTTACCACGGAAAGGGAAGATTTGGAAATAATGTGCAAATTAAATATGAAATGTGAGCCATAAAAACAACAGCAAAGTCAGTCCGGTCAGATCAGACAATTTCCCTTAAAAACAGCTTGATTTAAAAAAAAAAAAAAAAATGCAGTTTGACTTAAACAAAGTTTCTCTACAAATGTCCCAAAAATCCAAAAATTGCTCATCAATGATTACTCTCTACTCACCGTTTTCTGTTTATTTTTACCAGACTATGAGACACTGACTCATTTGCACACAGACAGCAAAAGCAAAACACACTATTTCTGACTTTTCTGCCACTGGTTGCGTTGTCAGAGATCAGATATGAATTGGATCTAAAGCTGCACAATAAAAGCGCACAGGTCTGTTTTAAAAAACAAAAACAAAACAGGATTTCATTTGTCCACACTTTCAAAAAATCTGATCTGAGTCACATATAATTTTGGATTTTGGAAGTAATGCAAAGCTTAGCCTAAAACAGATCCTGTATGCAGGAATTTACTTAGCTTAGAGGGCTAGCGTGGCCCTCATCCAAAGTGACAAAATCTGTCTCCCAGCTTCACTAAAGCTTACTGATTTACAGCCCATGTCTTGAACAGTTGAACACAAATGAAGTGATCACAGTTTATGCAAAAACCTGAAGCGGCAAGTCTATTAGCTGTTGTCTGAAGGGATTGTGTATCCAATTCCTTAGCCGTAGCAGGCCAGCTGTTTATCCAATCTATAACTGTTCCTTTATGTGGTTATTTAACGGCTGTGGATCAACTGTTGTGGCTAAGTTACACCCTTCTATATAGGTTATGAAAAATTCACAACTGCCTCCTAAAACTAAACAATTAACAATTTCCATTTCTGGAGACAGTTTGGGTGTTCCCCTAAATTCACTGCCTTCTCTCTCTCCTCTTCAGTTGAAGGGCTGTGTGAGGGCATCAAAGCAGGGCTGGTGGATGTGGCTGTGTGGGTGGGGACCTGCGCCGATTATCCCAGAGGTGACGCATCTACAGGCTGGAACTCAGTATCCAGGATTATTATTGAGGAGCTGCCGAAATGAAAAAAGTTACAAGCAAGGGAGTGACCAGTCCTGGAGGTGTAACAATATGTCATCTGGGCCTCCAAAATGATCAGGTGTGGTTTGTGCTGAGGCATCAACAGCATCACTGATGGTAACTTGAATGTTTTTTTGTTATGTGAAAATTCTACACTAGGCCTGTAAACAACAATACTGTGTTATTCTGTTTTCCAGAAATAAACTTTGTACTGTAGCCCCAAGTGCTGTTAGAATACAGTAACAACTTAACAGACATCATTGTGATACTGTAATCATGTGACCTGTTTGTATTAATTATCACTGTTAATAAAGTCCTCTTTTTTTTAAGAATTTAATTTGATATGACTACTCACAATCACTGAAGTCTTTTGGAATCATTGGAACCGAATGCATTTACTTTAATAAAGCCAAAGTAAAACTTTTCAAGTATTTAAAAAACAAACACGAAACAATGTATGTAAGCATTGTTTGAAATTATTAACAAAATGCTAGAACTTGTAAGAAAATAATGTTGAATTTCGATAGAAATCTGTTATGTAATAAAGACATTTCAACAGATGTTTACAGAAATAACTTAGACTAAATAATATCAATTATACATACAGTGCTGTTGATCAACAGCTTTTCATATTTTAGCCAGCATCACTTTATGCTGCTAGAAAACTTTGAATGTAAACATAGCTCATGGCTGATTAAATATTTCTTTTATCTACGTTCTTTGATATAAGCCCAAAACAGACTTAATGACAGTCTTTTAAAAAAAAGATGTGTCCCTGCTTGGGTGAACTTCCTTAAAGTCAGAGTTCATGATCAGCATATTTACAGCCAGGGAGCACAGGGAGTTCAGTTCCAGTCTCTGTGTCTTGGTGCAACACTTAAGTGTCAGCGTGAGCCCAGAGTTTCTGCATCTGGCCGTTATTTATTTTGTCTGAGGAGGAAGTCAGAAATATTCTCATAAACTACAAAGGTGATGCAGCAGGCCGGAGTGACACGTATCACATTAGGGATGATTCCCTTGTAGAAACCAAAGGCACCTTCGTTCCTGCAGAGAAAGTGGCAAAATAACAATCATAAATCCAACTGGGCACGACAGTCAGATTTAGAAACTGAGACAACGCCAGCATGTTCGGTCCTTTGTAAGCAGGTCAGTGTCCTACCTCCATGTTCGTCTGATGACATCCATCGTTCCATTGTACGTATTGTGCTGGTCTTGTAGGCGAGCTCGCACTACCTGATACGGGTATGTGGTGGCCACGGCAAATATTTTGGATAATGCTGCCATTGTGATGTATTCCAATGCATTCTGTTTACACAGACAGATGAATAGGAGGAGGAAGAGATGAGCACAGCAGAGTAGGAAAACTCTCACTTTTTCAATTAACTTACCTAATGTGAGTTCAGTTTTATTGAACTAAAAAACACAAAAGCTTTCATTGAACATGTTTTCAGTCTACCTGTGGCTTGTGGGATTACTCACCAGCTTTGCATCTGAAGGCACTTTTTTGTATTTGTTGTATTCTCTCTTGAGCTCTTCATAGGCCATGAATTGCAGCGCTCCGTGTGATGTACCAAACAGACCAGGTACGTAACCCTAGAAAAAGTGTTCACTCACTAAGTAAGTCTATAGTGAGACCCACAGTATAATTAACCATTAACAGAAAAAACAAAAAACAATGCACATAGCTATCACAATTATGCACTTTAATACAATTCTAAGAGGCTAAAGTGCAGCTTTAAAAAACTGTAAATTATTACCTTTACTGAGAGGGTCTATGAACTACGGTACTACAGCCAGTGCAGGGTTGCAATGCCCTCTATTGGTAAACCAATAAAAAAAAAACCTTTACAACAGTCTAGCAGGAGAGAGGCTTGTGCTGATAATTATAATAATATTATAATATTGATAATAGTTTTTAACACTTCTCCTCTGGTAATGCTCCACAAAACAACACATTTCCATTAGTTGCCACATGCTCAAATTAGCTTTTTGTGTACTTTTGCATAATGTAGAAAACCAAAAATGCACGGATGATCTAACCTTGTATAGTCCAGGCACGCCCTCATGGCGGTAAATCTTGACCAGAGCATCTAACATCCCCTTGTAGTGTCTACTGGCTGGGTCAGAATTGTATTGCAGCACTAGCCGAGTCTTGGTCACCCAGATTGGGTTGGTTAGGGTGAGTGTTAGGATGCCTGAGTGAGCATACATAGGTAGGTTAAAATTTACTAGGGACTTTATTAAAACACAAAACCAACACAACTCTGAAACAGTAAATGAAATGTGTTGCTTCCACTTAAAATCAAAACACTGTGCACAATATTACTTGGTTTAGTTATTCCCAAAGCAATTAAAGAAGGGACCAAAGTGAAGCTGGAAACCCTGTATCTCTTTACGTTATAACATGATGACAGTTATGGTGAGGTACTCTGTGCTTCATGTAGTAATATCTAGCGGTAGTTGAAAAGAATGTGTTTACTGTGTGAGTGTGCAGGATACATATAGGATTAACCTGCTTCAGCTGCAGACACCAGGTGTTCGGCAGCACTCAGTTCAGTTTGACGCCCTTCCTTCATGTAACCTTTGATTGCATTGTAACTATGAGAAAAGATGGTGTGTGAAATAAGACATGTTATAGTTACAGAGCTTTTTGAATATCTTTGATGTCAATGATTACTAGACACGTTTAACAGCTTACGTACAAGAAGAAGTAGAGACCCCAAGATGCTCCAGCACCCCAAACATTCGGTGTCACTCCTTGATAAAGTCCTCTGACCCCATCCTGCTGCCAAACACTCTTCATACAGTGTAATATGCCACTGTACTTAGGTCTCAATTCCAATCCATCACTTACTACATTGAAAGGACAAAAAAGACCTTTAAGTCGTGTGACCCGAAAGTCACAAAGAAAAACGTTCTGAAAGAATCAAAGGCTGAGTCACAAGAGCATGGTATCATTAGCATTAAGCAAACAGATTCAGTGCCATAAATGAAATGATTACAACTAACAATCCTAAGAATTTCAAGTATAATTTCCTGCTGCACCTGCAAACCGGATTTTGACCAAGTCCAGCGGGTGAAGTACCAGTGTTGACACCACTCCCCCACTGAGTCCCGCCACCAGGTTTTCAATCCTCACGTGGCTGAAGACCTGCTGGACATGTCCGGCTAATGACACAGCAGAGAACGATTTGCTGGACAGTCGGGTGTCTCCAACGGGTCTGGGAGTTTGAGCGGAGCTCATGTTCACAAGTCGTTAACCTTAATTAACTTCGCTAGCTTCTCTCAGCTAGCTGTGTTTAAAAGCGCACACACAGAATAAGACACTTACTTTACAACTGCTGCAAAATGTCAATATGCGATACTAACACTACTAACACCTTGAGTTGTAGCGTTACTCATTGTTACTACAACCTTTTCAACATGTGGCGCAGCCCCACGGCTCTGAATACGTTAGCTGATGTGTCAAGCGCAGCTCCACAGCCTGACCTTGCTGCCTGGGTTACCTAACGTCATGTTACCTTGGTTGTAAGGAGGGCTTCCGGTCCTAACCTTCAAAATAAAACCCTTTCATTCGAACTACACATTAGTCATACAGTAACAGTTTACACATTAAACAATTCCAAGTTAGGATACTACAAAAGTGGCTTTTAGGCACAATTTAAACTTTATTTCGTCTAAATCTAACGTTATTATGTTACCCATTATGATGATCAGCTTTAAAACTTGACAGTGTTCTTTTTTATTTTCCAAAGCCGTATAATTTTTTTCCCTTTTCACATTTCACATCCTCAACTGTGTTAAACCCCATTATTATATTATTTTAATTTCTTAAGGACTTGCTTTCTGAATAAATCCTTTGTCATAATTTTAATTAACCCTGAAAGCCCTTTCTTCATACATAATACCGTTTGAAGCCGAAGGTCTTTACTTCCTGTCTATATTTTTGCTAATGTTTTTTTTTTCATGACGCAACCAGGAGGACTGAACGTCCCACAATGCAACGCGGCCCCAATGCATCTCTCTTCCATAAACACATGGGCACAGTTCTTGCTAGCATTTTCCTTGCTTAAGTTGACCTAAGTGTATGTTTAGGTGTTTGTTCTTACCCATTCTCGCACTAAAATGAAAGTTAAAGTTCTCTCCAGGAATCCGGATGACTATGTCCGTGAGACCAAACTGGATATCCAGCGTGGTAAGTTGCAAACTTCTGTTTCGGCTAGGCTAACGTTAAGCACAGTTTGCCAACAGGCTGTTAGCAACTCAATAAACAGCTGTAACACAGTCTGTTAAATGATGCCACTTTACTAATTATTATCTAACTACAAAATAAGTATCTCTGGAGAAACGTTTGTTTTCGTGAACCTTTACATAATTAAACAGCAAATGGATGAATATCTCTAAATATCACATACAACATAAACACCCGTTCAAAGCTTCTGAATAAAAACTAATTCTAGCATATGTGCAGATACCGTGGGTCGTGAGATATAAAAGAATTAAACAGCAAATTAAAAAAAAAATTACATTTAACAATAAGACTGCAAACTATGAAATATTTACTATTCCTATATTAGAGTGTAGCGCATTGGAAGAAAAGCATAAAATGCATTATACTTTTTTTAACTGATATGCAAAATACAGATTATAAAAAAAAAAAAATCAAAACTCTCTCCGGAAGTAAACGTTAACGTGTGTACACCATTGTACTGTATTGCGTGCAATTGAAATGTTGTGACAGCAGGTGAACAAGTGGTCGTGGTCTTTCTTTAGTCCCTAGGAATTATGACCCAACACTTCATCCCTTTGAGGTGACTAGAGAGTACACCCGGGCTTTGAATGCCACTAAGCTCGAGAGGGTGTTTGCCAAGCCATTCCTGGCCTCCCTGGATGGACACAGAGATGGGGTGAACTGCATGGCCAAGCATACAAAGAGCCTCTCCACTTTGCTCTCTGGCTCCTGTGATGGGGAGGTAACAATCTGCTAGTATAAATACATCTATAGAAGTTTAGGCATAAAGACATCTTGTTAGGCCTTTGGTATCGTGATTCTGTACAAGCACACTTTGATATGCACAGTCTTAACACTGACACTAAGTTTTATTCGACACTTAGGTGAAAGTCTGGAATCTGACCAAACGTGAATGTGTCCGCACACTCCAAGCACATGAAGGTTTTGTCCGAGGAATGGTCGTCCGCTACTGTGGGACTTCCTTCTTTACGGTGACTGCCAACCTGTAACTTCTGACAAGAGTCTAATAATTATCAGAGTTTGTGTTTACTGCCATCTAATACAGCTTCTGTTTCAAAACTCAACATGCTGCCTGGAACAGGTTGGTGATGACAAAACAATTAAACAATGGAAAATGGAAGCTCCAGGTTATGGAGAAGAGGAGGAACCACTTAACACTATCCTGGGCAAGGTATGATGGATATCTTTTGTGGTGTTATTATTAAGGGCACTGGTGTTTACATCAGCATGCATCTGTAAGGCATAACATTATGATGTCCTTTTCCCCTGTAGACCGTCTTCACAGGACTGGACCATCACCAGAAGGATGGTGTGTTTGCCACATGTGGCCAGCAGGTGGACATCTGGGATGAGCAAAGAAGTAGCCCCATCCGTTCTTTTACATGGGGTGTAGACAGCTTCAGCTCTGTCCGCTTTAATCCTGTAGAGGTAAAGCAGCATGTATCTGTCACATTCAACAGCTTATAAATGTCAAAAAAGTAATTAAAGTAATTATTGTCGTACTTATTTTGAGCTGACATCGTGCTGATATTTTTACCACGGTTTGTCTTTCCACAGACGGAGCTTCTTGGGAGCTGTGCATCTGACAGAAGCATAGTACTGTATGACATGAGAGAATCAACACCACTTAAAAAAGTCAGTTCCATCATTGATTTGCTTAGGGAAAACACCTTTGCTTCACCTCTGCCTTTCAAATGACGAAATGTGATCGGTTTCTTCTCACATACAGGTTATCATGACAATGAGAAGCAACACGTTATGTTGGAACCCGATGGAGGCCTATTACTTCACATGTGCAAATGAAGACTACAAGTGGGTTTAAATGAGACCTATACTTATTTTGAATTTGCCTTTTTGGGGTCTAGTCTGAGTAGTACAAGTAAATAAATGCTATTAAACTTCCCTTTCACTTTCATATATCAAAATATCTCTCTACTTCTAGTTGAAAAATTCCTCCAAATGACATCACTTGGAGGAACCTTCAGTTCAGATTATGTCTGACTCTAAGTAGTAATAAGCAATAACAAGCAGTCCACTCAGTGTGTTTTTACACACTGAGTGGAACTTATGAATATTATTACTTTCTGACATTGTCTATTTGTCTCCTCAGCCTCTACACATATGATATGAGGTACCTGGACAGGCCAGTCACAGTGCACATGGACCATGTCTCTGCAGTGCTAGATGTTGACTACTCTCCCACTGGAAAGGAATTTGTATCTGCCAGTTTTGACAAGACCATCCGTATCTTCCACAAGGATAGAGGCCACAGCAGGTCAGAAATTACAATCCTAGTTATTGTTTTATAGGTTTAGTGCAAACATAATACTGTTCCGTGGTCATTTATGAGTTCTGTTTTTAGAATGACGCAAAGTAGAGTCGGCAATTTGTTTCCTTTTTTAAGAAGATGGTATGGTTTGAGCTTATACCTGGCAAAGCTACTTTTGGGATAGTAAGGTAATGGTTTTGCCCGACCTTCTCAATGATAGAAATCTTAGCTGTTGTTTGGTTGCTGTATTATGTAATGGTTCATGAAGTATTAAACATTTATAAAGCTCCAGAACCAATAGTGTTACAGTAGCTAAGAGGATTGTTCAGAACATTATACATCAGTTTTGCAAACATGGTCATGTTGGATTTTGAAAAGTCAGTGACCTTGGTTGCAGGATACACTGTGGGAATTGTTTGCTATCCAACACAGTGATACTAGACTAACTTTTTTTTTTTTTTTTTAAATAAAACTCACGAGTCATAATCAAAGAAAAATAGAATGTATAACATGTAATAACGGGTTAGCAGAGGGCAGATCCATTGGGATATTTTATTTGAAAATTATGCCGGACATCATTTTAAATATGCTAGAACCCTTTACACCTCCTGGTTTCGGTTTTCACAAACATATAAGATATGTTCAAATGTTTTGTATTACCCTTGTAGTGTATTTACAACCAGAGCTATTTGGAAAGGTATAAAATAATTAATCTTTTAGTTATTGCTCAATTCTAACAACAGTGGAATTTTGCTTTATATGGAATAATATCATAAATGGTTATAAGATAAATGGCTAAAGTAAAGTAGTATAATAAATAGAAGAGCCAAGTCATTGTAGGTTAGCTTTCTGTTTTTTGTTAGTGGTTAAGCCCTCAGAATAAACTTGTTTGACAATGTGATGTTTTGACAAGACTGTCCTCAAGAAAAATGGCTGAATAAATTATTTCAGCAAATGTTCTGCAGTTTAGTTTATGAATCTTGACTGTTGGGTGCAGAGGAGGAAGTATTGCAACATTATTATGGAGTTACTAAGTTGGTGGATGAGCAAGCACAATGTGGGACCTAAACAAAGTCGAGTAATATCGCTGTGACCATGGCTACAAAGGTTTTGTAACCTTCATGACGTAACATAAGTGATATTTAATAACCTACAATAATATAACTATTACCATAGAGTTGTCGGGATCATTAAGCCATTGCAGTGGTGTTTGTGTGTGTGTTTTTCTTGAAAGCATTGAAAAGCATCATATTTTGTCATTTAATTTAGCTGACTTGTTGGTATTGTTTGCCGTTATGTACGTAAGACAGTAAGTGTTATTATTCTTAAGTTTCCTGAGGATTTCCTGCTTTTTTCCCCCTTTAATATTCAGGGAAGTGTACCACACCAAACGCATGCAACATGTCATCTGTATAAAGTGGTCTTCAGACAACAAATACATCCTGAGTGGATCCGATGAAATGAACATCCGACTGTGGAAAGCCAACGCAGCAGAGAAACTAGGAGTGGTGAGTCCTACGTTGTCTTCTCCATATCATCTAAGGTTTTATACTAAAATCACCTTGCTACCTCTTGGACAATTCATGATAATTTCTCATCACAATGTCAGGAACCTGTGAATAGCTGTATTTTCCTCTGCTGTTTGACGTACAGTGTATTACCTGATTTATGGTTTATGAGTTTGCTAGATTCGTTTTACATAGGAATGGCTCTGTGCTCACTTCAGCAGATGAAGAGTGGGTGAGTATGCCAGAAGCTATGGTACTCCTGTTGCCAAATGCCCTGATGGATGCTGACTTAGGGTGGAATCACTCTCAATAAGTACAATGTTCCAATTGGCACAGTGGCCTTTGTGACAGGTGAAAGTCCAGAAAAACTCCAAATCTTGTGTGGTTGTTCGACAAATCATCAACAAAACAATGAGCAGAAATGCCGTCCCCTTGTCTAGACGTGTCTCCCGTAGCTTTTAATATCTTTCTTAGTGAGTGTGACGTGTATTGTGTTCACGTTGTATAGGCTGTGTTAGCAGAAATTATGGCCTTAATGTTATGTTATGCTGAGCTGTCAAATAAAGCTTCCGTAAAATGCTGGGAAGTGTTCCAATGCCCCACATCCCAGTTATGGCTGAATAATAAAGATCAATGGCATCTTGTGTGCCATCTCCAACAGCCATTTTTCATCCTAATCGGATTCACTCTTGCTTATTCTCTTAATGCAACTTCAGAGTAGAAAATTGCCCCGCTTTTGGCACTTGTTTTACTGTCACTGTGTAAGAGAAGATTTATTCGCAAGCTTTGCACTTAAAGAGATCAGACACAGGCTGCTCCTATCAGCAGTTTAAATCGGCCAATCACTTAAAGTGGGCCACTCTGAACATAATGAAGCATTAACAGTCAAGTTGTACTCAAAGGGTCTTTAATTATCAAGAAATGCTGAAATGCTGAATCAAGGCTTTGTCTGTGTCTGAAGCATCAGAGTGGAATGATGGGGACTTCTCTATCAACTGCTGCGCATCACTCATTTCTGACTCCTGTGTAAATTAGATCCTGTGTATGTTAGGCCAAGAACTAAAGTCACTTTAATTAAAGAACTTCTCTTTATTTTGAATTTTGTAAAAAAAATTATTTCCCTTGTTCTGGAAACATTGACTCATCACTACTCATTTGATCATGATCGGAAAACCATCATTGTGATTGACTGACATAGATCCAAGCTATAAAGTTATCAAACACCAACTGGGCCTTGGAAAAGTGTTTGCCCCATAATTACTATATTCACTAATCTACCATATTTCTTTGATGATTAGTTTTAGCTGCACCAAACACACTCATGCATCTTCCTGTGAACACTGTTCAATCAGCACACTACATGACCATTGTCAGCTATGTGAAGGTGATTGAAAGGTCTAAACAAGGAGCACATAATGGCCTTGGTCAAAAAAAACGAAAGATGTGGAAGAAGATGTTTAAAATTCATTAGTCTTGGTTGTCGCTGAAGTTTTCAGTCAACCTGGTTCGGTTGTCTGGAGTCATGGTTTGGTTCGTTCTCTACACTCCACGACTGCCTGCACTCCACAAAACACCTCAGGTAGTCTTCCTTATGAAGTTACAATAAGAATGCTTAAAAAAAACACAGTACAAGCTGATATTGTTGCTCTTCTCTGCTATCTGTCAGAGGGGAGTTTGCACCACTGCCAGTGCTGTTTTTTTTGAGCCTGTGTGAAAGGAGGCTCGAACGGCACAACTCCAAAATAAGAGATGCTATAAACCGGTTTTGTTTAAGGAAAACGTTTTAAATGTGTAGCATATTGTAAATTTAAGTGTTTGGAGTTGCTTATGCAAAGTTCTGACTGATCGCCATCAAGATGTTGTACCCATGCCTAACCCTGCCCACTGTAGAAAGCACCTATAATGGGCAAGTGATTCTCAGAACTAGACCTGGTCTGGTGGGTCAGATTTTTCTTAACATCACACGGACGACCAGCTTCATGTGTCTTGTTCATCTAGGGGCGAGATGGTATAGGGATGGACTGTAGCAGTATAATGCCTGGAGGCCCCACCTTTCAATGTACGGGACTTAAAGATAGGCTGCCGAGGTCTTGGTGACAGATTCACCTTCAGAAGTTCTGAAGAGTGAGTAGCTTGATTAGAGGTGTTTTGGCAGTATGAGGGGACCTACATACCCCAATATTAGGCAGGTGTTTTTAAATATTGTTGTTGATCAGTGTCTCTGACACCTCTTTTGACTGAATTGCCCATCTTATTGCAGTTATATCACCCCTTCTTTGGATAGAAGTTATTCTGGAACATTTTTTTATGTCATCCATGCCCAACCTGCAGACAGCTGATGCTTTGAATTGCTGTAATGACTAGCACTTTTTTTGATTGAAGACATTTAGCGAATTTAACTGTTCAGTTAAAGCAATGAAATATTCCAGTAGTTTCATGCTTTCTGACACTTGTACTTATGTTGCACTCATTTGTCTTCAATAGCTTTCTATCATACGATAATGACAGATACAACACATCTTCTACATTTTCGAGTCCAATGATTCTGTAGATTTCACTAAATGTGTCAACTCTCGTCCTCTGCTCTCTCATGTGCATCTTGTTTGGATTATACACGCACAGTGTTTAGCAAGCTAACTCGGTCTGTATTTAGGGGAATTTATTTAGTCCAACAGGATCAGCATCTAACAGCTTATCTGCAACAAATTGAATCTGAGACAAATCATTGCTTTTAATTAGAATAAAAGCCTCAGAGGATGGAGGCCTCAGCCAAGATGAGTGCGAGTAGCTGATGGTTTTTATGAGAGATGGAGAGGGAGGAATGTGTTCAGCTGGTGTCTTCACTTTTTAACAGACATTGATTCAGTTTTGAATGAGAACGTTGTCGAGGTGAAATTACTGCTTGCTGTAATGCCAACACATTATGATGTTAAATGGCCGGTCCCTTAAACAAAAAAAAAAACAAAAAATACTGTACCACCAGAGATGAATTCATGCTACGTTTGTAACATAATTTGGTTAATCTAATCATCCTCAACAGAATCCATATTTATAATTGTCTACTGTAAATCCTTGTTGCTAAAATCAAGATTTCTACGGATATGAACCCTTGAACACTTCTCTCACCAAGGCAGCCCAAGATGCTGTTGGTGTATAGTTCTCTTGTGCATTAAGGACAACAGCTTCAACAACAAGTCCATTTGGTTACACATCTGGTGCAGGCCATGACATCATTGATTTTAAGCAGCAAATATTTCCAATTCTGTCTTTAGTATTGTTATCGCAATGTTGACAACATAGCTGTGTAATACGCATATGCGCTGCATTTTCAGCATCTCACATGAGCCTACAAAAAACACAAGTGTGGTGAAAGGCTGAGCCAAGAGGCATAATGCCAAACAGTTCATAAGGAGTGATTTAGGCGTATGATAAACAATAAACCAAAAATTGACCACTTATTTGTTTACACGTCTCTTGTGACCCCCAAAAATTGTTGAATGTTGCTATTGTAAAATTATATTGTGGTTTGTTTCTGCAAAAATAATGTGAAATGTAATGGTACAGTTTGTATTGCTCACCCTACTTGGATTCTCAATCCTAATCAGATCATTTTTCATTAATTTTATGTAATCATGCTCTGCTCTCATCTCATGTAGTTGGCCCCCAGAGAGAGGGAAGCTGCCAACTACAGTCAAAAGCTGAAGGAGAAGTTCCAGCATCACCCGCAGATCCGTCGCATCGCTCATCACCGACATCTACCCAAGAGCATCTTCCAACAGACCAAGGAGCTCAGGATTATGAAAGAGGCTCGCAGTAGGAAGTATGTATTTTTTATTTTTTTCTTTCTCTCGTCAACATTAATTTAGCTGTGGGGATCAGGTTTAAGCTTGCTAATGTATCTATAGGAATGACATAAAGACCCCTCGGTGTCTACATTGAGGTGGTGGTGACTTGGGGTGCTGCCAGGATAGGTCTGACCTATGCAGTCACAACAACCTAATGGAAAATCTCACAGATGGGACTGTCACTGAGACACGATATTAGTAGGCTTTACATACTCATGTGGGGCCAGTATGATGGATTGATTATTCCAGCTTGTCCTGTTGTCTAGTGATTCACAGCTCAATGTGCGTCTCTTTTTTTTTAATTACTGGCAGTAGTGTGATGCGTCAGACGTGTTTGGACTGTGAATGATTTACTATCCGTGCTTTATACATTTTATTCAGGGTACATCAGTGTCGTCAGTGACATGCCTGTTAGGTCAACAAGTCCCCTATTCAGTGTGTTCCTCCCTCCTCCTTTGTGTTTACTGAGCTTTCCTTCCTCTTCCCTCCAGCCTTTTACCAGCAGATTGACTTATACTGCTCTTTCTCTCTTGTTTTCCAGGGAGAGGAATGTCCGCAAACACAGCAAACCAGGAACTGTTCCTGTGGTGTCTGAGAAGAAGAAGCATGTTGTCACGGTGGTGCAGTAAACAGAGCTACAGAACAGAACGGAAGACCCAGGGACTGCCATCAAGAGATGAGGTGGAGCCCATGATCAAGAACCATATGGGACATGTTCAGACTGCCCTCAGTCTATATTAAGAGTGCTGCAACTTGTTAATTGTGGGAAGTGTTTCAAGTACAAGTTTACATATTAGTACAAAAAAAGAATTCATCTTCTGCCACTAAGCCAAAGACCATCTGTGCTTTGTCGGTTATGTACTGTTTAAATTTACACAGGTTCTAATGTAACGTCCTGGTCCTGTATTTGAGTGACTAATCCCACTTTTGACAACACCTGCAGGCATCATGAACACAACAATATAAGAAACTAAGAACAGATTGGATCAGTCCACTGCTTAAAAATTCAGTTGGTACCTTTGTGCTGCATAGTTGCAAGAATTATTTATTCTAGTTTTATCAGACTCATTTATCCCATGTATGGAGTTCAAGAAATAGGATACACTCGGTTATTTAAAGTACCAGACTTAGCATAAAGGTCTGAGTGTGCTTAAAATGAGCTTGTACAATTAGATGTGCTTGTTCTAAATGGCCAAACTTGAATGTGGGTCAGAAAGCCTGCTGGCATAACTCCCTCGTAGTTGTATCCATGCTTGGTCTCCTAGGTGTCTGAGTCTGAGACTTCCAGGACAGTCTGTTCATGAGTCACTCTCCTGTGGCGTTCCATGAAAGTGCCACAAAAGAGCCTTTTTTTAAAAAAAAAATAAAATAAAATAACTTACTCTACCTAGACCCACTTACAAAAATCAGACAATGTGATATTTCTTTTAAAGTGTACAGAGTCCTTAAGATATTGGGAAATTGCTAGTTAACTACAGGTAATCAACTTTTTTTTTTTTTTTTCCTAATTTGATGATCTACATTTAATTTAGCTGTTGTACTGGATTAAAAATCCTGGATTTAAAGATTTTCTGTTTTTCCATGCATCCTTTCACTTTTTGAAAACCCAGTTCCTTGTGGTTAGTAACATTTTTAGAGAGAACATTACTCACACTCTAAATGAATGGGCCAGACACTGTATATGTTGATGTATTTATAATAAAAGATTGAAACAACATTCTTTGTTCTGAAAACAACATTCTGATTCCAAAAACTTCACCCTACCCACTTGTTGTTTGACGTCTTGTGGGAGATCACTATCTTGGTGCTAATTTACGTGCAGCCTTAATAAGGTAGAGGCTCTATCCTCTTATTGTTATCCTTCAAATCCTATCAACACTGCAGCCTGAGGATCACAGGATGGGAATCATCTATGTTCCGCTGAGTTCATGAGTTATTCATTTGCATTGAGTTTCTGAATTACCTAATCTATTTTTGGGTTGACTGTCCATCAGGTCCCTCATCACGTTCCAAGAACAGCTGGTAAAGTCTTAAGTTTATCTTAAAACGTACTAAAAGTCTTGCCAGTGCTTAGAAAAGGGTTTCACAGTGAGGTGGCTCGCCGCAGCTGTTGGGGATTTTAAACTTTCTGCAAGGAATCTGTCATCCAGATCATGGTTATTCCTGCTTGTTTATGTTTTTATTAGTTTTCTAAGCTAGTTTTTCCCATCACCTGTTAGTGAACAGCAACAACAACTGAGCAGAGACAGAGCCACACCTGCTTTAACAGTCACTGTCACTACGCCTATTCTGTATTTATCTTCCCACTTCACCCCCACCATCACAGTACTCATGATCTGGTTATGAAATATGCATGATGCTCTTCCAGCGTTGCTCCAGCTGCACACAGCCCCTCCACTCCGTGTTTTTGCAACTGCTATCAGCCTGCTGTCAATGAACATCCAGCGCGGCTTGGGCTTTATTCTCGTACGTGTTCCCATCGCTCCGCCTCTTCGTCCTATCTGGATTTTATTTCCCTCCCCTCTTCCCCACGCTCTCCCTCACTCTCTCTCGCTCTCTCACTCTCATTGCATCCATTTTTGTGCATTTAAGAAATCACCAAGATTTCACCAACCTGGGGGAAAGCGAGCTCACCACAGTGACAGAGGAGGCTTAAAGGGAAAACACAAACAAGGACGGACGGAGCATCTTTTATCCCAGCATGCGAGTAAAGCGTTTCTAAAGGATGGCAGCGATGGGGTAGACAGGATATAACATGACTGCAAAATAAAAGGCAAGAGTTTTTTGTTTTTTTTTCTAAATCATCTTTGTTTTTCTACTTCTCACTCCGGGATCGATGGCTTGTGTTTGGACTACCCGAAGGTTTTAGCTTACAGCCTGTACACTTCTGCTTCTTCTAAGGACATTTCTAATGATGACTGTTTTTCATTTCCCATATTTTCATGTGTAAATTTCAACCTGCAACAGCTCGACTAGGCGAATTCCCCGTTTGCAGGCAGCGCTCATTGATCTGCAGCCCATTTGATAACCCCATCATGAGCATTTAGTGGCCGGGGATGAAGCCTGCAATTAATGTTTAGACGCTTACTCCTGCAGCACAGTGTAATATGTGCATGATAGTCCAAACCAAGATGTCATGCCGTGTGTAGCGCCCATGCTCGCTGCAAACCCGAGCGCCAGTTTGAATTTGACGGCATGAAATGTTGCAAACAAATATGGCCCAGAATGCTGCTGGTTGACGGTGCTTTTCTCGTTTTTAGCCGCTGTGTGTAAAAGATGTCTGCTCCACACGGGCCCCGGGGCGGCCCCGGCCCTGCTGCTGCTGCTGCTGCTGCCGCTGCCGCTGCAACTGCCGCTGCTGCTGCCGCCTCAGCGGCCGGCGCCATGCCGGAGATGCCGGACCTCAGCCACCTCACCGAGGAGGAGAGGAAGATCATCCTCGGTGTCATGGACCGACAGAGGAAGGAGGAAGCGAAGGAACAGTCGATGTTAAAGTAAGGAAATAGTTGTCGTTGCTGTGATTGTCACTGCAGTGTGAATTTCTGTAACTGTCCCTCTGTCCTGTGGCGGGTCATGGTGCCTCCTGACATCCAGGCTCCAGCTGTAACACTCAGCTATTTTAGACGGTGGGGACAAGGTGACGCTTCTCCTCACGTGCGGTGTCGTCCCCTTAAAAAAGACATGTTAAAGTCATTTGAATGACTGGGCTTCGTGTTTTAATGCGGCACACACTCTCCTCCACAAGCTCTTTCCCGCGACTTGTGTGTGTGTGTGTGTGTGTGTGTGTGTGTGTGTGTGTGTGTGTGTGTGTGGCTACAGCTCTACTACTCCAATGGGCTCTGTGTGTAGCAGCAGCGGGCGCCATTTTTCACGTCAGCAGCACGCCAAGCTACTTCACCTTTCGCCACGAACGTCACCCGCATTACACAATGTGACACTGGAAAGCTCATTTAAGGTGTCCTCTGTGCCGACGGAGGAGTGTGTGTGTGATTTTTACCGTTAAATTCACCCCCTCCCCCCGCTACTCTTACGTACAGATGTCGCTCGGAGAGGTTTCAGCACCGTAGCGCTGTCCACTGTAGGGGTTGAGCTTTTAAGGTGGACCGGACTGTTCCCGCCGTCACCGCTTAAACGTTTGCAGCGCGGGCTATAACTCTGCTTTATGGTTGAATATTACACTCTGTCACCTCGCCCCCGGTTGTAAGAACATGCTCCGCTGATGTACTGTTAATTACAAAATTGGTTTGACCTTCTTTTTTGAAAGCTGCCTAATGGAAAGTGAGGGATTTCGTGCGGCGGCCTTAAATGTTTCCATATTGTTGCCTTTCTTGCAGTTTTCCTCCTTCAGTGAAAAGGATGCACATGCTTGCACGCTCACTAAACAGGATATATTGTATTGTGACCATTTCATTTGATGACAGCATGCATTTTAGCACGAGTTATAGAGATAAGGTTTATTGGTGGTTCCAGCAGGTGTCAGTGACCCTGGTGCAAAGGATGTATGTCACTGTCACTGGGAGCTTTTTGTTTTCCACTATCAGGTAAATGGTTGAAGTAATGCAACATTCCTATTGGGAAGAAAGCTGTGCAATCCCTACCTAGTGCTGCTGCACGATAAACATGACTCATGTACTCCAAGACACGGCTACCTCAGCCGCTGTGATGCGTGCTGGGTGATTCATCCAGGCCTTTAATGCCTTCCCTTCCCATTCACCATTTCCCCTCTCCTCCCCAATAGCTTAGCATTTCTCCTATTTCTCTTTTTCTGAGATAACTGTCAGTTGTTGTCACTCTAAGTCTGATGTCAAAGCATTGTCATGACTAACAATGAGTAGAAGAGGTTGACTTACTGACTGATGGACTGTCAACATAATGTTGGGTAACTGAATGCAGGCCACATAACCTGAAAGCATAAGAGATATTAGTAGACCAGTGGAAAGAATTGCTTGCATTCTCATTTGCACGATAATGGCCTGCACCTCTTGGATACCGGTGGTTTCATCTCACCAGCAGAGCCATACTGCATTATTTCTAATAAAAGATGTGGCAATTACATGAAGAGCAGACCTTATCCACTTGTAGCTAAAAGTTTTCTTTCAGTTTCTCATAGCGCACACTCTTAATGGTTTAATTTTAATGTGTCTCAGTCTATATGTATGTGACTCATCATGAGTCATCAGAACAGTAAATCCTCACTTTCTTTACCTGTGAATCACACACGCATACCCAGCAGCAGTCCTGATATGCTCAGCTCTGGCATAGGTACAACTGCAGCGGATTAACTTGTCATTGGATGGTTCACAGCATTCCCAGCAGTGCCGGAAACAAACACCCACACTGCAAAATCCAACCCTATATAGCCCATGCTTCTGTGATGTCGCAGCCATGGTCCAAACCCACAGCGGCTAGGATGGCTTTTTGAGAAAGTGGCGGTTTGAACATCCAAGTGTGTAATCTAACAGAGGGAATCCCTGGAGGATGGAGGGATGGAGAAAAGAGAGGAAGAGAGCCTCCAGCTGCAGGGCTTGCCAACTTGCTGTCATCTCACTGGAGGTGCTACAGAAAGCATGGATGGAAATCCAGTCCTGCTGACTCGCATGTAATTAGTTACTCTCTCTTAGCCTGCTCTTTCTTAGCTTGCCTGCGTACGTGCGTGTGCCTGCATGTTAAAAAATGCACTGCACAAGTCAGAAGGCGATATCTTAGAGTCCAAGAGGCGGCGCTCATTCTTAGAAATCTCTCCTAGAAAGCTCATCAAAGCTACAGACATGAAATAACATTTAGTTTAAAATGTCAACATTCCTAAACAGAAATTTGGAACTTCTATTAAGCTTGGCTCCAGATGCCTTTGTTCCATTACAAGAGCTAGCGGCTAGATTGGTTTTCCATGCATCAGTGAGGCCCCGAGCAATACAGTAATAATGGTTATGGGACCCCTACCCCCATTCGCCCTGACACTGCATATCCTATAGGCAGGCATCAGCTGCCTGTGACGGGGGTGACCCACACAAGGCCTGCAGCTCCACTTGTCCTTTCTCTGTACTCCTCCAGTCCTCCAGGGTCACATCCCGCTTCTGCTTGTTGGATAGGATGGGGGAGTGATGGAGTGCCAGTAAGGAGTTAGAGTGATGTTCTGATATCTGAGTATAAACACAAATGGATATACACTCAGCTGTCATTTTGTGAGGTACACCAAGCTAAAACAAATTCAGTCTAACACAACAGTCATTGCCGTACATCCTCCCTCATAAAGGTGATAATGTTCAGAGAGAGATGTTTCAAATGCATAGTTGTTTTGGAAAATGTAGATTCAAAATGTATTGCATTATACAAAACGGTGTTTTTGTTATTTTGTCCACCAGTGTATTTCTAAGGTTAGTCTAAATAACACACCTCTGTGTGTTGCAATACAGTGCAACAGCAGCAGATATTTTGCAGGAGTATGCATTATTCTTAGCCTGGTACACCTAATAAACTGTCAACTGTGTGTACACTGTCTCACAAGAGAAAGATGCTTGAACTATGACCTTTGGGTGATAATTGTACCAATATACATTTTTGCTGTCTACTTAAAGACTACATATTTTATATTCCATATTTTATGTTCCATATTTTATGTTCTTGCTCCTGCCTCTGACAGTGCTCAGCTCATGGATCTGGGGACTGTTTTGCTCGTTCAGGGACCTTCTTTGACAGCGATAATTATGTTGGCTTTCTTGTAGTAGGAACTCCCACAGAGATACAGCTATTTAAGGGCTCTGAGGTGTCTGCTGCTCTCCCATTTTAATTGCACAAGATGAAAAATGCCCTGTGTTCCTGCCATGCCTCCTGTATCTGGCAATATAATTTGTATCAAGTGGCTTTTGGGTGTTTTACATTAGTGAGCCACATTTCGTTTAAACACACACATCTAAGATTGTTGTAGTTGCAGGGGCAACTGTGGCTCAGGAGTCAGAGCAGGAGTCAGAGCAGAAGGCAGAGCAATAGGTAGAACAGTCATCCACCAACCCCAGGATTGTTGGTTTAATTCCTGGCTTCTCCTGTCACAGCTCAAAGCTCCTCTATCGGTGTTTGTGTGTGTTTGTGTGTGTGTGTGTGTGTGTGTGTGGTCAACTAACAGACTGTCTATAATTTGTAAATTACAGAAAAGTTTAGTTGTTAAACGAGTTAGTTGATGTTTTAATATCAAACATTTTCTTGTTAATACAATAAAATTAAAGGGCATCTTTTAGTGTTGCACTTCAATTTTGGAAAACTGAAAAAATGATACAGCTGTTTCACAGGGATATGAAGTACTTTGCTTAATGAGTAATTAAGATCTTGATCTTGGTCCAGAAGGTACTCAGACCTTGTTGGCTGCAACCTGTTATTGCTACTGTATGTACACTTTTAAGTACTTTTAAGTTACTGTGAGTAAGTAAAACCACTATTGTTTCCGTTGTTAAACTGCACACTACAACAGATAGTAATCTGGATAATTCATAATAAATGTGACTTGACTAATAAAGTATTTGGAGGTTAAGACTGTTATTTTGATGCTCATAATTTCAAATAAACTGATTTTCCAGTTAACCCATCATTACACATACCCACTCACACACCTCATCCCTCCATCCGGGTCATTTACTGAGTGCTAGAGAGCTCAGTATACCAGCTGGGGTCAGAGCTACAGAGAGGCCGTGTCTCCCTGGAGGATATGATCTCTGCCCCAGAGTCACAGCGATAAAGTGCCACACACACACACACACACACACACACACACACACACACACACACACACACACACACACACACACAGATGTTCTGCTATTTCTGCTGTTGTGTCAAACTAAACTTTACCTTTAGTTAACACTAACCACATAATTTTAAGTGACATGTTATCTGGTCATGATAAGTAACCATGAACCGAGAAAAAACATAAACAGAATGAGTCGCAACAACCTATGTGGACACAAAGAAAATCTGGCAACCCAGAGAAAATCCGTTGTCACTTCAGCAAACAAGAACTTAAAGCAGAGAAATAATTCTTAGAATAGAATAGTAATAGAAAGCAGAAGCAAGTCAAATCCAAAGAATCAAACACAACTTTGTAAAATCAGTTGTAGTATTAGTGCAAGCTGTGCTCATGCCAATTAACCAAATTTGACCCAAGAAAGAGAAAGAGAGAAGCTATGGCTGTTAAATGAGCCAATGTATAGAATCATTCCACTGAACAATATACAAACTTACACTCACTCACTAACTCACTCTCTCTCTCTCTCTCTCTCTTTCTCTCACTCTCTCTCTCTCTGCCTTTCTCTTGTTCCCTTAGTTCACTCACCCATGCTCACTTGCCTCCCCATGCAAACAGCAGACTCTGTCATAAGTGTTGCAGAGTCTCCCATCCCCCCATCATTTTCCCCAAGGGGGGGGAGAGAGTGAGAAAGTGAGAGAGTGGATGCCTGACTTTTGACTCTGTAAAGCAGAATACATGCCACCTGAACACATCATCATGCTAATTAAAGTAGCAATGTGTTTTGGGTATGGGTGGTTGCCATGTTTGGTGCTCTCCTCTCCCCTTGCTTTTTAAAAAAATGTTTCAGCCAAAACCCTGTTGTATTTATCAAACTGCAGCTAGACCTACATTTAAGATATTTTTAAAGTAGCATTATTTAGATTTTTTGAACACTTTAGACACTTTAATTTAGAACACTAGAGCAAGTTCAACTTCCACACTAGAAATGTATTTATTGTGATGTGATGATGATTTGTGTTAGCACACCATTACGTATTTACACCATTACCATTACAGACACAGCATCATTAGCATTCAGTTAGAGTTAAAGTAATATTGTTTCTCCTTTGAGTGCTGAAAAATATATGTTGGTGTCCTCAGATGCTAAATTCTCCACTGTGTCAATCAGCTAGTTGTCAAAAATTTGGTTCCTTTAGCTGAAAACACATCCTATGTGAATTGTGAGCCTAAACCAAAAAGTTTGAGACAAAACTGCTTCATGTCAACAATCACCCTATGCAACAGTGGGGCTCCATGTGTCTTTAAGTTATTAGACTGTAAAAAAGATCAACGGCGGGTCCCTTCAGGGGTCGCCACAATGGGTTTGGCACGGGTTTGGCATGGGTTTTTACGCTGGATGCCCTTCCTGCTGCAGCCTCCCATTTTATCTGGGCCATAAGATTGGCATTGGTGGCTGGGAGGGGCCACACCAGGTGGGGTGGGATTTGAACCCACAGCCACAGTAATTTAAAGCAATTCCATCACAGTTGTGCTCAAAAAGGCAGTATTGCATAGTAGGTCATATCATAGTCACATCATAGTAGTTCAGGTGGAGCAAGTGGAAAGGGCATGTGGGAGCAAGCAGTGGTGTAAAGTAACTGAATGCATTTACTTACTACACTTAAATTGATATTTTCAAAATACCTTCCAGATTCTGATTTTAAAAAACTAATTACAGTTAATTTTAAGACTTTATTGACAACCATTGTGAAATTTACATGCTACTAACTAATTAAAATGTAAATATTTTATTTGAAAAAAAGAAAAAACGTCAAGCAACATACAAGGTCATTAAAATAATATTTGTTACCAGCTGCAGCATAACATTGATAAACAAATGACTGCATCTATAAATAAAATGCTATAAGATATTAATTGCTGACTAATGAGCCCTTCTACATAAATAGTACTCTTACTCTTTGTACTTAAGGTATTTTTTGAGTTAATACTACTACAGAGTATTAACCTGCCATTGAAAATAAGCTAGAAAGGAACTGATGCAGAAAAGAGACAACAAGGTTAGAGGAAAGGTTAGCATAGGAGAGAGGGGAGGAAATGAGTGTGAAGAGGGGGCGAGCGGAGAAGAGAGGACAGGAAAGGAGAACATCACAGAGAAAATGAGAGGAGAGACATTGACGTCTGAGATGCTATCAGATTTTGTTGCTGATATGACAGCCTCAGTCCTCACTGACAGAGCCTCCCATCTCCCACAGCCTGCTATTCTCCTGTGTGGAACAGCAAAGCATACGGCTCTATTGTATCTCAGTGCTTTGTTCTAAATAACATCTGCATTTGTCAGCATACGTTTTATTCTTTTCTGGGCTCTTATCCCTTAAGCAAAGTTTTAAGGGATTTTCCTGCCCCAAGCTGCAGAATTTGAAATGCCCTTGGTGAAAAATGACAGAGGGAAAATGTTCTAAAATGAGGTTGTGGTAAAGGGTATGAGGATCAACAGCTTTCGGCCGTTCAGGGGTCGCCAAAGCAGACTGTGATGCGCACGTTGATATGGCAAGTGTTTTTACGCCAGATGCCCTTCCTGCAGCAATCCTCCCATTTTATCTGGGCTTGGGACCGACACAAAGGGGGCCCTTGCTGGCTGGGCGAGGTCACACCTGGTGGGGTGGGATTCGAACCCTTCTGCATCCCGGCCCAATGCTCCACCACTGATCCACCAGTCTCCCCGGTAACTAGTACAAGGAATATTGAACATTTATAGTAATAAATAATGTAGCATTACACCAAAGCACTATATGTCTTAAATAAGTAGTCAACAAAGCCTCAAATTGCTGTATTTTATATTTTTTAAAATAATAGTATTTAAGGAAATTAAAGCAGCTGTAGCTCAGTGGGTAAGGCAGTCGTCCACAGACCACAGTTTCAGTCGTTTGATCCCCGGTCCCGGCTATATGTTGAAGTGTCTCTGACACTGAAGCCCTAACAGCCCATTCCCATCCCCAGCTGTGCAGTGCTGGTCCCAAGCCCGGTAGAAATTGGGGAGTGTTGCGCCGCTGTGGCGACCCTGAACTCATGGGATAACCCAAAAGGACAAAAATAAAAATGAAATATTGTAGGTGTAAAATCACAAGTACTAATAGATAGACTTAAAATCATGTGACCCTGAAGTCAGCTCTGAGCTGGCAATCTGATGAAATGTACCACTTTCCCCAGCTTGGCTGAGGTTTAAAAAGAACTTCAATGCAAGATAAACAATGAGCAATCTTGATTGACATCTGAGATGCTGTTACAGAAGACCACTAACATGCTGTGGCTGAATGAACCCAAACTATGCACTGGAAATTTAGAGCAGAACAGAAAACGGAGCCAAAAATGTGGAAACATGAGAGCAAACGGAACCAAGAAGGGGCCACTTTATCACTTTTATTGCCCATCCCCCTTTCCCACCCGCTCTGAGCACAGTCAGTTCAGAGGAAGATATACATCATCTGACGCTCTGAGGGAAGCCCGGTCCTCTGACGAACATATGTGCATGCTATTGAATAGCTGGTGGCGCTGATGTTAAATGATTCTATTGGGGTAGTGTGATGATCCAGAAGAAACAAATTTAGTGCATCACACGTACCATTTGATGAGGCAAAACAGGAAACATCCCTGCTACTTAGTGTGTGAAGGGAAGGTTGTGGGACAGGTGCTGTGTCAGTGTAGATAATTACAGCTAGTGAGGTGTGGCACCTTTTTTCTCCCCTGTGACATTCCCTCGGGGTTCATTTCATTCTGTAGAACCCTGAAAGGTCAGAAAAAAGACACCTCTCCCCTCTGTAGAAGCCAGGTTTTAAACCACTGGCACCAGTTCGCCTACATTATTTTGCAGGTTTTTTATTTTGAGATGACTAAATCAGTGAGACTGTGTATCCATTTATATTATGTGTGGAACCAAATGAAATTTAAAATTACAGTGTGTCTAATTGGTAACACAGACTAAAAGGATCACAGAGAGATGGAAATACTTTGACAGAGACAGTTACAAGGCTGCTGAATGGCCAGTTAGTAGAGGTGGAGGGTGACAAAAACTCATCTAAAGCTGATTGAAGTGGGAACCATCCTGTTGTTAGTTGATCTATTAATAGTCGAGACACTCAGGTGTCTGCAGTGAGCAGCAAGCGGCCATGCGCTGAATCAGGCAGCAGGGCCCGCAGTCATTTAGGCTTCCAGGAAACTCAGGCAGAGAGGCAAAGGAGCTTGGAGGACTGAAGACCTCAACATAAAGAGCGAGTGAATTCATCTTTATTTAATCTACAGAGCTCATGGAAGTGCAATGGAAGTGATACATCCACTCAGAAAATGTTATGTGTTGGTTAAACAATTAATCATTGATTTGTTAAACTTTTTTTCCCACCATTACTCTGTTTGTCAAGTATCATTGTCATTTTGTTTTGTCTCCTTACTATTTTCCAATTGATTAGAACACCTGTAATAAACTGGTTGTTTTTATATAATTATTAGCTCTTTATTTTTAAATCCAAAAAAGTATCAGCTAACAAAGAGAAAGGAATATACAACTTGATTTTACAAACACTTTGGAGTTGTGGCATCTGAGCGGAGCCAAAACAAAATCATGGTAGTTTGTGAGGCAACAAAGTCGAGCTTTAAAACTCACTGCCAGACAGGAATTCAGTTGATTGCTGGTGATGATTTAGTATAAATATTTGTTATGAATAATAATGGTTTATATAATGGAATAATTTGGAAAATGATGCCAAATGTTTTATAAAAACACATAATGTACATGTATGTAGTGAGGTATACTATTCCCGTACAATAGCAGATTACTTAACATCCAGATTAGCTGTATCTCTCTGCTTCTCTAGGCTAATCACCCTCTGGATCTAACTAACTACAGATTTTACAGATTTGCTTCAAATTAAACAATTTAACTAAGGTTATTTTCCAAGCTTTTAATTGAAATTAAAAAACAAAAAAAAATAGTGTTTATTATGTTTAGGAAATCCAAAATCAAATACTGACTGTCCATGTCACAAAGCCTATGTCTTAGCAGTGTAACAGCCTAACTTTTCATCATAAGGTCCACACGTAACAGCCCTCTCACATGGCTACTAGCTGTCGACTGTCAAGCTTTCTAAACTAGCATAGCTGTATCTTTAAACTAAAACTAAAATGAATGTTACTGCCACTGGAAGACATTCCTGAAGCTTTTTCAGTCTAGGACACAACCAGAGACCAGCTCATACGGATCATATGGGCCAGCTTAAAAAGTTCTATTTTTGGTCAACTGAGACCTAAAACAAGGCAGTTTTCATGTTCCATAGTCTATAAAGAGATATAAAATAGCCCAAACCTTTAAACTATAATATTAAAACTTTTGATATTGACCCCTTGGTGAGTGTGAAACTGAGCAGACGAGCCTTCGGCTGTATGCATGTGTGCACTTTACTCGTTTAAATTGTGAATTGCTGTTAACCCAAACAAAAAGGTAAAATTAAAAGGAGTTATAAAATAGTTTATTACCAAAAGCTTTGTATTTGTGCTAGCTGATATATTTACTAGTGGTATTTTACACAGGCTGTGTTCGGCTCATTCAAGACTCAGCTGGTTAGAGCAGGTGCAAGCCGGTGACTCAAAACACATGCATGCCTCAATGGTCCTTCCAATATGCCTTTGTGTGGGCTAAAATTCTAACGTACTATAAACAAATGCAGCCGCCCTGTATTTTTCTCCTACACACGCACGCTCACACACAGAGACACATACACAGATGTAGAGTAGCTCTGTAGAGGCCTCTAACCAGACAGTGGAATTTATTATGTAATGATTAGTGCAGTGACTCCTTTGGGAAATTTTGAAATATGCAATGCCTATTAACATGCTAGGAAGGTTTTACTTATCCATTTTTGATTCTTTGTAAAACTTCTTTTTTTCAATGTACCTTTGTTTTTTATATAAAGTTTTTTAATATTAGTTTGCTCGTGTACAGTACATACTGCAGTAGGTAGAGAACAGAAGCTGATATAAATAGGGGAGGATATAGAGCAGCCATTATGATGACGTCACTTAATCAGCCACGGACCTTATTTATATAATCCCACTGAACACCACACCAGGCACCACAATGTAACATATACAAGGACATACTGCACAGCATGTAAACCACTGCTCACTCTCCCTGGGGCTGGAGTTGGTATTGTGAGAGCTTCAAATGCATTATTGCAGAGATTCAGTGCCTGTATGTGTGCATGTTTATCCATGGTTGGTTGGGTTTTGTAACATTGAGTGTTCTACAGTACTATGAAAACAAAAAAAACAGTGAAGAGGCCTATTTTTCATCCCAATCATCTCACACTAATCAGAAGAAAGACACAGAGAGACGATGTTGCAATCCTGGGATCGTGCTCCTCAACCAAAGTCTGATGGAGGATCTCCCACTAATCTCTTAATATCACTCATCCCACTGAGATACCACTATTGCCATGGTGATGCTGAGATGGCCTGGATGTGTAGTAGTAGAAGGAGGAGGGCAGGCGGGGGTGGGTAGAGGGTTAGGGCACTGATATACAGAAATCCTCCTTTGTAAAGCAGAAAACATAAACACAAAACTAAAAGCTGGAGGGGGGGGGTTGCCTGTGTTTGAAGTTGGGTGTGATATTATTGAGTGGTTGGCTGCTTGGTTGGTTGGCTGGTTTTCCAAAGCTGTGTGAAGTGAAGGCTAATGCCAGGGAATCCTTTGCTTTGGGATTTTATAGCAACCAAAGTCAAGCAGATCTTGCAGCCATTGGACAGATGTTAAGTTAATTTCAGTTGTTAAGGACTGTGGTCACATCTGTTGATTTGGCCCAATGTGCTGATCTATGAAAATCTCTGAAACTCTCATGGCATATTATATAATATAGCACCATGAGGCATTGCTTACCTTAGTTCTGGGCTTTGTAACATCATATGTTATCTCAAGCAATATTTTAGCAAAGTGATGGGTGTAACCTGTACGCAGCGTGGTGATATCAGATTGCCCCGTCTGGCTGTGTACACTTTATGCAATTTAGTTAAGCAAGCTATTAGTGACGTGGTGTAGCAATGAATTGAGACAGGAAGGAGTAGAGCAAGTCGGACCAACAATAGGCTGGATATCAATTACCTCCCTATTGTTAGCTCTGGTCGAGCTATTATTATAGCTCTGAGTGAGGCACAGACAGCTGACTGCACTTTCAGTACAACCCACCTACTGCTTCCAGCCAGGAACAACATCATCAATGTGTTTTATGTGTTTGAAGATGGAACTGATAGCAGTTGAACGTGAGGTTTTATATAGTGTCAGTGAATTAAAATATGATTATCTTCATTACTACAGCAGTTCAGATTGGTTAGTTGAGGCTTCTAGTGCCTTTTTTTCTTTGAATTAAACATAAGATCCATTACATGTCAAACCAGGAGAGGAGACTGACAGCACGCCTTTGCAGACTATGAGACTGGAAATAATGCCACAATTGTGAGAATGGACAGAATTGGTGCTTGAGGAGCGGCTTGATGGCTCAGCCCGTGCAGTAATGGGTAAGAAGAGGACAGGGACACTGTCTGCCCACTGGAGCTAGAGATTGGACTAATGCAATGGGAGGTGACCTAGCTGCGCTGGGGTTAGGGCTGTGTTTCTGGAGTATTCCCAGTAGAGCTGTTGAGATGTGTATGGGAGGAGTTGTGACGTTAGCATGGGACAATGTCAGCTGCCTAGAAAGTGCTGATTACAGCCAGAATAAAATGTATCTGTGTCAGGATGAATAAAGTGGGCTGACAGGAGAAATCGGGCGTTCACATACAAAGAAAGACATGTTCGTACACACACCATTGCCCAAGCAAACGTGCACATATGTGCAACAACAGAAACATGGTTTATCACTACCTCTGACTAATGTGGCTCATATAGTTGTTCTGCTGTATGACGAACAAGCTGTAGTGAAATCAGTAATGTACATATGTTTGCTGTAAGTGTTTGCATGAAAATACACTTGCAAATGTGTGGGCTGCTGGCTGATTAGCTGACTCTTAGCCACTTGGAAATCTCTCATGAGGGAAGACGCGGTGCAGCTCAATTGAATCCTGGCAGGTAATCTACAGAAACAGATGGATTTTAGTTATATTTGGCAGCAGATTAGCCACTTCCCCCTTGCTCAGAAAAATCTGCTGTTGCCAACTCCTGTTTGACAATCTGAATATTAGTCCTTGGTCAGGAGGTCTGGCTTGTGTGCTGTTAGATTGCCTATTCTGATGAGTATGCCACACAGACTGAATCCTATCTGTGCTTTCTAAGGACCAGCTGTGGTAGCTGGCCAACCCCTCCACACCGAGGCACTTGCCCTCTCACTGTCTCTCCTGCCCTGTGTGTTGTGCCATGCCAGCACCCAATGCCAGAGGAAGTTATCAGCACTCTATCCCCTGCCCCTAATCCTCTGAGGTAGAGGAAAAGTGTTAAGTAGCACTTCTCCTGGCATTTATTGGAGAGTTAGAATGAACAGGTGTCACAGGACCTAATCGTCTCTCCTTAAATAAGTTGCTATTTTTGATGCATACTCTTTTTGCAGGCAATGTACAGTAACGATGGCAGAATTGGAGATTACGGTTTTATTTCTGACAGGGATAATGCTGATGTGCTCATACACAGCACATGGTGATGGGGGAGGATGCAGTATGGTTGGAGTAGTGGTGATTTGTGTTAAATATGAGCTGATATCTGTGCATAAAAACACCAGCAAGTTGTTTTTTGCCTGGCCCTTGCTGTTAAATACTAAACTCTATCAGCATGTTAAACATTTTTATTTTCCATCAAGGTGAATCAGTACAAAGGTTGGATATAGGACTGGATTCTTGGAGTCTATATGCTGATGGTGGGCTAGAGTGGATGGTTAATGGGTCAACTTTTGGACAGTGCCAGTGAAAATCGCAGAGGATCTGGGGGTTGTAAGGAGGAGGTGTGTTGTGGCACACTCATGTGTTGTGCACAATAGTAGATCTAAAAGAAAGAGGCAGAACTGCTGTGATATTTAAAGAACGGCATCCAGTGACTGATTGGCTCAGAGAGTTACAGGCAAACCAATCATTTGTCAGACTTGGTGACATCAGGTTCGAAGGATTTGGCAGTGTGGGAATCAGCAATGACGGAAAGAAATAGATCTGGAGTATACAGACTACATCAACCTAGAGTAGGAACCGGCCTCAGTGGGAGGTATTCCTCTAGCTTGCCTCTGAGTGATCTTAGGCAGACATTAAACTCCTGCCAGCACTAACTAGCTGGGCTTGTGTTAATGATGTATGTAGTTTGTATATCACTGAGCCTGATTATTCCCTTATGATCCAATTATCACACAGTCTGCAGTGGACTCAGAGGGCCTGCAGGGTCACAGCTTAGCTATGAGATCCTCTGTGACTGATCTTTTACTCCAGTGTTGATGTCCATATGACGTTGGATCTCAATATCTGTTAATAAAAACTGTCGGGTAATGTAGGATGTCAATATCCTACTGGAGGAGGCAATTGTAACTCTGTACTGAGCGGTGCTAATGTTTAGCCTGGCGTATGTTCTGCAAGAAAGTTATGAGTTGCAAATATCTATCTAATATTTTTTTTTGCTACTTAACTACTAGCATGGCTAAAAATAATAACACAAAAAAGTTTATTCTTTACATTTCATAGGAAAGCAAACTTATTTAAACACTTCATCCACATTCATGTTTTAAGGGATATTAAGCCCCTCAGTGTGGATCCATGTTCAGGCTTGTTTTGTTCTGCCGTTGATAACCAATAATGAATAACTTTTTCCCGGAGAAGTACACTCAACCACATTGTTCCCAGCCGTTCCACCTGTATTTGGTTGACTTTTTTTAGCAGGAAATAGAATCGTGAGCAGTTTACTCAAAGACAGCATAAGTAAGAGACAAACCTGCTAGAATAATTGGCTGGGAAGAACTGGTACAATTTGGGCATTGGGGGGGCGGCTTAATTGGAAATAAATTAAAGCCTTGTGTGACACGTTGCAGCTCAGTGCTTTGTGACACAGCAAACTGTGTGCTTGTCCGCATTTAGTAGCTAAAAGAAACCATCACCCTGCCTTTGCCAGCTTGTCTTCCTCTCATATCCTCGTGCCATCTCTTCCCCAGGCAAAGGACACATGGCTGTCTAATTGCTGTAAATAAAAAAATACTAATTAATCAGACTAGACTACCTGGTTCTCATGCTCCATGGTCCAGTTTTGATGATCACATGCTACCTATCCCCATACTTCTCAAGCTGCGATGCACTGTGTGTTCTGATGCTGCCACTGAGAAAACAATGTATTTTAAACAGTAATGAACTCGATGCTGTGCCATTGTCGCTTGTTAAACTCAGGTAGTGACCATTTCATTTACTTGAGGCCGTTGAGTAAACACACTATCAACATAACATTGACAAATGAAAGTGAGTATGGCAAACTTTTCTCCAGTTGTTTATTTAAATCTTGAAGACATGGGACAACAATGTGAATTTGGAGTCATGAATGCAGTAAGTCCAACATGCACTCTAATTTTAGCTGTCTCTTGCTGCCCAATAACTCCTGAAGGTAAAGGCAAAGTGCTTTATTTGTCATTATACATACAAGGTGTACAACGAAATTGCCTTAGATGGTGAGATGGATGTTTAGTCCTGAGCCATTGCGACTGAGCACGTCCCTGGTCCCTAACCCACGTTTTAAACATCTACCGAGTTCTCTTAGATTCTAATTGCTAACCTATTTATGTCCCTGTCTTCAGTTAGCTGATTCTGATAGTGAACCTAAATGTTTTGGCTGCAGTATAAATGAATTGTTATGTCCTCTCTGGCAGGCCTATGTTTGCCACCTAACTGACAGACTGTACTGTATCTGTTTCTGCTGCCCATCACAAGACCTGCTGCGGTGCATGTGACATGATGTCAACCTTGTTCTGGGTGTGAGAGAATGCGATGATTCAGGGCTCATTGTACCACTGTCCCATCAGTGTATTTATTTAACACAACTGTGGCAAACTGACAGTTTATGGGTGAAAGAGAGATTGCACAGCTTTGAGGGAGGCGTGTTTTAAGGATCTTTCCTTTTATTTTCTCCAGCTTTTCTTCCCCTTCCTCCCCTCTGTATATTAGCCCATCTATCTTCGGGAGGCTGAGATTAATTCAATCTCAGGGATCTCACCAAAATCATAGGGTCCTTGTGACAGCATCCAGAAGGAGCTGCATCAAACCACTGTTCACTGAAATCTGCTCAAAACGAGTTGCTGACTTATTTACTAAACCACTAGTTTGGCATTAGAGCATGTACATGCTGCCTTTTCTTTTCTTTGATGTTAGAACTCATGTTATCCTACTGTAAGCTCGTCCCTAATGGGTTATACAACCTTGGTGGTTATAGTGTCATTTTCCCTAAATTTCAGTTTATTGTTTAAGCTATTAATTAGGACATCAAACCCCTCATTTATACCCGTTTTTATGTGTGCAAATAATTAGCTACCAATATAAATACATTTCCGTCAATTGACTTATTAATCAGGTGTAGATCTATAACTTGTTTCCTTACCTTAAGGACTCAGGGTGCCAACATGTACAGTACCCTGACAGCACCTGGCAGATTAACTTTGTGGATTTATAAAAAAAGAGTCTAGCAGGAAAATGGATGACTAACATACCAATTTGTTGCTTTTATCTGTGAATTTGAAAAACCAATTAGCATGGACATTAAACCAAAATGGCACAAAACATCCATCAATCTAGTTCTTACTGTTGAGGTTTATGAAGCATATCAGTCCACTAGAGAGCAGTGTCGCATCAGCCATAACAGACCTGGATTCTTCTCCATGCCGAGCCAGTGGGACGGAGCATGTGGAAACCTAAATACAGACCAAACAAACCCAGAATAACAGCAGCATGTGGCTTATAACACTTAAATGTGCCATTTTCACATAAAACAGAAAGACTCAGACTCATACTTTGAGACATGTAGATTGTCTACACAAACCTATCTGTAGTAGTGTACTGTGTAGTCTGTGTTTTTATTTTGTGTGCAGTGAGGGTTTATAGGAAGCAAAGAACAGGTTAAAGAGATGGAAAACAGAGACTGTACCTGCCCTCCAGGCCTCTTCAGCAGCCAGGATACTGAATACGTCACTTGTGACATTTTACACACACTCATTTTACTGCCCCATGTCAAATAATACACTGTGCACTCACTCTCACACACCCACTCACTCACATATGCACACGTATGACTACAGTACACACATGAATATTGGCACGTAAATACTCACACACAAACACACACAAAGCCCGGCAGCCGTCCAGGCAGGCAGGCAGCAGGCTCGATCAGATAAATATGAGGCTTGTAATGCGACCACAGAGACGTGGCTGATGGGATCAATAAAGAACGGCGCTGCAGGTCATCAGGAGAATACAGCGAGAGGATAAATATGGACTGGCTCATCGGAAAACAGAACAGCGAGACTGATGGGTACACAGGACTATATCTTCTCTCATGTGTTCTCTCACCCACCTGACACAGATCAGACAGACAGATTTCTAGCTCTGTCCTGTTCTGCCTCTAGTAGGGTTTGTTTTCGCTGTCTGGTGCTCTGCATCAGCACTGTTTCAGCCTCAGTGTTTGTTTGAGTTTGAATGGATCCACTTCGTGTACAATCTAGAATTAGGTTAAAGTGTTACATTTTTACTTCAAGGAATATTATTTTTAGTGGACCTTTTGTTCATTTCCCAAAAAGATTTTGTTAATTCATTCCTCATCATTAGGTCCACTATAAGGAGCTCCTAACTGTTTCTTATTAGACAGTTTTAGGATCACCTGTCCTAAGAGCTGTTTTAGAGGTTCTTCAAGCAACAAGTTGTACAAGTAAAATGAATATTTATTTCAGCTTGTGGAATTTTAACCGATGCTTCTTCTTTGTGTAAATATTGCAGTAATTGAATATTATGGTCTGTTAGTTGCTCAACCCCACAATATGAGGACTTCACCATGGCCTCTATGAAAATGTGATGGGCTATTTTCATAACAAATTAGTAAAAAAAAAAAGAAACCCAAATGTATTGGATTTGTCTAGTTTACAAAGGTTAAAAAGTACCAGATTACTCCTAAAGAATGAGTTAAGTGGATTGTTGCTGAATCTCAGTCAGAATAAAACAAAATCCAATTAACACATTCACTTTCTCACAGCTCTATAAAGCTATGTGCTTAATGTAAGTGGCGATAGGTGTGTGTTCTGACAAGTTCAGCAGCAACTTGTCCTGTTTTGCTGTAGTGGTTGCTGTGCATCTAAGTGTGTGTGTGTGTGTGTGTGTGTGTGTGTGTGTGTGTGTGCGTGTGTGTGCGTGTGCTAGCTGTGCTACTTTTGTTATTCTCCAACTAACATCAACTTGGTGTGATGTAAGGACTTTGGATATACTGTATATGAATATATGTATATGTGTATATGAAGCTAGCAACACACAGATTTATATTCATATATTCAAAATGACAGTTTTTTATGAGTTTATTATTATAATGTAAATTTAAACTTTCTTATACGACATTGTTATCATCTGACTGTAGTAATAACGATTTTAATAAGGTTAAAACCACAATAAAACACGGTCTTGCATACTGTAGGCTAAATCTTCTGTACCTATGTTATTCCTAGCATGTCATTAATATAGACAAGATAATTTGCTTGTGCCCATAGGATTTATAAATCTAGGCTATTTAAATGTATTTGAGCATTAATGGAACCTTAAACCAGAATGCTTACACCAATAGGGTTATACTCAAAGCAAAAACCAACAAACAAAAAAACATTTCCACAGTTGTATGCTGGTTTATCTGATGCATATCAGTCTATTATGTATCAGTAGGTTATGTAATCTAATCAAGCATGTGTTGCTGACTCAGCTATGTAGATATTTACACAGAATGAGCAACTGATTCCCTCCTCGTCATCTGACGTCACCAACTCAGTGTGCAATTTAAGGCTGTGCTCAAATGTCACTCAGCTGCACTGATCTGTTTGCTGGTTACTCTGAACCTCTACAGTTGTTCTTCTGTGCTTCTGGGAACTGGTGGGTTTGTGGTTGTGGGGCCCCTTATCAATTATTGATTTCTCTTAGACAAACTGGAGTTGAATAAAAAAAAAATTGACAGCAGGAAGGTGGACTCCCACATGGGGCCCATCCTCTAATTGAAGAAGGCCAGTGTGCCAGAAAAGTCAATGTAACTACTAGCGAACAGTCTGAACGGGAGGGTGTTACATGAAGCAGTTACTTAAAATTTAATTTTTCATGTTGTTCACCTTATTGCCATTGTCACCACTGCCCTATCATCTTCTTCAAATCATCTATAATAGACATATTGTAGTTAAATTATTATTTATGTCATATACATCTTTAGTATTATTAGTTGTCTCAGTATTTTGTGTCTTTTACATTGTTTTCCTCATCTCTTTGTGTTCTGTGTGCACTGAACTGGGCACACCCCTTTATTTTTTTATTTTGTTTTCATGTCTTAGGATCAAAGAAGAACCAAAGCCTCAGCCGGCACAGTAAGTAAACGGCATTACCCAGAGTTCTCCAGGCTTTGACACTTCTTCCTGTCAGTCAGTGCTATGTGCTTCATGTGGCTTTCTCCTCTTTGTGTGGGAGGAAAATCAACAGAAAATGTCACTAATGTCATGGGAAGTCCGCTGTTGTATGTCAACTGCACTGTGCCATTTTTATTTTTTAAAAGCTTTGAATGAATAGTATTGACGAGAGTGTGCTGGACACTAAACAGCTGACTTCCATGATATCAGGGACGATGGCGTTTCCTTTCTGTAAGCTTTGTTAGAGCCAGGCCCCCAAACCTTTCCCCCTTTGTCTCTGGTCTCTAGCTGGCTCCCCATTCTCATGCAGTTTATCATCTGCACTTTGATTGGCTTGTGCAGCTTTGTATTTTAACCACACATGTGGACTGGATGCCCCTGTGCTAAACTACTGTGCTACAGCTGCATTTTGAACAAATGTACTTCCAAGGCTAACCAGTCTGACACTTTGACCCCCAGGATGACATAAAATGAAACTCCTGTTACCTTGAGCATTTGATGCTGCTCTCATTTCCACTGGCTGTAGAGCTTTTTCTGCTTATTCTCACTTACCCACTACTTTAAGTCTGCCTGTATCATCCTAATGTCCTGTACTATCTTTGCGTGTTTCTGACACTGTGTTTGGTTGTCAGTGTTCCACTAGTAGCTGCTCAGCCCATTTCCTGGCCTTCCCCTCTCTTTGCACTGGTTGTAGTGAATGTCCCTGCTTACTGTTCACTTTCTAGTAACTGACCTGCTTCCTAAATCCCTCAGCGCAGATTGTTTTCTCCCATGATGACTCATTGCGAATTTTCAGTCACACTTTGCTTATTTGAACAGGTGGTTTCCCTTTAGTGGGATCACTGAGCTGGTAAATAACGTTCTTCAGCCCCAGCAAAAGTCCCAAAATGACAAGGAGCCAGAGCCAGATGCGTAAGTAATAGTACAGATTCCTTTTGATCTCCTTCCTCTCAGCAGGCACACTCACATGCAATGGTGAATCCATCAGCTAGACTCACAGGATATTTGACCCTAGTGTTCATTAGAATATTTTATACAATTGCTCAGTATGTTTGTTGAAGCAGATGAGAGCATGGTGGTGAGGGAGTGGTGTGCCAAGATGGTTTCTACCTTTATATAGCTACTCAACTCACCATAGTACAACAGATGCTGTCATTAGGAATATTATACTAAAGCATAAAACATAGTCCTGATCAGGGTTATTTAATGCAATTTAAATGATCTGCGTTTAAAAGATCCCCAAAGATGGTGTGTTGACTTATCTGAACTAAGATCATACCAGAATCAGTGTTTGGTGAGTATGTCAGGTCAGTGATGTGGTTGATATGGTAAAGGAAGGCTGCTTTTACAAAGATGCATGATGTCCTGGTGTTATTTATTACCTGATTTTTTGGCTAAAGTCTTGTCATATGTAAAGCAAAGGATTTATGATTATTATTATAGACTCTGTATCTGTCTGTCAGAAAATGTACACTGACACCGGAATCCGCTTCTCATCTACATGTGAAATGAGTTGAGATGTTCTCAATTATCCCGTGGGATTAAGAGGTGATCTTTCACTTAAGAAACATTGTTTATGTTCTTATAACTGCACAGAAAATTTTACAAGCAGGAGATAAGGAGATATGGTATGTGAGGACAGCAAATTAGGTAATGGCAGTCAGTATTTGATAAAAGAAAAAAGCTATTTAGAGTCCAAATTTGTAAACTGCTCCCTCCTGTGCTAACTTTCCATTTAGACCAGATGAGGTCATTTTGGACAGGTGGATTTTGCCAGGTGCAACGTGATGTGTGAGTTATCCAGACCATAAGTGAAGCCCTGGAACACCACAAACCAGCACCAAAGTGTCGTGCAGCTATCGTTCACTAACCTTTTTCTCACTTGAATCAATCAAAGTGTTACTGCCTTACAGAATCCCATCGAATTGACTTTTTTTTCATGGTCTTGGGATTGTTCATATTAGCTAAATATACATGATGCCTAACTGAAAACTGAGGCTTGTGCTTAAATAGCTTCAGGTGAAAGTCAGTGCAGTGGGAAAGATCTTCAGAGGCAGGTCAGGGCCACAGCAGCTCCTTGGAAGTAAGTGAGATATAGCAGCCCGTAATAAGTTTTAATATATGCTAAAGATATGAAAAAAATTTCGTATTTTTTACGAGTTTAATCTAAAAAAGGTTTGACTTATGACAACTCCTCAGAAACATGTCACCCAACTTGGCATTGATCTGATGCTGTTAGCCTATTTTAGCCTAATCATTTTTGTTTTACAGTCTGTAGATATTGTTTACTGTTATCGATGTCATTAACAGTGTTTACTACAGCAGTGGCAGAACAATATTTTGAGCAAACAGACATTTTGGACAAACCTACGTAATACTATAGGTAACTTATGCTCAGCACCAAATATCAGCTAAAAACAACTAGCTTATTGTTAGCCACTAGCGTTAGCTTAGGCAAGTAGCATTGCAGCTAGCAAGCCTGCTAGCCACGCTAGTGGAAAACAAACCAGCCAATCAAGAAAAGTAAATTTTAAATATTAAATTCAGCTCCAAATAAATGACCATGATGATTTTTCTCCCTGCTACATGTGAAAACAAACAGTTGTTTGCTAACCTGAATGCAATATCCACTTTGTAAGGCGATAGTAAGAGGGTCTGTCAGCTGGTCCTTTCTTCTGCTGCCAATTAGTCAATTAAGCAAATATTGCCATGATGACTTAAAGAAAAGAGCTGGCAAACTTTGTTATACATAATATATGTGCTTAGAAAAAGCACAGCCGGAATTTGTATCACTCTTTAGTTTGTTACAGTGTGGAGGAAATCAATGTAATGCACATTTAATGAATCCTGTTATCACACATGCTATATGCATTAGCCTGACAATACACTCTCATATATGTACAATTATGCTTTTAGCACCAGAACGATGAGGCTAATATTGAGTCGAAATTGTGGCAGATGCAGCATGTAGAAGCTTGTAGAGAAGGTTGTTGATATGTCTGTCATATATCCAAACGAGAAGCTCGTGTTACTATGCGTAGCTGCTCTGGTCCGGCCCAGAGGTAAGAGAGCTCCGATACGCTAGCATGAGATGGGACAATGAGCAGCATATTATTACTCGTTGGCGGTGTTGCCTACATTTGACCGTGTTTGACCAAATAAGTAAACGCCATACTGCCACTACTGCTCTTTATTCACTGGCTATTCTTTGTTCTCCGTGCTTCATTGGATGAATGTTCAGCATATGTTTTGTTTTTGTAATCTCTCTCATATAGATTTTTTTTTTTTTTTTTTTTTTTTACTCTTGCACCTTGATCTTTCTCAATGCACAGCATAGAATCCACAGTCAAATTAGTAAATAACCTCCGTTTGGCCCCTCAAGAGGTGAGTGTGTGTTACAAGGAGCGACCTGATACAGTGTGAAGCAGAGGTGATCGTTGGTTATCTTTAAGAGCTCTTCTCAGTGACCTTGTCTGTCGATAGAGCAGCGGCCCTTGGCCCATGGTTTGCCCTGGGATTGAGCCTTTGTGACTGTTTGAATGTACAGGGAGATTAAGTAAGAATAAAACACGGTTGTTTGTAGTATTATTTCCTTCATCCTTGGAGACAGTGGTTTTATCTATCACAGCCATCATCACCCTGTTATCTGGCTCTCTGTCAGTAAATGAGATTTGGTAGGATCTGTTAAACAAGGCTACATACTAATCTGTGCTTGGTAAACACACAAAGGCTGTAACACAATTAGCCATTTAATCCTGTAGTGAGTATGATGAGGAGCATGCCACTGGCACTCTAATGTTCGGATGGCACAGAGTGTTGCTCACATGAGTACACACACACACACACACACACACATAGAGACTTCAGGCTGCGTGTGTGCCTTACATTTGGGCTCTAAAGCTCTGGTTGTGGGTAAAGCATGCACGTTTATCTCAAATGCCGAGCTGTATGTGGTAAAAGGATAGTGCTCCTCAATAATTCACAAGCGCTAATGAATGTTGCAGGGGATATGTGGGGCGAAACCAATTCTAATTGCCATATTATGAAGTCAGCCCAGTGTTTAGTTTCCAAGGAGACGCTCAATTGACATGTGTCATACAAAATGCATGTGAAGAGTCCATGCAGGTTTTTTCAGTAGTCTCCCAGGACTCGTTAGGAGTTAAGGATCTACTGTATAAGATCAGATGTATTGTGTTGGTAGGGGGCCATCTATTGGCCACAAACAGTAAGACTATAAATGCTGCACTTGGAAAGACAAATGGGACAATTGAATCTACTACTCTATATGCGACCACTAACATTTTTATTACATTTAGCCCATTGCGTGTATTGGTAATATCAGCACTTAACAGTGAGGCTGAAGGTTGTTGTTTGTCTCCCCTTACAACTGTCCTGATATAGAAACACAGGTGCTAATGATTCATTAAACGCAAAGGAACCCGAGAAAGTGGAATTAAGTGATGTTCTAAGCAAATTTGATAGCCCCACCCCTCTGTTTCAGGACAAATATGAAAGGGTCAGGTGATCTTTGCAGTATCTAAGGTCATTATGTCTGCTCTTTCTTTCAAAATCCACCTGATCAAACAAATCCAAGTCTGTATCAGTAGGTGAGATCAGTGGTTCCCGAACCCCGGCCCTCAGAGACCCCTGCACTGCTTGTTTCCCAACTATCCTTATGCGATTAGTGCCCTACCCCTTGCTGAATACCTGGATCAGCTGTGTTCAGTCAATCAGAAGCTGGGAAATACCAATTTGCTTCATTTTATTGACCACACCCACATGTAATATTTTAGGTTCTGATTCACTAAACCCACCAGATCCAGGTAATACACAGTGGGTAGTGTTCTAACTAAGATAATTAGAAATCAAACAGGGCAGGTGGTCTATGAGAACCAGGGTTGAGAATCCCTGGGTCACTTTATGATGGAGTTTGAGAAAATGACTTAACACATGATTCAGTGTGACAACATGAAGGAGAATTCTAATATTCATATATATATATGTGTGTGTGTGCATATGTATTTATGTTCAAAGTCAAGACTGATTACATAAAAGGCCAGTATATACACTAGTATTAGTACATTATAGTATATATTCATAGAAATTAAAACGGCACTTCTTAGGTAAAAGAGGTTCATATAGTGTATATATATGTATGTATATGTATAAATGTATATTCTAACGAACCATCTTTGGATGCACATTGGCACAAAATAGCTTGGGCTATAAAAGTTATCATATATTAGAACTCTTACTATCAATTTATTTTTGTACGTAAAAACTAATTATTGATAACATTCAAACAAACATTAAATGAATACATCAATCAAACACAAATCTTATTCTTAAAATTTATCTTTATTTTCCCAATTTCTGTTGCTCTTTCACTTACAGGAAGTTGCACCAGCAGTTTGAGTCATATAAGGACCAGGTTAAGAAGATGGGGGAGGAGACCAAGCAGGCTCAGGACCAGAAGAGTGAAGCCCCAACCTGTGGGATATGCCACAAAACTAAGTTTGCCGATGGCTGTGGCCACCTCTGTTCATATTGCCAAACAAAATTCTGTGCTCGTTGCGGAGGACGAGTGTCTCTGCGGTCAAATAAGGTAACGCTGGCTCACATGTTCATTACTCTCTCTATTTTTTAAGGACAGGCACACAGATGTCCCACCCTCAAGCAAATTTCTCCCTATGCTATTATTTGAAATCCAAGGTTATGAAATGTTGCGGTGAAATCTTAATCTGGGAATTGAGCCAATGATGTCTCTAATGGCAACTAAATGTTTTTCAGGTTATCAGCATCAGCTCCAGTCAGAGACTATCTGTTTGATTTTGCTCTAAATCTTTTCACTCTTATATCTTGACCTACAGCTGTTGATTTCCTATTCATGTTTTCTTTAACTTACAGTTATTTGATTTCAGCACTGGATGGAACTGTTCCTCTATTTCTTTTCCCATAAATGAACCTGATATCTGCTTTTGTGCAATGTGGCACTCCAATGCCAACTAACCTTTGTCAAATCCTCCCTACAGACTAAGCCAGAGCTTTTCGTATTAGACTGCTTAAATTTGAATAATGAATTGAGTTTGTATGTGATGCCATCCAATCCTGTGCTGTTGCAGTATGTGACAGTGCCACCAGGACCTACTAATGCCACTCTAAACCTCTCTCCCTATGTTTCCTGCTCTTTTCCCTTATGCCCCCTCTGTCTCCCTCTTCTCATTCTGCTGCATTCCTGCTCTCATGGAATTGCAACAGGAGGACAAAGTGGTTAGCAAATCCTTTTCTGCACTTCTTGGGATTGTGTCTGAACGCAAGCTTTGTTCATAACATGCTATTATGTGCACATTTATATTTATACACATACAGCAGCCAACAATGAAATTAAAAGTTATGATCAAGTTGGCCTGTGAGTCATGTTAGGCTGGAAAAAACAGCATAAACAATAGGGTGTTCAAATAACTATGTAAAAAAGTAAACTTTTTTGAGAGGGTAAAATATTTTTTGTAGGAATAAAACAAAAGCATAAGTTAAGAATGATCTTCTTTTTAAAGGAACATTCCACTAGCACTAGTTTACACACTCATCACAAAGAGTGCTACACTGACTGAAAAAAGTTGTGTAATATCTTCTGTGACCTCAAAAGGAGATTTGTGAAGTTTAAAAAAGATAACAATGTTGATGTTATTTGGGTGAAAGGCTTTTAAACAAATAGGTGGTATAATACATTTAGAGCGGCTTCTTGGTATCCCATTGTAGAGTATCTTTTGTAATAAACCCTCCAAAAAGCAGATGATGGGAATAACTTAGACAATCAGACTTATTTAGTTGAAAGTGCCTAAATCAGTATGAATGCAGCCAAACCAAACTATGCCAGTAGTCTTTTAGTGTTATGTCTAGTAGAATATAAATCTGAAAAAGAAAGTTATAATGATCTGATTGCACTACTGAATCCCCTTTTAGGCTGTCTATACTCATGCAACTAGTTCAATATAGAATCACAAAGTATATGCACATATCCAAAGGTCATTGTATATGTATATGCTGTATATGTATATTGTATATGTATAACATACAGTATAATCCCATAAATTGTAAATGTTTGGCTGTAATCTGCTTGTGTTTAGCTATTAATTGTCTAACAGTAACCAAACAGGCCACACTAGAAGGAGGATTCATACAGTGCAAGCAGGTAGAAACAACACTGGGAGAGACCTCTTGTCTGTTGCTCCCTCCAGTGCCAAGACCCCAGTTGTACAGGCTTTCATTGTTCCCTGGTAAATAATAGCTGGGAGATCAGTTACTGTGTTGTACAGATGGTGCTGGGTAATAGCAGTGGCAGCAGGCTGGCAGTAGATGGTTATGGGGGATTGGCAGACACGCCACGGGATATTCCTGTGAAGCACTGCCTACTGTTTACCTAGTGATGGCCTGACCTCTTGGCACTTTAGATCAGCTATTCATACACACAGTGGATTGTGATGTACAAAAATGTATTTAAAGCAAATCTGATTAAATAATCAGATTTGGTTACTCCATGCCTCTTTGAATTTTTATTTTTTTTATCAGAGTCATCTTAGGGAAAAAAGATGTAAAACGTGAGCACAGCCTTACATATGGGCACCTTTTTGCATTGGCATGTCACACACAGGCTTTATTCGTTAGTCTCTGATTGCTTAGAATAGTGAGCCTCACTTGAAAACCTTTAAAGGGAGATGTCTGCACTGCTGCCCGTGCTGTTTGGAGTCTGTGTCACTGAAGACTTTGATAGCACCTCTATATATTATACAAGTTATGGAGCATATGTATACAAAAAAAAATCTGAAGAAAGGTACACGTGTAGTGTAGTTTTGATGACACTCATCTTAAAGTGTATATACTGCGTATACTGAGATGTAACTGCAAACCTCAGAAAGCCGTTTTGTTAAAAATCCAACAAAGTGATACTGAACATTCTTCAGTTGGATTGCAGAATAAACCTTTAGGACAGGATACAGAATTTTACATAATGTGGTCAGCCAGGAACAAAGCGCCAGCATGACAACGAGCATAAGAGGTGATAGAGGTGGAAGGTGGTAGGAAGGATGAGTATGTATGTTAAAAGAAAACGGGTTAGACATGAGGAACTGTTGTTCTCAGTTTACCTGGTAACAGAGTCCAGTTTATCATTGCTGACTGAATCAGTGCAGGCAGTGGTTAGGTTTTACCTGAAACCAGATGAACATTTCTTTGTCAGTTTTGTGAGGGGGATTTGTCATCTGGCCGACGTAATTGTTATGAAAGTAACCATCAGCAAGAAGTCGATCTGATCAGCTCATAAGTCTGTGCATTCTGCCAAACTAGATGGTAGAATTGCAGGAGTACATTGTTTTTAAGGCTGTGAATGTTGTTTATGCTCAGTGCACATTATAGCCATTTAAAATGTTACACATTAAATTAACTATTAGTTAAATTTGTGATGGAGTGAACAAAGTACAGTTCAACAGGACTAGTGCGGTATTGATTGCTGGTGGTTTATGCAATGATGTATGTTGCTTTGATTATCGAAGCTTTGATTGCTTCACCACCAACAGTGAGCCACATTTTGGTTGTGCCTAACCAGCTTGTCTAAAAGGTTGTGTGTCAGTGAAAGAGGTGCCTGTGGTGAAATCTGCCCTTTTTCCATTCGTCTACTCTTTCCTTCTCTCACAGATGGTGACAGCACTGGCAAGAGAGATCTTTTTCTGTGAAACACCATTGAATATTTACAAGTGTCTATGTCTGGGACAGCTAGCAAAGCCATAGTACGCTGAAATATGATATAGTAGAGGGACTGAGAGTTAAACAGCTCGTCAAGGAAAACCTTTAAAGAAGTGGAGGGCTCTGCTCAGTAACTGTTTAGCTGAATCTGTCACTCACTTGATATAACCACTTTAATCATGGTGTTGTCACACAACACCATGAATAATGGATAAAACAGATAAAATATTTGTTGACAGTATCAATAATCGTGCTAGGAAGTTTAGCCTTTATGAAGTCTTTAAAGTCATGGTTAAAAAAAACTAATTGTTTTTAATGTGATTAGAAGTAAACTGACTTGACTACTGAACGATATGAGACGACGTGCGCGTACCAACGCACACACAGTAAAAGCAGTGCCATTCAGTTTTCTGCGTAACCGCCTTTTTCTGTCTATTGGACTGCGAGAGCGGAGCTGAGACGCGCCGCATAAGTAATGAGGTCTCGTCAACTCCGGCACAGCTCACACTCTCTGGTACAGATGAACTAATACAGCGGTGGTGGAAAACACAACGTAATTTGACGCGCTATCGCTCGGCTCACATGTTTTCTTCTCGTAGACCTACTGACTTTGAGTCGGGGATTTTTTCCCCCCTTTTTTGAGCGTTTTGATGCATCGACTATAAAGGATTCAATGTTGAAATCCATTCATTTAAAAATGAATCGGCTTTTTTGGATTCTGTGATTGCTCTGCTGTTCTGGTTTCTATTGGTTCGGATGTGGTCAGTTGAGTCCCTGGTGTAACCTTCACGGTGTTTTCAGCATCCGCTGTCCGGCCGGCAGCCTGGTGTCGGAGCTGTCCGCGGTGCTGAAGGTCGGAGCAGTTTTTTTCTTTTTTCAGAAGCAAGAGCTGCGGACTATCGTCGCAACATTAGAACGACTTACAGACGGCGATCTTTCTGTACAGGCACAGTGTTTCCCCTCCGTGGCACCATGGGTAAGCTTCGAGAGCCCGAGGCTGTGACATCGTGTTATACCGGTCATTTTGTGTGCTCGAAATATGACCATTTCGGCACCCTTTCAGAAAATCGGTCTTTTAATGAATACAGTCGCATGCACCCTTTTAAAGATATGAATATATGTCATTTGATATTTTAATACAATATTCTACAGACATTTAGTTTTGGTTCAAAATGTAGAGCTTGTCGTGTCTGTCCAAACCCAGTCTAACATGTCTATGTAGGTCTGACTGAGACTAAGATACGCCTCTGACAGATATCAGCCATTTCCATATTTTGGATGTCTTCCCCCTATCTCTGAACTTCAAACAAGGAACATAAATATTCATCAAGTCTATTATTACTGGCGCACACACTAAAATTAGAAGCTCATTAAAATATAATTCACCACGTGCAGTAAGTGTTGCAGCATGTGAATGTAGACGCTCCCTTTCTTATTCTCATTGGCTTCTTAATAAGTAACACTCAAAGGCCTCTGCATATTTCATTTTGGAGCACTTCCTCACATTCTTTTTACAAATAAACAAATTTAGGGCTAAATTCAATGTTATGTTAAATTATGCATCTGTGACTATATACAGTGTTGTCTTGCTCCTATAAATATTGTTTGGATATAGATATATATTTGAAAATGAAAAACCCAGCGTTTCACCTGTCTTCATTTACATTATTCGGAGCTTATTATACCTGTCTTTGCAGCCCATCACACTGTATAGCCCCCAGCTGTCAAAATTATTTGCTCTTGACTTTAGGAGAGGGGATCCTTATTAATGCCTATGTGCTTAACCTGGACTCAATCCAGACTAGGATGTTCTTAGGAGTATTTCACTCCCTGCACAATGAGGCTTTAATGAGTGGTTCAGTTCACATCAGTTCAGGTGAAGTAGAGAAAGACCACAGCAATTTGATACCTATGGCAGCCAATTTTCTGCCACATCAATATTGCAGCATCTCTAGGTTTTACTTTAGTGCTTTTTTGAAGATTATGTTTTTAACATTTTTGCCTTTATTAGAAGGTAGATAGAAAGCAGGCCAACAGAAGAAAATTAAATGCTTTTTCCATCCCGTGATTGAAACAGAGCAAGGAGGTCATAGTTGCATTGTACGAATATTGGAACACCAGCCTTCTAGGACGTTCACGTCATTTCTTTGAACTCGCAAATAAAATGAATGCGGCAGCTATGTCAGTCACTGCAAAGGTCTCCTGTAAATTTCAATGTTGCCTCCTGTAAAATCAACAGAAGCATGTCAGTGATTGTATTACATTTACGGTTATGAATACATATAAAGTGAAAAAATGCCATTGATTTAATTTAAAATAAATGTAGGTTTTCCATCTGGGCACACTTTTACATGGCTGGAAAGATACTGCTGATTCACTCCGGAGCCTCTGTTAAGTAATGCTGTAGTGCAGTTCAGTGGCCACAAGAGAGAGCTCAGTGCTCTCTCTTGTTGCATGTGGAATGTGAGTGTGTCTGTGTCACTCCTCCAGGAAAAGTTTGAATGGAGCATACATAAAAGGAAAATATAAGGTAATTGTTCAATTGCACACATAATGTTATAAGAAGTGTACTGTATAAATCATACAGATATGAACTATTAGCGACAAATGGTCTATATAAGTGCAGACCATTTAAGTGCAGACCATTTATTAATCAAATCACTTTTTAAAACGTTTGTTTTTAACCAACATAATTTTAAAATAAATAAAGGTTTTGTGCGAAAGAGAATCTGTCCTTCTGTGCCCATCCTTGGTCCTATGAATTCTCTTCTAGTTACAAACACAGCATTGGAAGATACTGTATTTGCTGGTATCACTGAGAACACCCATAGCCTGAAGAGAAAGGAAATTATTTATTGATCCCATGGCACTGTGTGTTTGTTTCCCTTAATTCAGTGCCTCGGTTAACAGTCTATAGCAGATTTAATAGAGTATACATCTTCCTGGGTGTTATAAAAGACTGTGATGGTTATAAAAACTGTGTTATAAAGCTAGGGTTTTAGCTTTCTAATTTTAGCTTCAGGTTCAATGATTATGAAATGCTCTCAACACGGGGAGAAATGGCCCATCCAGAGGGCCACAACTCCCAAACCCCAGGCCTGCGCTCAGCCACGAAGAGTTAAGTAGAAGGGAAATATGTGCGTGTGTATTTGGAGAGTTTGTGCAGAATGGCTGCAGTGAAAGTGAACATACCCCCAGCTGTTACAGCTGCTTGACCTGTTCGTCACTGTGTGTCATTATGCATACATACATCTGTTTTGGAGTCTGTATGGTCTATTAGAGGCTGAGAGCTAATACAGTTTGCAGTCAGTGTTGACTGTGCTCACACTGAGACTTGCTTCTTCACATGGACTGTTAGCAGCCTCATGGTTTGTGATGTCTTTGCCAGTGTGACTAAAAGCAGAAAAAAGCTTAATGAATGAAACATGTTTCTGTTCCTGGCTTAAATCTTCTACTGGGATAAAGCAAGATTATACAATTCTTCTATTTTGGACATTACTAAGATCTGTGAAATTGAAGACTGTACTGTAAATTAATTAAGAATGGCACAAAGAGAAATGTCACATCTATGTATATGTTGTTTGATTCCATTTTGCATACTTACCCTACTTTTTTTTAACTAAGAACAATTTTATAGGATATATATTCCAGGGGCTTATCTATTAGTTCTCGAAGTCTTTAACATTTTGGGCTTGTGCATCATTTTGAAATCCCTTTGGATAATCTCAACAAAGCACTATCATCAAGCTCAAAATAAGGCTGCCTGTCATGTAATGTTTTGGAAATACACTGTACAAGGAATTCAGTACAGTTGTGACAATTTCCTTACTTTTGGCCTTCCTGCCTAATGTACTGCATAAACATCCATTTTTATTCTGCCTATGGTCCAAAGTGCAAATCATATCCAGATATTGATGTCTCAGGCTGATGGCCCTCAATATTTACTGGACCCATACATGTTTTCTTGGCCTGTTTTTTCAAAATAGTAATTCAATAAAGGGCTACATTAGATGGGCTAAAAGAGTTGACCTGTTCAGTCTCAGGAGTAGCTAAGCTACCAGAGGTGTTAAAACACAAGACAGGTCTTTGATCACTGTATGTCTGTTACCTGCACCATCAAATCAAGAGATGGAAGCTAGTATATGTTTCTAAATGCCGTCTCCATGTGATCATTTCAGTGGAATTTTTGTGCAGGGTCACTTCTGGTGTTATGTGCACTTTAACTTGCAGGTGTAGGAGGTGATGTGTCATTGATCAGCAGGAAGACTAGCCTTGGTGGCTCCTGGGTCATAGACGATGACTCACGGTTCATTGCAGAGCTCTCACCATGACCCCTGATAAAGAGGTAGTCATGGCCTTACTGGCTATACTCCTCTGGGACACATAAAGTACAATTTGTAGCCTTGCTTCTTCAATTGTACAGTATGTCAGCATAGTTATAGCCCATCTGTAGCATTGATAGCTGGTTATAAAAGCCTCATGTGTCAATGTCACATAGCCCAGTACATGCTGCTTGTGGTGTGACTGTTAAGCTTTTATGCCGTGTTTGAAATGTAATTCATTATTGCTGGAACACGGCTTCAAGATGGAAGGTTGTCTCCTCCTAAGTCCAGATTTTGTTGTAACTAAATGCAGAATCCACTGTTCTGCTTGTTTCAGTAGTGCCACATCCCATAGAGGCATTTTTTCAGTTCAGTACAGTAGTGATGGAAGAGAGGATAGCACTACTATCAACAGCACCGTACTCGTTGCTGTTATCTTATGCTGTTGATATAAGGAAGATGTTTTTTCCTCTACTTTACCAGACATCCTGTAAAATGTAAACTGTGTGCTACAGGTTGCTAATCCCTGCGACCATTAGGTCTAGATATTAAGTCTAAGTCTAAGATATTATTCAGTTTTAATTTGATTCTAAGTTTACAGAAAAAACGGTGAGTTACAGACCAACTGAGGGTAGTTGAGACAGCATTCAGGGCATGCTCACACTAATAACAATAATGTACTGACTCAGCACTGGGACTGTAAAGGCGTGGAGTGTGGTGGAGGGTGGGGGTTTGCAGTAGCTCTTGGCCGCCCTACTAGCCGTCTGGCCTGTCAATCATTTTGCAAGTTCTGAATCCTTTCAGAAACACTTAAATATTACTTCAGGTTTTTCCCTGTTAACGACGCAGCCATGGTTACCTGCAGCAGGCACGAGTGAGATGCCGGGTGAACTATATCAGATATCAATACAGTTTGGACAGATCGTCTTTTTTAAAGGTTTGCTTGAGACTGAATGCACATGCAGCTTTACCATGTAGTATGTTTTGTATGTGTGTGTACAGTGATTAAGTCTCCTGGATTTATGAGCCTAGTGTGCGGAACTGACTGCTGTGGCTGCAGTGTAGAGCAGATAAAGGCATGACATCATGAAGCAGTAAAACCCTCCATCTGTCCAGTCTTTGTCAAGCACAACTAAAGAAAATTGTGCTTTTTTCTTTGCATTAACTACAATTGCATTACCTCTCCCCAGTGTACCTTTATTGCATTGTCACTAATGTCTGGAATCTCTGGAATAACTGGAAACAAGAGTTCAATAATAAGATAGCCAATAATGGAAAATAAGAAAAATTAGATGTTTTATGTGTACTAAGACATTAACAGTGGATTAAGTTCACTCACAGACTAAAAAAATACTAAAACTCTTCCCATGTTACTTTGCCTTCAGCAACATCAAAGGCTGCTGCATGTGTAAAATATTTTCACCATTCGCCTCATAAACATGAATTGTCAATATTGTCGCTGTGGGGTGAAAACTCAAACCTCAAGATAGCTGATTTTTTTCCCCTCAACTTTCTTTGAAGAAAGCTTTTTAAAAACTTGATTATTACCTGAAATTGTGACATTTTTGAAATAAAGGATTTTCACCCAGTAACAGCGATGTGGCTGCAGATGTCTTACAGCTTTACATAACACATAACACACTAATCACTCCATTACAGCTCATAATAGGTTATGTAAACCAGCCTCTGCTTGTCAATCACCATTCTAAACCATTAACATCTCCTTTTGTCTTCCTGCAGGTCATGTGGGTATGCAACTTGTGCCGAAAACAACAAGAAATCCTCACCAAATCGGGGGCGTGGTTCTACAGCTCTGGGCCTGATCAGGTGCGGGGTGTTTTTGAGGGAGGGCCACAGGGGAAGAAGGCCAAACTCCAGGACCCCTCCCTTTACCCCTACCAGGGAGCCTCAGGGGACTTGGCACCAGCATCAGACAGAAGCAGACCTCACGGTGGGCTCCTGCCAAGACAGACGTCCCTTGATAACGGTTCAGGGCTGAGATACTCGGGACCCAGTGACGTCCCCATAGACAGGTCAGCTCTCATATAAGTTGATTACATTGTTGTGTAAAGTCAAGTAGATGGTTTGATGAGTAAATAATCATCCCAAAACTGAAGAAATTGAGTATGAGGCTGCTCAATGAAGGGACATAAATGCACACAGTCTTTTTACATTTGAACAACTACATTATGTGAGCATTGTATGGGTATTCCAGAACATTTATTTAAGCATAGCATAAAAACTGTGTCTCCCAGCAAGCCATTCAACGCTCCATATAAATCCATGTAAATCTGCTGTACATGGAGCTCATAAGACCTATAAAGTACAGTACTGTACAACAGTCATCCACCCACTCACTGTCTCTCTCCTTCGCACCCAAACATAGAGCACACTAGCACACATGAACATGGATGGTTGCAAGCCTGGCTCGGCTATGATGTGTTGCTGGCAGGTGAAGTGTGCTTGGAAGTGTTTTTTTAAAACTTAAATAACTTTTTTGTCATTAGGCACGTCTGTGAGCCACTTTGGACCCTGCAATGCTTGAAAACAAAATGTTTTCAGGACTGAAAAGCAAAACAGGCCTAGATATGATGCAGAACATCGCGTTCCATTTCTCATATGCACCAAATGCCTTCCCTGTGTCGAACACTCTCTCAGATGCTGACAACACGGACATGCTGTGCTTGTGAATGCTATATCCGGTAGCCTATTTCTTGATACTGGTGTCAAGTAAGCCAGTTACTTTGATGTCCACATGGGGGCACCTCCCTCTTCCTTCTTCTAAAGGGAAGAAGACACACATATAGTCAGGATTTACACACTCTAGCATTTTTCTTCACAGCAGAAGTTTAGGCAGCGATTAATCTCAACATTCAGCATTTGTTCAGTGCAACCTCAGACTAAAGCAGCATGCACAGGCATGCACAGTATGTTTGGAGACACAACTTGTTAGTTCTGTGTATCATCCCACACCCTCAGCCTCAAAAAACTATGTTTGGTTTAATCCCCTGACTTTGCTCTAAATGGATGTTTTGATGGACATAAACACCGTACCTGCACACTAACCAGCATTTAGTGCATGTGTGTAAGTACTAATACCATGCAATGAAGCTATTCTGCAACTGTGGCAGACACACAGCTACAGGAGAATTGTTTCAATTCCCGGATATTTTTATATTTGCAAAAAATCTCAAAGATTTCAACTCAAAGATAGGAATAATGCAAGACAGGTATATTTTGTGTCTACGTGCAACTAGAGTACAATATCCATCTTCTTCTCAAATGACTTCCTTTTTTGAATGGATCATCAGACGGACTATAGATCAGACTATAGATGAGGCTGCTCCAAGCGTCCAGTCAGCCAGTCAGTTCCTGTTCCAGTCCATGCCCTTGCCACTGTGTATTAATTGATTGCATGGCTAGAGAGGAGGAGATGGTAGCAGGGAGTAATTCTCACTTTGGCATTGGCTACATTTACAGTGACACAACAGGAACCTGACTATCTGAAAATTCATGGGATAATGCTGATGATGGATAGCAGAGAGTCCATAAATAGAACTCCCACTGCATAAGCAACAAAGCTCACTTTCATTAATCTTAAAGAATGTTTAAATTAACTCCTGCATGTGTTTTGCTGAAGAAAGGAGGGGAAATGATGACAGTCTATTTATAAGGAGAAATAACTTGGGAAGGCTTCTAATTTATCTTGGTCTCAGAAGTGTCCTTTGAATGAACACACAGATATGATGGGACAGCTGCAGTGTTGGGTGAGGCTGATGATTACGCTGGGACTGGAATGTGCTCACTGGTGTTATTTCTTGATATTCTGCATTTTTCAATACATTCAGTCTGGCAGGAGAAACATTCAATCTGCCTAAAATGTTGAAAGAGGAGAGGTATACAGTCAGCTTGCAATAGCCCGTCTAGCCCAGCCCACTGTTGGGTTATCATTGTTTAGGCTAAACTATCTATCCAAACAGATCTTGTTCTGTGAGCTATTAATTATTTGTTTTTCCACTTTTTTTAATAAGTTTGGTCATCATTCCTATTGCTTGTGGTCAGAGAACATATCTGATTTTTAAATCAGGCCATTCATTGCCTTGTTAAAAAGCGTTTGTATATAGGTACAGTAAACAGGTCACAGCTAAGGCAGGAATTACATCTTGATAATCTAAGGGATGCTCAAAGTGACAATTTAGGGAATAACCCAATGCACAGTACAGTTTTTCCTCTTTTTTTTTCAGTATAAACGGTTTGTAATATGATTAGTAATATGACTTTATATAAATTCATTTCCTCTATAGTGGCATTGGGCACACAGTCATAAAGTCAATTTCAGTATCTCATTGCCTCCAAAGATCCCAGCACAAGTCCACAAAAAAATTAATGTGATTGAATTCCACTTAATTGATTCAGGTTCAGGGCTCATTTGTTGTGCACAGCGGTTCTCTGTCACACTGTCATGGCTTGAATAAAACAAAGTCACTGACAGTTATTTTAGTAACTGTGTTTGTGGTAAAATATATATATATATATATATATATATATATATATATATATATATATATATATATATATATATATATATATATATATATATATATATATATATATATATATATATATATATATATATATATATACACACATATAGCTAAAAAGAGTCCAATTGATGTTGGGTTTTTATTAAGCTTTACATTGTGCTTCACCATGACTATACATTTAACTTGAGAGATGATACTAACCTGCAAAGTGGGAACTGATCATAATGTCTTGACATAGATTGATCATCACATTGATCACATTACAATCTAATGGTCATTCTATCGAGCACTCTATATGTAGAATTTTACATCAAGGCTATGGCTGCTATATTCACAAACTGTTATCTAGATTTCTTATACTTTATCTGAGCAATTAAATATTAAATATGTTCAACACAGGTCTTCCTGCTCAGTTCATTGTCTTACTATGGAAGCAAATAGAAGAACAGATACCTCAAAAGATCATAATAGCTTAATGTTTTATGTGGTTCCACAAAAAGTACTGATTGTCTTGCAAATGTGTTTAACATAAATTGCTGGTATCAGAAACGTTGAGAAGCCTTTGAAGCTCACTAAATTATGTTTAGTTGATTACGGTTACATGAAAGAATTCAACTGAAAAAGAAAAAAATCCCTCGCATTTATGCCCTTTCCTCTCTCTCTCTCTCTCTCACACACACACACACACACAGTCTCTTTTAGATGTATTTAGACTGTCTTCCTTAATGAGGAGATGATGCTGTGAAGTAAAATGTGGGACGCAAAGAAAAACCCTGACGACAGCAATGGCTCTTTCCACTGTATTGAATCGTGCTGCTTTGCGCGCCCCAAAGAGTGCATGATACAGGATAGAGAGATATGGCAAAGAAGTGCGCACGATAGCATAGTGTGTATGAGTGTGTGTGTGTGTGTGTGTGTGTTCTTTATAGGCGACAGGAAATATGAGTTGAATTTGAGGCAGCAGCTGACGCGCCGGTAAGGGATGCTGTTGCTGCTGGCTGCCGTGTAGGATGATTCTCCGCTTCTTCTCTCCGGGCGCTCCTTCGCCTCTTCGTTCTCACCGAGAAGAGGTATCTGCTACAGCAAGATTTAGAAAAGGTTCGTTGCCGGCACCGGCACTACCTCCCTTCCCTCGCTCCAAGTCCTAAGCATTATGACTGAAGGATCCCGCCCGAAATGCGTCTCATTTGAGAACATTTTTTACCAGGAGCGGCAGGAGAAATATGGAACTTGATCGGCGCCTTTTTTGCATTTAATGCGCCCCAGGAGATAATAATACCCAAATACTGAGGAGCTACAGTGTATGTGTGGAGGGGGGGGGGCGTCCGGGGAGAGCGCAGGCTTTGGGATGTATTGTTTGTAAAAGGAAAAACGATGATTTACTGAGGATAAAAGGAAACCGAGGAGAAAAATGCAGTTTGAGACATTGCGTCAGTTCTGTAGCTCGGTTTTATCACATTTCAACGGGGCTTTCTCGGCGCCTCAGAACATCTTACAGACGGAGCTGTTCGAGCAGGCGTTGAGCAACATCGGGTGAGTGATTCCTTTGTAAAGAAATGGCCTGATTTATGGGGAAGGACTTCCCCGTTGGTATGTCAAGCGAGTATTGGGGAGGTGGGGGTTATTGCGTTTATCGATCGGCGACCAGCCTGCGTAATAACAGCCTACGGTACAGCCTAGGACTGTTGCTGCTGCAGATATTTCGTGGCTGGATGATGGGTGTCGAATAGTGATGCTACCGCGGTTGGCTGTTTTCGTGCCCGCGCATGGTCCCCGTTTGAATGTTTTGAGGCGGGTAGCAAAACTGTACCATGCAGCTAGACTGTGACCATGCCGAGGTGTGACTGTGCTTTGCGCGTAGCCGTTCCTGTGTGCGCGTGCGCCCCAGCGGACCGCTGCTGCAGCATGTGTGCTCTACTGCCTCAGCCACTGCTGCTGTTGTGCTTGAGAGGAGAACATGGGGGGTGAAGATGATAAGTGTACATTTCTAAAAAAGCCCAGAGGTTGGGATGAGCGAGAAATCACCCCCAACATACTTACATACATATTGAAGTCCCTTACTCATCTACCCAAACACATATTAGTATTTTTTGGTGCAAGTGAAAGTATACATATAAATTAATTGATAAACATGTGCCTATTATATACATATTGACACAAAATCAATTATAGTATGTGGCCATAGAACAGAATGATACTACAACATGCAAGAAGTGTTTGTGTGGTGTGTCAAAGAACGTAGATCTCACAGGTGCATATTAAGGTTGGTCTGTTAAATACTCCATTTCCCCACAAAGAAGTCTCTGGTCATCAGGTCAGGCATAGCTGGCTGCAGAAATTTATGCAGCCATAGGGCTAAGAGAGCAAGCAGGCCTCTTTTCTTTCTCGATATAGATGCAGGCCCTATATGTCCTCACCATGCAATGCCTGTCTCCTGGGACTGCAAGTCCCTCTTGTCCCTCACCCTACCATCAGAAATAATTTACAGCATTACTAGGCTCTCTGCCACCTCACATTACATGGGCAGAACATTCAGCCTCCAGGAGGACTGAGCAGGGGGATCGGGCCTGGAAACTGAAACAGGATTCATCACATCTGACCGATTGAACTGATCTTATTTTCCATTACTGTCTTTTATTTTATCAGCCAAATCAGTCAGTAGAAACAATCCTTGAATGGTTGCTGGCTGTGCGTGTGATATTGACTCTATTTGCAGTTGGCTATTTTGTGGCGCTAAACAGAAGAAAGTTTTTATGTGAGTGTCATCTGTTTAATTATTGTTGCTGCCAGCACTGTCCACCAGATTTTGCGTCTGCAAAGTAGCATCATGTATCTCACAGTTTTACAACACAACTCTGCAAACCAGTAGTGTTATTGTCAGTGGCTAGCCATCCTGACTGTCCGTTCATTCAGAGCTGTTTGTGTATTAGACTCTCTCTCTCTCTTTTTCTCTCTAGTCCTGCTAATGGGCCGTATGCTTTTAGATCCAGCTCCTATGTATTATGCATGTGTGCGTCAGCAGAGGTCCTAATGGGGTGTGGGGCTCTGTTCTTAGAAGGCCTGAATTTTGAATTGGTTTTGAATTGAGTGGTCACTACATTTAAACTGCAACTATATAGCCCTACTCTAATCCTCTAACACACACAGACACACACACACACAGACACACACACACCCTGCTGCAGCAGCTCTTTGTGCTTGTTTCCCCGAATTGCTTGCGACCAAAGTGTGTCTGTTGTTGGGCTGCTGTATTGGGCCGTAGAAGGGCTGTTATTGAGTTTGTGGTATACACATTATAGGCTTTTCCAAGTAAGTCTTTTGTGCATGATACATTTTCATACCCACAGCTGTTTACATTAGCCCACAGTCTCATATGTGGTCCCCCTGCATTGACAAAATATAGTATTTGCAGCTGGACACTTTAGTATTTTATAGCCCATATATGTGTGGTAATGTGCAGTACGTGGCACGGTGGGAGAGTGGTTTGCACTGCCGCCTCACAGCTAGAAGGTCTTTGCTTCAAATCCAGTGGCCAGCTGTGGTCTTTCTGTGTGGACTAAGCATGTTCTCCCTGTGCTTGCTTGGGTTTTCTCCAGCCACCACTGTTTCCTCCCACAGTCCAAAGACAAGCATGTTAGATTATTTGGTCCCTCTAAAATCATGCTCACCCAGGATTGGAAGCTGGATTTTAAGTTGCTTTTTAGCAAGACATACTGTGGCAGCAAGTTTGCCTGCATCAGACCTAGACAATGCCTAGGCTGATATAATATTAATATACCTAATATTTATAATCTAGTCTAGTGGGTATCCTTTTACAATTTCCTACAGAGCAGAGCCTCTTCTGTTTTGGCTTAGGTTCGGCAGATTTCACACCACATGTGATCTAAGACAAGTATAAGTAAAAGTATATAAGAAAGAGAAAAGATGAAATTAACCAGTGTTTGCCTACACTTTTTTGTTTCTGCCATTGCACCAGAATAGAAAATTTATTTCAAAATAACACATTCAACATGATTATTCCTAATCAAAAGGCATGGAGTACGTAATAACTTCTGTTGCAGTTGTGTGTCGGAAGATGTTAATAACATGCATTGTAGATGTGAGGTGAGATGTAGGTGTGAGAAGAGTTCAGTAGAGCTACGAAGCGAGTAAAGAAAGCAGAGAGGAAGACAGAAAGTACAAGGAGGAGCCAGGAACACCCAGGCATCAGTCACCATGGTGACAGAGCTGGAGATGAGGCAGACATGGCAGACTGCAGCTTGTGGGAATCTGAAGCCTTTGAGCCCTAGATTCTTGTTTGTATGACAGAACTGGGGGAAAGGAGAAGAGAAAAATAAGGGGAAAGAGGTAGGAGTAAGAAGGATGGCAAGGAGGATGGAGACTGCAGACCCTGAAACAATGACAAGGACATAGATTACAGTAACAGTCGTCCCCCCCATGGGCTTTTCACAGTTCTGGACACTTGCTTTGATTTGCATTTCCTTTAATCTGTTTTTGCTCTGCTTTGTCCAGATTAAGTTGATTGTGTATTTTGTTTTTTTGCAACACCTTTACATTGCCATAGCTATACATTAACATCTTGCAGGTACAAAATTAAGCTGACTTAGCTGCTCCACCCGAACTACTGGGAGTTACATAGCTTGCTGAAGGGCTTCTCAACAACAGCTGTTAAGACACTTTCTTTCTCCCTACCCACATTTTCCCAACCAGCCTCAAGGCTGCCATCCCCTCTTTGTTCAGCTCTGTGAATACTATAAAATAGCATCTTGAGGGTTTAGTTGTAGGAGTCAAACTGAGGCACCATTGTATCGGCAGTAGTTTTTTCCAACCCCCCAACATCCCGTCACACCTCGCCCACTCTCAGCCCACCCCGAGCCCCATAGTGCTGTACACGGGTGTTTGCGGCACTCAGCAGCTGTAATTAAGCTGGCCCTTTATTGGTTTTGTCCTCGCCAAGGGAGATGTGCACAGGAAGAAGGGAGGCCCTGGTTTATTGCCTGGGTGTCTAAGAGAGGGGTTATTATGATTGCACGCTGGAGAAAAAAGATATGGATGGAGAGAGAGGAATAAAGTGGAGAGAGTTGAAGTGATAGTGCAGAGGAAAAGGGGGCGAATACTGTGAGAGAGACAGCGGTAGATGCAGAATCGATATACTCATCTCCTATCTGCTCCTCTCTGCTTTCACCAAATCATATCCCAGCATCAGATAGAGTGAGAGAAGGAGAATGAGACTCACATAGAGAGTACTGGTAGCTAGTGGTGTACTGTGTAGACCGATAAGCATCAGGCTAGTGTCCCCAGCCCCAGGCTTGCTGCCACTGATGCTAACACTGCTGTCCGGAGAGGAAAGTTGAATTGCCTTTGTTAATGTTTGGTTACAGTTTGCCACACACCCATCCCACAGCACGTCACGCAGTAAGATGTACATTGCTATAGGTTCGACCACCCAGGCTTTTCTCTGCAGTGAAACACGAGGAGGAAGGTACATAAAGGGTTGGAGCAACAAAAGAAAGGGGGGCATACTTTTCAACAGAAATGCCAGCCTGTGCAGAGCATTGACATCTGGGCTCTTTTCATGCTCATGGACCGAAACTGATTCCCTCAAAGGCTGAATAAGCACGTGTGTGCATGCATTTGTGTGTGTGTGTGTGTGTGTGTGTGTGTGTGTACGTGTTTGTGTGTGTGTGGTTCGCTGTCTGTGTGTCTGTGTATGACCCTTAACCTCAACATGTCATTAATGGTTGAGTTACAGTAGGCATAATGTCCTCCTAGTAAAACCACATTTCTCTTCTGCATTTGAGGCCACTTAAAACTCTAGCCCTAGTTCTTTAACTCCTTCTTTCCCCTCTCACTGATATCTGGTGAGTGGCTTAAATGTGAGATCCTCTTGTTTGGGTGTCCTTGTGATTCTTTGTGCAAGAGTGCATGTGGCTGCACTTGTATAATCATGTGTTTGAAGTGTAGTCCCAGGCGCTCTTTTAGTCCTCGTAAAAAGCCTATTTTTTTCTGCTCCCCTACAGATGTCTGATGTCATTTTGCTTTTAAATAGCCAAAAGAGACAAGAAAAACTGCATACAGTGCACAGATAGTGCTTTGCTTTCAACCATCTGCCTTGATGTGTGATGCTATTTGTCGGTGTCAGTAATCATTTATCAGTTTGTAGAGGGGTTAATTTCAATGGCTTTGCAGTTATATACTATCTTTGGTGGGATCTTGGATGGAGTGTATTTACCTGTGTTATTCCACAAATCCTCCTTTGGTCTTAAATGTCAGTGGGGTTGTTAATTGAAAGCCAGACTATCAACTTCTAAAGGTAAATCAAAGCATCATCATTCTTGTTTTGCATTTGATTTATTGATTAGAGACTCAAAAGGTCAGACCTTTGAAAGTAAATTGTCTTAGCTAAATCTCTAGCCCTATCAGTGCATTGGAAGCCACATGACAATTGAGCAAACATGTCAAACTACTGCCACCGTATGAATCTGCACTGAGTAATCAACTTTATTTGTATGAAATGCATTTTAAATACAATTGTTTAAGACTATTTTAGAGTCAATATGTACAATTATCATACTTGAGGAATCAGTTTTAGTAATTTAGTGATTGTCCTATTACTATTTCCAATCCACATAACGAATGCACAATTGACCTGATAGCACATTCTGCATTGTTTCATGAATGGGAAAGAGACTGCTTTACATGTAATCCCATTGCTGGGCCCCAAATCCAAATCTATTTCATGCTCCAATTTATTCAATTACCAAAAATACACTTGAAGAAGCTGTGTGATAAAGCAATAATGAAAAAGCTTAATCTTAACATCTGCGTCTAACCAGCCCATTGCTATCATCCCTCGTCTCATCCCCAGCCCATGCTCAAATCCTCTTTTGCAACACTGATGGTATTTCATAAGCTCAATGAGATAATTATTTCCATATTTTGCAAACATTGCACCGTGTGTGCAGCTCCCCTGTCTCCCCACTCGTGTACAATTAGCTCAGTTCATTTGTGTTGCAAATGAGCCAGCCCTGGTGGTGCTCAGCGTCTTCTCGTGCCACACAGCAAAGAGGAGAACCCAGCCGAGGAGTGATCAAAAGCCTTTTTCTCTGCCCGGCAGATGCTGAGGAAATAGAGAAGAAGAAGCTCCAGTAACTGTCTCCTCCTGCGTCCGCTTCTTGCCTTCATTATTTTTGGAGTCTGCTGGCTGACATTAATGAAACCCCATGTAATATTCATTTAATTCCCAGTGTTTACTAGTTCATTAGGTTTTAGGATAGTAGCTGATCTGATCTCCAGGGGTGGCTAGGAAGAGGAAAAAAAGCTGACTTTGAAGATTTTTCCCTCTTCACCAGCCAGGCTTCCGTGTATTTATTCATATGTCTCTCTTGATCCCGTTATAAGCCCATTCACAGTCCTCTCATTGGTTCACTACACTTCAGCTCCCTTTTGTAGAAATATAGCTGCATTTTAAAATGTAAACTAGGGCCCTAGATACTGCTGTATCTAGGGCCGTATCTAGGGCCCTATCTATGTCTGTATGGAAAATAATTTAAATGTCCTATGTGCATGTACAATGTTGTGTGTATGAGCTGAGTAAAAAAAAAAAAACTGAAATAAGCTTAGGCTCATCATCTCCCTATTTTTTGGTAGAATTACCTGCCGTTGAATGTTTATTTAGACCAAGGCCCCTCCTGGACTATTCCCTGGCTGTGGACATATGTGACAAATGCTGTCCTATAAAACTCAGACACCCCTTTGGTCTAGGGCTCGCTCTGCAAAAGTCTGACCAATGGTTCATTGATTTGGACATTGGCTTTTCAGTGCCACTGAATGACTAAATGCAGGAGAAAAGTTCTTTCTGCTAAGCATGCTGGGAGACAGCAAGTGGCTGTTAGACAAAGAGAAAAGCCAACATTGTCACAAAGCTTGCGTTTTTTTATTTTACTTTATTTTTATTTTACTGACAAATCCTGGAATTTTTTGTTTGATTGTATTGTTCTGGATTTTTCAGCAATGTAGCACTAATCAGCTAAACATTAAAATGGTCACTGAGTATTAGGTAAAATATCTAATGAGCCAACTTGTCATTCACAAGAATGCGTGTTAAGTGAATGGGGTGTATTCACTTTTATTGGCTGCATCAGTTTCCTTGATAGCGCTCCCAAACTTTTCAACCCTTTTAATCGTACTTTGATCTGAGTGTGTGTGTGTGTGTGTGTAGTGACATCTCTGAAACAAAGGGTTTCAGATGGATCTAGCAGCAGATCTGTTTGTTTTCAACTTAAGAGTGACTTGGTGAAAGACAACCAAACTGGCGATGGAGAAGATGAGGGTGGAGTGGGAGTCGGGGACAACAGTTTAACAATTCATTTTCAGAATGAAATGGATGGGGAAATATATCAGAATGCTGCTAGTTGTTAACTAGTTTCTAAACAGCACTGAGAAAATGGGATCAAGTAATTGTAATTGCTCCAGTGGAAATCAAAGTACAAAAACTGGACAAAAGCTTTAGATTTTTTGTTTAATTACAAAAAGTGCAAATTGTGCACTTTAAAAACGATTTTTCTAGTCTTGAAACTACGTGCAATAGCTGTTCGGTGCTGCCACCACACCACAATCATTTGTGTTAATATTATGGTTCATTTATAAATCATGTGTTTGAAAATAGCTGCTGGTAAACACGACCTGTACTGGCTTGCCAGAGGCACATGCAGTGTAAACTGCTATGGCACATTTAATTGGAAATGCTGCAGTCAATTGGGCTCCCATATGTTTAGCTAAAACCTATTGTTTCCACATTTAGTAGGAAAAGACGGAAGTGCTTACACTTGTCACAGCTACTCTATGTGCAGTATATTTTATGGTTTGTCCAGGCTAAAACATGTAGCATTTAGCCCTGCTTCTTAGCACTACTGGGTTTCCTGCATATTTAGTTTTGTCCTTGTGGCTTATCCTATGAGTTCAGTGTCGCCACAGAGGATCATTTGTCCACATGTTGATTTGGCACAGTTTTTACGCCGGATGCCCTCCCCAATTTCTACTGGGCTTGGGGCCGGCACTGTATGGCTGGGGATCAGGATGGGCTGTTGGGGGTTCGGTGTCTTGCTCAGGGACACCTCGACATGAGGTCATAGAGAGCGGGGCGTGAACCTCTGACCCCATGATCCGTATGCGACCACTCTACCCACTAAGCTGCCGCCCTGGATTTTGTGTACATACAAACCTATAAATATTGTGTATAATTTGGTGCTGAATTTTAAAGTAGTCAAGCTTTTAGCTGTCAAACTCAGATTTCATTTGTTGAAATATGTTAACAATCCAAATATAATTTGACTCTATGAAGTTTTTATTCATCTTTCTACAAAGTCTCTACAGCAACTGGAATGTGACTTTCCTATTAGAGCTACTTCCTAATGCTCAGTTTATCCTCTGAATATTCTTTTAGGTTCAAGTCATGCATTTATATTTGTTTCAGGTTTTTTCAGGTTATTTCTTGTGTGAAGTAGGTTGTGGCAATGGCCAAAGCAGCTTCTATTTGTAGATGTGAGCAGTGGGTCCAACGTCAGCAGTTAGATGAAATGCCAAGGAAAAAGGTAAATATATCAGAGGGTGCAATTCTAAATGCCGGTGCTCATGTGATATTTATGATATCATGTGTGTTTAAGCCCCATGGCTTGGAAAGACTGTTGGAAAACATGCAGGGCAGGGGTCCCTGAGGACCAAGATTTAGAAGCACTGATCTATAGGCACAGTCAATATAGACTCGCTTACAATTCACAGGCCTTTCATGACTGAGGATGTAGTAGTAGGATGTATGTAGTAGTAGTGAATCTAGATGTTGTGTCCATGAGAGAGAGACAGACTGCAAAAAATGACTGCACACTGATTTAAATTTCTGAAATGACATTACTTCGGCTCACAAGGTGTGAAGCTGTGTGTGAACAATGTTTGGATTCTACTTTTTGTCCCTGCTTCAGATTTAGTCTCCTGTTTATGACTGTGAAATGTGTTTACAAATTAGTGTATAATATCAAGTTTGAACTATTTTATTTTCAAGGAAGCAACGGTGCAGCTCACTTGTTAAATGTAGAAAACAAATAAGTTCCCAAGAACTTTATGCAACATTTGTATTTATCAGATTTAAATGAAAATACATGAATTTAATCAAATATAATAAAATCGAACCAAATTACTTAATCTATTCTTACTGTATACAGATCAGTGTTGATATCTAGCCCCAGTTTATCGGCACATCAATATTAATACTAACATTGTTATCCTAACTTAGAACATATTACACTAAAATGTTAGCCGAAATAAATGTGTATTGTTAGTATACTAAGCTGATAAAAGCTGAGCCAAGCTGGCAGTGCAGAGCGATGTCTGGCTCCCTGAGTCTCAAATGTCCTCTGCCACCTACTGTACACAGGAAAGCTCCATTGTTAATTAGATAATATGGTGGTGTTTCTTCGAACCCCACATGCCTGAAACAGGGCTCCTAACTTTTATTGTGACTTGTACTTTTATTTAAATGTGACACTAGTAGTTATATTTTTTGCACATTCAGTAGATAGTCTCTCTAAAAAAATGAGGGAATATGAACAGGATTAGGTAGAATATTAGAAACATTAGACTGGCATAGGTAAAACAATATGACGGGTTCGTTTTCTCCCCCATTTGTTTACATAAGGCAGACTGGTACAGGGACAAGCACGGAAAAATTTTGTATGGATCAACAGAAGCCCAGCCTTGAACCCAGCACAGAGAACTGTTTAGTCTGGACCCTATCACAATGTGTCAGCAATGATTTGAAATTAACCAAAAAAATGTTGTCTACCTTTGAGTAGGACTTATACCTGCCCCCCCCTCCCCCCTCCCTGACTGGATCCTATTCCTGCAGCTTGTCTGTCCCACTGTGCACACACCACTTTGCCCTCCTAAGTCTCACTGTATTTTTTGGTATAGGGAGGGCTTGGCTGTCTGCCGTGCTGTATCTTGCCGCTGCAGTTTTATCTATTGTTAATAATGGACTGACTAAGAATCCAGAACAGCCTAAACCACTGCTGGTTTCCCAAGAATGTCGCTGGTTCGTCCGGTCTCAGAGATGTTATTTTGGGCAGCAAGGATTATTAAAGCATCCTCTGACTCACCCCTTAGCTTTTTTCATTACCTCCTCACATTCTGCGTAGCCAGACAGCCACACAGCGTCATTGCCTTTGATTTTGAATGCAGCTTGCTCACTGGAATGAAAAATGCATACTAAGCAGAATCTAGAAAAAAATGCATGGGCGGAGAGTGTGTGCACGTACGGGTGTGTGTGTCTTTCTGCAATTTTTTTTTTCCCTGAGAAAGAATAAAATGGGAAGCCTATATAGTTTTTAAGACATTTTTACCGGTGCAGAAATACAACCCTGTGCTTGATCACAATAGAAACTTGCAGGTTTACGAACATCTCAATATCTCAATGTGGTCTGTACACACAGCCTTTTGTGTGAAAATGACCAACAGAAGAGCAGGCAGTCTCTTCGTGTTCAACTGGAAAGTTTTTGTTGCTTTGTAAACTGTGAAAAGACGCCATAGTTTATTGTCCTTTACTTTTATGTGTTTTTGCACAGCAGGATCATATTAATATTGCAATAAAAATTACAATAAAGGTAGGTTTCAACAATTAAACATTTGGAATGAAACAGATGGAGTTTGCAGAGTGCAAAGCTGCAATTCAAACCAAACCAAAGACCAAGATTTGGATCCATTGTCCCGTTGTAAGTTATTAATAAAAGCATTTTGGTGGAAGTTGAGGAAAGATTGTCGCTTCAGCAAGTCACTATTACATTTCAAAATGTCTTCTGTTAAAACTAAACATGGAAGACATCCTTCTTTTAGATGGGAAAAGCCAATTTTTGTTAGCCAGATGTCATCACACAGGGCATTATGTGGTTTCTTTAAAAGTGTTGCCCAGACGACTTTATCTTTTATGTGGTGATGCTGCAGAATGGTCTGGTCACAGATGACTGCCAATCATATGTAATGTCTCATAGGTTCAAAAACATGGTAAGAAATGTTAATTACCCACCACGGCTGGGATGTTAATTACTTACAGGCCCTCCACGGGATGCCCCCACCTGGCTTGCACAGTTCAATTTATTATAGTGTAACTGTTCAACTCAAGTTGAAGTCAGAGAGCATAATTACACTATATTTCTGTACTCCTTAAATATTCTTTTTTCAATTCCAGCTGTGATGTTTTGTATGCATTTGTGTGCTCTGCTCCCATATGTTTTCTCTGCAGGGAGGAAAGAAGCAAGCAGCAGTCTAACAGTCCTGGCTTGTAGCTAATCTTAATGGCATATTCTGTTGGGAGCTGGCCTACATAGAGGACTAGTGGTGCCTCTTCTTAAAAAGGAGACCTAACAGGCAGCACAGTGCAGAAAATGTATTAACCATACAGAGTATAAACATAGCATGAACACACAAGGCACTGGTTGGTTGGCTCACAGACAGTAGGATGGACTCTGAGCCAGTTAGTAAATACAATCACATATCTGCAGACACTGCAGAACTGAGAGATGTAGGGCTGGTAAACTTCTCTGGCCACTTGCGTCATGTGAAACATTTCCTACTGTTAAAAAAACCCAACTGTCAGCCATCAGGCTGTTGTCATGTGTATATAGTGTTTTACTTAACAATTGTACCCAAAACACTGCTTCTCATTCCCCCATTAACATACACACTTACACACTCATGTCAGATTACAGGAGTTTAGTGACTTACTCAAGGACACAATAGGAGGAGCCACAACTCAAACCTTTGAGCCAACAATTGGTGGATGACTGCTCTACCTCCACAGCCTCCTTTTTGTAAGGGCTTATTGTTGTTTGGCTCAGCTGCATATACATATTCACAAATATAACTGAAATGATTATTGCTTTTGTCTGGCTATATGCAAATCAGGTCGACTCCACTTCAGTCCAGAGGGTGGTGGTACTACACCTGAAGCTGATTTAAAAATGCCTGAAACACTAAAGCTCACCCGTAGATCACCAATTTATCAACCACACAAATCATAAATGTTTTCACTAATCATAAATAAGATCAAGTAGAGTAAAGCTTAAATATGCATCTCGAACATACAGTACATTTAAACATTTTCATCATTGATGTGAACGCATTTTAGCTACATTTAGATTTGGGTTTTTAATCAGATAAACGATATCAGATATGCCCGACCAGCATGAAGTAAAGTCACTGGTATGGTAATAACTTTAGAAATGTAATATCAACTTGTAATCAACACAGTTTTATTAGTTAAAATTCCCATAATCAAACACTACAATTTGCATACATACAGGATATTAGATTTGATAGGGCAACTTTTAGACAACTGCCATGTTTTTAGTTATTCATGTTCCTCAAGTACCTGCTTTACTGTGACTTACTAGTCCAGTTTTACTCTTACATTTCTATGCTTCTTAAAGCAGCAGAAGAAGATGTACCTGAACATTGTCACGCTCACATTGAGTGTGAGCTCTTAAGTAGATCTGATGTGCAGGAGTGAAAATACAGAACCAAATCTTTGCAGGACAGGGTGTACTTGAGGACTGGAGGGTGAGTGCCACTTCAGCACCATGGGTGATTTTATTCCAGCGAAGAAAGAAATGTCTCTTTTTTACTTTTTGAAATGCGTTGAATAATACTGATTTTAGCTTGACTTGTCACAATGCATGTTGACTATTCTCTTTTAATCCTATATCCTTAAAAAAAAAAGCAATCCTAAGGAGGGTTTAGAGAAAATGTTTTGTTGTCGTATAAATGTTAAAAGCTGACATTTATGAGAAGTCTAATTGTAGTAGCAATTTTTTTTTTTTTTTTTTTTTTTTTTTAGAAATCTTTGTACTTTAACCATGTCATTTAGAGTTCCATGTTTATCATTTCAGTGCTGAAGTCTAAAGTCATCTCCTTGTAAAGTGGAGTCAGATACACATTCAAAGTTACATAGAGCCCTGCACACTGGGACATCCCTAAATGTGTGATGAGAAAACACCTTGCTGATCCTGTACCATTTCCCCTCCCTCCAGCCTTTGTCCTGGGAACTGTTGGATCAACAGCTCACCTCCCACTTGGCTTCCTTGGTTCCAAATTCCCATGAGTCAGCTATCATCACTGGCATCAAAAACAGCACAAAATAGTGTATCTGCAGCCTAACTTGCAGCATGGTAAAGCTGAGACGAAAGTAGAAAAAGGAGGGAATTCAAAAGAAGACACACGGTGGCAGATGTGCAAAGTTTTGAGGCAGAGAAATGAAGACAACAAGACAGGAAGGAAGGCTGTATTACACGCGTCCACCCACGCATGCAACAAGCTGCCTTATCAAACCAGATCAATAAGAACCAGCTCTGATAAAAGCATGATTTATTTTATAAAGCACAAAAATTATGAGGTAAAAAATCCCTCCCTGTATTGTCCTCCCTCTGTTTTTTTTTTATCACTTTCTTCCGCTCTCATCTCTGTTTGATTTCATGCCAGAAAATCAAACCTGGATAAAAATAAATACATAAACCATGTAATTTGTTCAGTTTAAGGATCATAAGACCCTGGCTGAATGAGATTAGGTGAGATCTCCTGCTCTGCATGCGAGCGGTGATAGATATCAGCTTGTAATAAACCAAGGAACGTAATCCTTTCCTAGGCAGTTGTATGTCTGTAGATACTGACTGACCTACAGCAGTCGAAGTAATGACATGATGATGGTGATAAATCTGAAACTCAGCTTGATTTCAGCCCCCAGAAGCCTTTGCAGCAGGGTCAAAAACTGTGCCATCCAGCTGTATGGTGGGGGGCCGTCCAAGAGACATCCCAGTTACACAGCGGCCGACTAAGTCAGTCTTGGAAGGGAGAGAGACATTGCATCAGCAAATGGACTGTTACAGGCGTTTTTCCCTCCCTCGTCTCCTCGTTTCTGATTGCTCTCAGTTGAGATGTGGCATTTGAACTTGTTTTCATTCTGTTCGTGCTTCCTTTTGGGTTATCTTATTTCAATAGAGACCATTCCAGGATCTGTTATTGTCATTAGTGGGCCAGATTTCCTCTAAGAGGAGAGCTCTGCGGCATGGCACCACTCATTTGTTCTCATTTGACTTCTCTCCATTATTCGCAAAGTAGAGGTGGCACAATCCCCATGGGGGCAGCATTGCATTTTCACCTTGATTGCTTTTGGCCTTCTTATTTAACATGTTTCTTCTTCAGCAACAGCGGAGGCAGAGCGGACTTAGCCTGTGTCTGAAGAGGGCTGCTGTGTGTGGATTGTCCGTAGCCATCTAGATATAAAACAAGGACGTTTTTTTTTTTGCTAAAGAGAGAAAGAGAGAGAGAGAGAGAGCACTGAAAAAATAACAAGATTCTGCTTTTGCAGGCTGTGAGCCTACAAGGCAGCTCGGATCAGACTGGACCAGTTTTGTGGATAGGTAGTGTACAGAAGGCCATGTGTTTGCGTGGACCAACTTGGCAGAGATTTGAAATGACCTACATCCCAGGATCTGACAGTTTCGAGTTTTGAGTAAGGCTGGTTTTATCCCATAATTTAGACTATTCAAAGCCGCTTGCATGTAGAATGTATGATAATACAGTGTGATTACATTGTTTATTTTATAGCCTTATAATAACCATGAACATGTGTATTTAGCTGTTATGTATGTTGCAGATAATTGCTAGTTTACATATAGAGTATTACAAAGCAGAATATAAGGCAGCCTGCATTTACAGCAGGTTGTGTATTTGTGCAGTGCAGTCCATTTCTCTGCTCATCTACATTTAATTTGAAACAACAGTGCAGTACTTTTCCTTGACTCAAGGATAATTGTCACAGCAGAATTAGACAGCTGTAGCCTTATCACTGCATTTTTTTTTTTTATCTGAAACCTTGAAAGAGTATCTATAAAATGCTAGATGAGGGTTATTGCGGTGAGAGTGTGAGTGCATATGTAGTCAAGGTGTCTATACATGCATCTAAGCGCATGAAACTGGCAACCTCTGTGAAGGGTTCATCACTCACTGAAAGCTTCCTCATTGACTTTCAATTATTGATCTTAGTGCTTGTTGCATTTCTTTGTTTTTAAATGGAGCATCAGTGTAAGCTCTTGGGTGGGTGTGGGGCCAAAGGTCCACGTGGTCTAAATCACTAACCGGAGTAATCTTTAAAAGAAAGCTTTTGTTGTTTTTGTTGTTGTTGTTTTATTAAAGCATGCCACCTTATATGTTTTATCGCGACAGTAGCTGTAAGGAGAAGAGCAAAGAGCGGCAGACTGAATGTTTAGGAGAGAATAATCATATATTCACTCCAATTTATCCTTCCATTAATTAAGATTTAACACTTTGCAATCTAGCCTTTATCTTATGTTAAAAATGATTTTAATAGTTGTAGGTATTTAAATGTATTTAACCTTTGCAAAAAACAGGATTGTATCTGAAAACAAAATTATTCCAAACCTATGGACAACATTGGATGTTTTTTTGTATAGCACATTAAAACTGCTTAAAAGTTGCTCTCAGTGTGCAGTAAATTGAGCTTTGCGTTTATAAATGCTCCATGTAAATAGATTTGTGATAACCCCCTTTTATTTTATCATAACCTCACATCAAATATTAATGATTTATGACCATAAGATGGTTCTACTTGCTCTCAGGCCTTTCATATTAGACACACACACACATGCACACAGACACAGACTGAGAGAATGACACAGTTAGACAATCTAGTCCATTTGCAGCCAGGGAACTGGGCTCAAGCTGATCAGATCCCGTCAGTAGGTCAGAGCAGGAACACAGAGTGGCAAAAACCTCACTACAGACAGATCCACTTTTATTGCACTGCAGTACATTTGGTACATTTTCACCAATTGGTTTTGTGTTGTGTTGGGGAAAATAACAGCATATAAAGGTTTTATCATAGCGAACATGCCAGGTCACTTCTAATCTTTTAGGGTCGCACTTTTTAATCTTTCAGACCATAGTGTAATCCCATGATTTTTGTGAGCCATGGATTTGATACATTATACTGCTTTTGATAAGGACAGTGTACTTTAAAATGATGATTATAATATTTGAATCACCTCTGTAGCACTGGAGGCGTTTAGGGTTGTGCTGCCAGCAAACAAAGAAGATATCAGACATTCTTGATATGCTCCTTTTCTTTGGTTGTCAAAACACAATCCTTTTCTTTACTCAAATTTTACAAATTACAGCCATTAGATTGAAAAGGACATCGTCACTACCAGAGTAACTGGTGCACGAATTTTCATCCCCATGTTAGATATAAATGTACTGCTGCCAGATATATCGTGGGACCACTGTCAAACCCCTGGAATTGAATTGGAGCTTATTGTCATCAACGTCCTTGTTTGTAACTGAATGAGGTCTTGCGGTTCATACACTGTCGAAGCAGAAGGTTTCTATAGTTAGCTCAGAATACGACAACAGCAGTAATGAGGGCAGCAATGTACAGAATGGTGGCTTAGTATTCCCACACTGCACCATGCAGTCAGTGAATATGTCTCTCTACATAGGTGATTTAGCTGCTGGTCAAACCTGACAAGCAGTGCAGATTGCACCATGCATGCTGCATGTTCATCTACAGGACGCAGTTAACTGGCATTTTCTACGCTTTAGTTTTGTATATGTCCTCCAATTCATATATACATTGCACATTATTCCCTCTCCTGCCATTTCGTGTTTTATTTCTCCTTTTTTTTTTGCATCAGTTCCACTGAGGATGGAATGCAAATCCAAGATCAGCAGCACTATCATGACTGAGCAGTGGAGAGCTCACAGGTATCTGCAGAGAGGTTATCACAGTAGTAGCTGCAGCACTGGGGAAATAATGCACAGTACAAAATTTTGTGCTGCGCCACTGCTCTGTTGTACTTACTGAAGGTTTGTTTAGCGCTGACAGTGTTAGCATCACGAGACAGAAGCTGATGCAGTGTGTTGCTAGCTCGCTTGCTAGCTGCAACAGACATTTCTCAGTTTGGACAGGAAGGACACACGAGGCTAAACAGGAGCAGGGGAAATGTGATACCTGTGTCAAAATGTGTTAGAGCTCATCAAAGGGCAGTTTGTTAATGTTTGTTGTTGGTGTGTGCATGTTATATGTGTGTGGCCAGGGTGCACAATTTCAAGGCAACATCCCAGAGGGGACATTAGCCTGAAGCTCTGTAGACAGGCTGAGGTTGAAGTGAAGCATTTCTCAGGCAGCCAGTGCAGCACGTATGAAACACATGCAGACATGCTCACACCACTCTGGTATGACTGAGGAAATAAATAATAATTATAAAGTGATGTTTCTTAATCCCATTCTTATTCTTCCCTGTTCCACATTTTTTCCCAAGTCACGATGCCTGTATCCTACTACAGCATAAGATTTCTGCTACTCCTTGACTTTGAATTTGTGAATGAAACACATCTCAGTTAGTGTCAGAAGCAGGTCATGAATAATGCAAGCAAGCAAGCTACAAGCTTTATGTTTTTCTCCAGCAGCTTCTTAAACATGAATGGTGCTGTGTGTAGATACTTGGCTGATAGGAAGCATTTGTTTTGATGTGAAGCAGAAAAAAGAAATTGTATGTGAGCTGGCTGCGTCCCAGACCTAAAAATTGCCTTTTTTTCCACTAGGTCTATGTTATTATAAGGATGTGCTTAAGAAGTGTAGGCCCACTTAAGTCCTTGTGTGTTTCATCTTTGTTGGTATTATTCCTGCAGGGCTGTGGATGAGGGTACTCTACGTAGTGGGTGGGGGCATTTTCTTTGGGTGATAATCTATTGCCGGGGGCCTTGATAGGAACATTTATTAGCAACTCTAGCATTTAATCTAGCAATGGTAGCAGAAAAAGCTGGAATACACTTGTGATTTCATAAATTACGATAAGCTATATATTTTTAATTTTATTTTTAATTTTTAAATTGTCATGATAAGTTAGGAAGAAGTTTCTTGATCAGTCATTTGGAAGACATGGAGCACCATTAGCTTTGAGTCCAGTGTTCATTCTTCTTTTAGCTCTGTTTTGGTCTTGAACAACAAAGATTAATATTGAATAAAACCATTGAGTTAAATAAAGCAAATAATTTATTATCAAATAAACCATCAAATTATATTTTCATGAGTGTTTGTGTGGTATTTAGGGAGTTTTATGTACATATTCTCTCCGGTAATGAATAAATTTTGCTGGAATAAACATTAGTCTTACACCATTACTCAGCTTCCGACAATATTTAACAGCTCACATTTTAAACGTACAATAGTTCATGAACTATATACATTGATCGTACATCATTCTAACACTCTCTGGAACTGGCATTCTACTTTAGTGCTCCTAGAAACTTAACACAGAGAAAGCAAACAGCATTGTTGTGTTTGATATATTGTGTTCTGCTCATTCATTATGTCCAGACCACACTGAATGGTCTGTGATACAGTAGGCAGGGATCACATCTTCTGTCTGGTTCAGTGAGGCAGCCAATCATACGTGAGGAGTCCCTACCTTGGCCACAGATCAAGGCTGGCAGCAGTGATTTATGAAGCTCTTTGAAATTTATGGAAAGTTGTCATGTACAAAATTAAAGGGATGCTTCACAGAGCTTTTTCCTCACCAAAATGTCATTATTATTTCAGAGGAAAAGTGGGAGAAGAATGTTGGAGAAAAGTGGTTTATGAATAATTGATTCTGAACAAAAGAATAAATGCATTAACGCACAGTTAGCCTCTTTGAGGCTTTTCATCCACTTCCTTGCAGGTTTTCTTCCTGGCAATTGGGCAATGATAAAATGATTGACAGTTAATTTTTCAGAGGTGGGATCCAGACTGTAACCATACATAAGAAATATCCATCCTAGGTAAATACTTTGCATAATTACTAATCTAACTGTAGAAGATATTCCATGAATACCAGGACCCTGATTTTGGAAGGTCTGAAGGATGTGGTTAATGTTATCCTTTTGCGAGCATGGTTTGCAAGTTCTGTATGAAATCAGTTACCATATTTGGACCAGAGTTAATGAAATTGTGAGTTAACTAAATCAAAACCTTCCTCAGAGGTTCATAAATTCAAACAAAACTCAGACACAACAATAAAATCTGTCTACATCTCCTAGCATACAGTGAATGGTGCTTGCACATGTGAAAGTCATGTTCAGGCAGGTCATGTTGTTTTATATATATATACTGTTTAATCCTGTTGTTTAGAATTCCTCACACATAATTATGATTAAATCACCCATATCAGATGCTTTCAAAATTAAAAATGGGCTGCACCAAAAGAGTAATATTAGATAGCATATAGTCTCTTTTAAAATTCTGAGAAAGCTTCTAAATTCAATTCAATAATTAAATAGGATTCCTAAACTCATAACTGTGTGTTTTCTATACTACATGCAAGTAGGTCAGACCAGGATGTATGGCTTTTCTTACATATATTTTCTTCCCAATCTAAAGTTACCATTCCAGTTTCATGGAAAATAAGCTACAAGAGCATTAGTCATCCATGTTATACATAATATAGTCTATTGCAGTGAGAGAGTGGAGGGATGCTGCATCCTGCTACTTAGTCTCATTTCTCTCTCTCTCTCTATGTGCGTGTGTGTGTGTGACAGAAACAGAGCAGCATTTTGAAGATTTTGACAGGGTATGAGACCCATGCAGTGCAGGGCAATTAAAGTGAACCCACAGACTACAGACTCTAAGCTTCAGCCTGAGCATAGTAGCACAGTGATTTATAATGAAGCAGTGCCAATTCCTTGTCTGACTCGATCCCTCCCATCTCCACCTGCATGCAAGCAATTGGTTGTTTGCTTTCAAATGCTTTCATTTGAAAGTGGACCAAAGGCTAAATTCTTCTCTTTTGTCTCTCTACAGGAAACGAAGCCCATCTGCATCCAGGGATCCAAACCAAAAATACGAGCAAAGGGCAGGGGGCGACCACTCACAGTATGCCCCGACAGACGGCGGCATGCCCAGATCACCGTCTGACTATGGGGATGGGGACCCTCGGCGGGCTCCGCGGGGTCCACACATATACCCAGATGTGGATGCATCACGTATGGGCTACCGGAGGGGCCCTGGACGCTGGCACTCCCAGGAATACCCACTAGACCAGGAGTTAGATGGACCACCTAGTGAGTATGAGCTCCAGCGGCAGCGCCAGGAGGAGTTCCAGGCTCGCTATCGCAGCGACCCCAACCTGGCACGCTATCCTGTTAAGCCGCAGCCCTATGAAGAACAAATGAGGATGCACGCTGAGGTGGGCCGCCTGAGGCATGAGCGTCGCCACAGTGATGTCTCTCTGGCTTACACGGAACAGGACGACCCCGGCCCCATCCGGTTGTCGCGACAGCATCTCACCGAGCGCCGGCCGCCTATGGTGGGACAGCGCTCCTATTCTGTCGACCGCTCCTCCCCTGGGCTCATAGGTCCTGGCCTTGGGGGCCACAGAACCTCTAACCATAGTCCACCAACGCCGCATCGCAGCCCAGTCCTGGGTGACCGATCGGGTGACCTGCGAAGAGGAGACCTAGGTGTAGGCGGGGATCCAATGAGGAGGCAGCAACACCACTTGGACCCCAGTTCAGCTGTGCACAAGTCCAAAAGAGAGAAGATGGAGAGCATGTTAAGGAATGACTCTCTTAGCTCAGACCAGTCAGAGTCGGTGCGCCCACCACCCCCCAAGCCCCACAAAACCAAAAAAGGAGGAAAGATGCGGCAGGTGTCACTGAGCAGCTCAGAGGAGGAACTGGCTACCACTCCAGAGTACACCAGCTGTGAGGATGTGGAGATAGAGAGTGAGTCGGTCAGTGAGAAAGGTAGGGGCCACACACGACACCAGCCTTATTGCTATTATTACATTGTATATTGCTTTATTTATCATTTTCTTTATATTTCAAAAATAAAACGTAGAATCATATAGTTTTAGCAAATTAACACAGTGTTGTAAGAACACATTTAATTGAATTATCATTTACAGCAATAGTTATTTTTGTCTCATATTAATATTTTCTATGCAACTGTTGACTCAGATGTAACCTTAAGATTCCCAATCTATACGTGTGCTTTTATGTTTCCAATGTGTGTTTTTATGTGTAGGGCTCATAATTTTTGGTTAAAACATTTTGACTTTATAAAAGCAAAATTTTAGAGGTGTGGAAACTATTTTAAACCAGTTTTCACTTTTGAAACCCTGGCTTTTACAGGACATATTTTTAAAACAACAAAAAAAAAAGATTCTTACTGATGTGCAGAATGCTGTTGTGTTTTATGTTTATTGTCCATTAATTTACAGCTCTACAGCCTTTCAAGGGGGAGGCTTTTGCACTCATGAGTCAAATATGTTTCATTGTGGATTGGTGAGATATGTAAGCTGTGATTTTAAATGAATGCTTCCAACGCCAGATCCTTTTACTCCTACCTTATTGTATACTTTTCTCGGTTCCATCATAGCTGTTTCACTTGATCAGTTTGTTCTAAAGGCCAGTATTCTATAACCAACAGACAGGAATACAGGCAGAGACTGGTTGGGGGTTTGTGTCCAGGGAAACAATGTGAGCTGGATTAATTATTATTTCAGTGTTGCATAGAATGGATATTTTTGCAAAATCAGTAAAATAGCAAATTGATATTTTCATATTGATCTATAACAAGGGTTGTAATTATATATAAATAAACATATATAAATTAATAATAAAGAAGGAAACACATTCAACACATTTGTTAGACTTCATACTACAGAATGCATGGTGTAGTATTTAGCTCTGATCAAAGTCCTTTAATTTGCTTATACAAAGACTCATGATCATATATATTTTTATTTACGTTAAAAAAACAGCTGTATCATACTTAGATGCAGAATATTTGTTAGGAGTTGCTTTATTCACATATCAGATGCCCTGGTTAAACAATATAAAATGTGTAAGCCTAGATTGCTTATATAAACTGAAATTAAAACAGTAACTGGGCAAGAAGCTGACCCCCTACAGCCCATCGCTATCCCCAGCAGTGCCGGTCCCCAGCCCGGTAGAAATTGGGGAAGGATGCGTCAGGAAGGGCAAAAAACTGTGCTAAATACAACATGCTGACAAATGCTCTACTGTGGAGACCCTGAACTCACTGGATGAGCCGAAAGGACAAAACATAAATAAAAAACACCAGGGAGTATGTGACTTCTGAAACTGGCATGATGTAATCCTCGTGAAGATGTATCACTCGGCTGGAATTGGGGGAACATGGTAGAAATTGAGGAATTGAAGTTATAAAGGAAGAAACAGTGGTAGCACTAGTTCTACACTTGTGCCACATGCTCAAACTGTTTAATTTAGAGGAGAGCAGAGGAATTCAGCTGGCCCGCTCTGTTATGTAACTGTTCTTCTCACCAAAGGAAGCAGCCCAACAACAGAGCTACATTATTGATGTGGGAGTTTCCAGGTTTTCAGGTAGCCACGGAACAAAAATAGGCTGTTTTGAGGGTCAGAGTTCCTATTGATTCTGTCTATGTCTGTGTGCCTCCTCCACAGGTCAGCCTGTGTAGGAGAGAGCAGGGAAACAAAGAATGTGTGACACTATTGAACTGAAGCGGTATAGCTTTACATACTGCCTATAGACAAGAGTGGATCTAGAATTTGTTTTAATGTGGTGGCCAAACTGGGACACCCGTTCAAAACAGGGTGGCAGTATGTCAAATATAACATCTAATATTTTCAACTGTAAATAGTCATAAACAATTAATAATAAACTGCTGGGGAGAGGCAAAATACATCATTTGCAGGGATAATCTGCCTGGCTACAATTGTATTGTTCCAAAACATATGAAACTACCTTTTACATAATAATAGCATTTTTTTCAACTATTTATGATGATAGTCATTTTATTTCAGCTTCAGATTGGGCCATTTCTCCCTGTGCTTAACGTTCTACAGCAGGTACCTACCACCTTGCCACTCAAGCTGGGGGTGGCTTGTGGGTTGGCCAATTTGGTTTTGGGGGAGGCAGTGCCAGCCCACGCCCCCCATCTGACTCCACCTCCGCTACAGAACATCCTTGGACAGCTCATTATGTCGATCTACTGTATCTTTGCAGTTTGATTAATTTATGCCATAATATGGGCTTCTGTGATGTGCTATGTGACAGTTTATTTTAAAAGGGGTGTTCTTGTTTGCACAGTGTCAAAGTAGACTTAATTATGTTACACACAGCAAAGACAGGATCCAAACTGTATACCCCAGATTTTTACATTCCGGAGTTTATTAATATATTAAATTAAAATCAATTGAAAAATATAATATGATTAGATATGCAAATCTTAAAGTCAGTTATGATGGAAATCAGTTATTATGAAAATAACCACATACAGCATGACTATAGAAAAGGCACAGATGAACCCAGTTGTTCCAGTATATGAAATGCTCCCTGTTTAAGAACATCCTTACACACAGATGATAATTTACATTCACATTTCAGCTGACCCGGTTAAAGAAGCAGTTGATTAGGTACTGTATAGTGTTTACACTCACCAGGAGTGAGAAAAGGCCAAAGAAAAGTGTGGGCAGCTAAGCCCCAACAGTCGGGATTGCATGCAAGTCAATGGTGGGAAAGAGATGAAAACAAGGGCAGAAACAACCTTTTGGCCATATGTGGTCTGTCTTGGGGTTTGTAAACTCAGCTTGACTGGGCCACGAGATAGAGGTGGCTACAGAGGAGGGAGTAGGTGTTGATGGGATAAGAAGGAGGGTAGACCAAGGGAAGGAGGAGACTGGAGGAGAGAAGGTGTGCCAGCTATAATGGGCCTGCCTCGTGCCTGCAAGCACTGGAGATTTATTGCAATGGCCCCTCCCTGTGTTTTCCTCTTTATTGATTCCCCTAACATGCAGTCATCAGTCAACTATGGTTGCAAAATACTTCAAATTTAACCTTTCATACCTTAATTGGCACCGCTGCTGTGTTTTGGGCATCATAAGAGAAGATACTTAGCCTTTTATTTTGAACTATAGGTACACTTTTCAGGACCCGCCACTACCAGAGGTTTGACACTGTATTGCCCTCCTAGTGTGGTGACCGTACTTAAACAGATACACTGTTTCACCCCTGCCTCTTTTCTTTTCTCACTCCTTGAATTGTAGTAAAAACAGCATCAATAATTAATGATCCAATTAATAGTTTACACTGGTTTTTATTGAGCTGTCAAATTGATGGAGAGTCTGCTGGTGGTGAACTCCGCCACTGCCTGTGCTCTGCCTTCGCCCTGAATCAGCACTTTGTCGGGCCTCAGAGCCTGGGCGAAATGGCAGGGCTGGGCGCAGACTGCTGATGCTCAAAATTTATGGCAGCGATGAGTTTCCTGCTCCTTGAAAAACCACACAGTGCCTTCCTGGGGATTAGTGCCCAATTGTGGTGTGCCACTGTTAATAAAGCTTCTGGGAAAGAAAAGGGAAAGGCTGTATCTGTCTCCATGCTGGCGCCTACTCTAGTTCTCTTTGACAGACATTAAGGGTGGGCAGGGAAGCAGGCGGCTGGAGGTGGAGGATAATGAGAGGAATTACAGACACAGGTGGATATGGAATGACTGATGTAACTTTAAGATAAGTCACGAAGGATCTAATTTCATTCTACAGTACATATATCTCTCCGAAGCAAGCAAACCAGAACCTACCGCTGTCTCCACATAAGTCAATATGTTTCTTCCTCTCCATGGTCATGAATGCAGGCCCTAAGCTGTCTGGACTATCATGCCCACATTAGGCAAGTCACTTGTTCAACATGGAATGTCTACTACACTGATCTGTGCTCTGGTGTTTATACAGCCGACAGAATAGCAGCTGGGAGGCAAAGAGGGTAATCACTGTTGTCAGCTGTTGGTTAAAGGGCTGAGAGGGCAAAGCATGCCCAGGAACATCCATAACGTTTTATCACAGTGCATAACTGTATACAGTAAGTAGTTTTAGACCTCAACTAGACTGATGGATAGATTCTTATAGCAGAGGGAGGAAGAAAACGTAATTTGTTTTGCTCAGGTTGACCTTGCAAGTTAGTCACAACACAGATGTTGAAAAAAAATATATGTGTGGAAATGTCTTCTGCGAGCACTTTACTGTGGCAGGAATTGACATGGATTTTTAATATGTATACATTATACAGTAATAATATAACAATAATAATATTAATATTAAACATAATCGCAAATATGCTTATGGCTAGAGGGGTTGCACTTCTTCAACCCGAAGAAGTCCAAACACAACTTCTGAAAGTATATTGCAAAAAACTTTTTTTTACATCATCCTCAAAGATAAAAATAATTTGGGGAGTGTTACCAAAATCAGAAGCACAGGACAATTCCTTATAAGACTTTACTAGACTCAATTTGTAATAAGCCTTCATTCTTCTTCAAAAAAAATCTTCACGACCAGTATTTAAGGTACTGCATTTCTGGATCTCCATTGTTAGTATTATCTTATATAATTAGAAAAGTTGAAGATCTGACTATTCTGTAAACTGTACAGTGATACTATCTTTGCACAACATTCTTTTTTCAAGCAACTTCTTTTTTCTCCACCAAAAATACCTTTACTCTTGTATGCTCCAGCCCCCCAAGGCCTCCTCATCGAGATGCATATACAGTCTATTTTTATGCTTTTCCCTCAGACTTCCCTGATTTTCCTGAGATCGAATACTCAGCCAGATAATGCTTGAAGGAAGCCCGTCCTGTGTACTGTAGATCCATTACGTTCTCCAGCTCTTTGCTGGGGAAGTGAAGTGTTGGAAATGTGACGTATCTCGCCCAGGGGCTGCACAAATGCAATATTTTTAGTTTACCTTACCTGTGTCCGTGGCCCTAAGGCTCACTACAGCTCCATAAATACCATATCACAAGTACAACATGTACAGTACAAGTTACGGGCCAGTGTCTGCTGAATGCTTAGCAGCAGCAAATAGACTTTCTGTATTGTTTAAATGACCCTCGCTTAAGTATGTGCTTTAAGAAGAGCAATTTCATCAGGCCCATTTCTTAATTCACTTTGTTACTTTATAAAATGACTTGCCCATGAAAGCAAATAACGTTTAAATGCTCATTGCTTCTACATAATGGGATTTTCAATGCTGTGATCAGACAGCAGCATATCACTGACAAACCTTTTTTTTTCTTTTTTGGACCACCTTTTGTCATAGTGCCCTCTCCTCCACCTCCCTGTCTCCTCTCTTTCCCTTGTTTCTCTGTGTGTGTGTGTGTGTTTTTTAAGCCTACCTGATGCAGCAGCTGTTTATATACTGGTCTCCTGCCCAATCAGCTCAGTAACTTCACGAATCTCCAGCCACCCTGCTTTGCTACATTCACTTGTCCGCCTCCTCATCTCCTCAGCTCTCTTCCCCCAGGCCTCAGCTCAACTCACCGTTCCACCTGCTCCAAGATTCTCCTTCCACTTACTCTTTCCATGGACCTTCCTCCCTTGCCAGTGCTCCTCTGAATCCCGTCTCTACCTGTTACCTCCTAACAATAAATAGTCTTTTTACCACCTTACCCACTCTGGTCCGTCTCTTACTCTGGATCCACTTAGTGCTACTACACTCTGGAAGTGTGACATTAGATCTGGCCACTCTAATGGACTTAGGAGATGTGAACCAGCTGCAATGGGCGGTCACCAGCCAGGGCACTCTGGCTGGTACTGGGGAAGCATGACCAGCAGATGCGGCATCTGGAGGAAGGATTGAGTTAATCTGTGTAGCAGATCTCCCAGTTGGTAAGAGATAGTAAGACAGAGATGGTAAGCATGCTCTGCTCCAGTTTAACCCCCTCTCCTTCCCCTCCAGAGACTCCTCCTCAGCCACCCGCTGCTACCGCAGTCCGTGAGTTATATGTGCCTCCTCCCAAGCCCTTCTCTGGTGATCTAAATAAGTTTTGCGGGTTTCTTCTCTAGTGCTGTCTGGTCTTTGCCCAGCAGCCGATCACCTTGTTCGGACTCAGCAAAGGTCTCTTACATTATCGGGCTCCTCCAAGGACGGCTCTCGAGTGGGCAGAGACCAGACTAGGTAATTCCGAGAACTCACTATGGAGACCCAGTGGGACAACGCTTGTTGCAGGCAGTTTTTCACCACGGTCTGTACAACCAGGCAATGGACGAGCTCACACGCAGGGATCTCCCTAGTTCCCTGAATGAATTGATTAATCTAGCCATTGGACTGGACAACCACCACCATGAACGGCGGAGAGAGAGGAGCCGAAGACCAGCGACCATCCCCCAGGCAAAGAACATGGGGACAAGCCTGCCATCATACAGCTCTCCGGTGCCCCCTGAACCCCGAGCAGAGGGGCGCCTTCTCCCACTTGAAGGAGCTGGTCACCTCTGCTACAATCCTGTCTTAGCCTGACACCTCCCATCAATTTATTGTTGATGTGGATGCTTCAGAGATCAGTGTGAGTGGGTCCTTTCCCAATGCAGCCAATACGGTCAAAAGCTGCGATCTTGTGGCTTCTTCTCCCGTCAGCTGTCTCGGGCCGAAAAAACTACTCAGTGGGCGATCTCGAGCTCCTGACAGTGAAACTGGCCATGGAGGAGTGGCATCATTGGTTAGAAGGCGCCTTGCAACCTTTAATTGTCTGGACCAATCACAAGAACCTAGCCCACATAAGGACAGCCAAGCACCTAAACTCCTGCTAAGCTCAATGGTCCCTCTTCTTCACAGATTTACCTTTTCACTCACACTACGCCCCCGGTCTATGAACCTCAAACACGATGCCCTGTCCCTTGTCCACTTCCCGGAAACCTCTTCTCATGACCCTGAGCCTATTTGCCCTCCCTTGTTTTTTGGTGGGTACAATCATGAGTAAGTTTGAAAACGAGGTGCGCTCGGCCTAGCAGAGTTAACCCAAACCTGGCACCAGACCTCCTTGCCTCCTGTTCGTCCCACCTCACATCTGGCCACAGGTCCTTCAATGGGTCCACCGCTCAAAGTTCTCATGTCTCCCTAGTGCAGACCGCTCCCTAAACCTTCTTCTGCAACACTTTTGGTGGCCCTCCCTCACCAAAGACACCAAAGAGTTTGTCTCAGCCTGTGCATTCTGTGCCCATGGTGGGGCAGCTAGGCACGTTGCACTAGACTTCGTTCACAGAAACAACCCAAATAGTTTTTCAGACCATGTTCCGCCTTCACGGCATCCCCTGTGACATCTTGTTGGATAGGGAGCCACAATTCTCCTCTCAAGTCTGGACCTCATTTTGCAATGCTCTGGGGGCTTCAGTGAGTTTGACTTCAGTCTAATGGCCAAACCGAACGAGCTAATCTGTCACTTCCTCCAAACCCTCCACCTGGAGTTCTTTTCTACCTTGGATTGAATATGCATAACTCTCTGGCCCCTTTCCAATTAAAAAGATTATCAACCAGTCTGCAGTAAAACTTAAGCTCCCCAGAAATATGAGAGAGTATCCAGTGTTCCATGTGTCTCAGCTCAGACCAGTCACTTCCAGTCCTCTGTGCCTATTAGTCGAAGAACGGGCGTTAATCGTGGACCCTGAGCTCATCGGAGACTTCCAACATGCTCATCCCATGGGTTGCCCATAAGCGACCATTGACGGGGGTAGTATCACAGCACCCTGTCCTCCACCTCCCTGTCTCTTGTTTCTGTGTGTGTGCGTGTGCGTGTGTGTTTGTTTATGTGTGTGTGTTTAAGCTTACCTGGAGAAGCAGTGGTGGTCACACCTGAATCCAATCACCTTCCTTAGTGACAGCTGTTTATATACCGGTCTCCTGCCCTCCACAAGTGGCCAGATGGTCTCAGTAACTTCACAAACCTCTGGCTGCCCTGCTTCGTCCACTCACCTCTCTGGCTCCTCGGCTCTCTTCCCCTAGGCCTCAGCCCATCCTTCCCCCGGCAACTCACTATTCCAATTGCACCAGTACTCTAAGATTCTCTGGCCACTTACCTGCCTCTCCGCACGGACCTTTCTCCCTCTGAATCCTGTCTCCACCTGTGTACCTCCTAACAATAAACAGTCTTTTTACCACCTCACCCACTCTGATCCGTATCTTACTCTGGGTCCACTTAATACTGCTACACTCTGGAAGTGTGACACATTTAACTTTCAGTCTTTACTTCCATACCTTTCTCTAGCATTACGTTTGTTTGGATTGTTTGATAATTGATGTTTTTCACCTTTAATTAATTTGACTTTTTTAAGCCTCTTAATTAAATTCAAAATGCACACTGTCTCTTCACTGCCCTTTAAATTGGCATGGGAAAACATGGCAAATCCTGTACACTGACAGCTCATCTATCAGAGACATATATATTTAATACTTTTGGTTGCGTCTTGTCAGAATATATATTTTAAAAATCACTGAAGTCTTTATCCTGTAATGTCATATTACAGATACACTTGCCCATCTTGTATTTTTTAAGACTGTATCTTCGCTGATGCTACCGAAGAAGTTGTAATCAGAGCCTCCTCTTTAAAAGCTCTCCCTAGTGCACTTTAGATGGAGGTCAGTTAAGGCTGTGTTGCACTGCAATCTGAATCCCCAGTTAAACACATTAGAGTTCTGCTCTCCTCCCTCCTACAGATGCAACTACTATAGGAGAAGATAGCAGCATGCAAAGTTTCAACAAAATGCGCGTTGTTGTGTAAGAAGGTGTTTGAGGTATTGTTTTAGAGAACACAACCATACTAGGGTTTCATTACACGATGACTGTTAGGCTAACTGTTTGTGGAAAGCAACACAGATCTCAATGCATCTTGGGCGGCTTCTTCCTATTGATCTAGACAAAATGAACCATGCTGGTTGCAAAAATTTTTAATATAAGTTTTCAGTTATTTCAGTTTCTGACCCAACTTGATGTTGATTCAGAACGGGGGATTTAGTTATCTGGGGTCACTGTATGCTCCCTTGACTTGATTCTATCAGCACTCAGAACCATGATCAGCAGGTTTCCCTTCGAATACAGTACATCCAAATGAGCAAACTTTGAGACTACAAACAGCTCAACTTTAATTATACAAGACAAACCCATCAGAAATGAGGGGATTAGGGGGCAAAAGGTGTTTGGTGAATAAAATGTGAATAATGAATTGTGTGACTGTCTACCATGAATCCCTGTATTTATCCAGAGTAAATAAAAGCATAATAAGAACATGGGGACAGGTGAAAGTGAAGTAAGTTAGTCCGTGTATTACTATGAGTCCCTCTACTTTTATATATATTCAAATTATATTGCCTTTATCTCAATAAGGGGCTTGTATAACAATAGCACATCTATTGTTGAATGGACTTTTTGTTCCAACACATGTTATATTGTTTACACTCACTAAAACAGAGTAAACCGGCTCCTGAGTTTAAGATTCTGTATATGGATGAAAGACCCATTATGACGTCAGTCAGTCAGGTTTAGCTATGAATGTAATGCTCATATAATGAATGTAACAATACAAAGTGGTGATCTGCTCTGTGCTGTGATTGTATGTCGCAAGTACCTTTGCAGGGGTTTTCCTATGATGTGATAGTGGAACACAATCCAGACTTTTCAATCTGTGTCCTACAGGAAAGACAAGAAAAGTTTTTAAAACTTAGAATTCTGATCCTGACAATGTAGAATTGTGTTGAGGTGGTCAAATCCGCATTCATTGTTTATGTATTATCTGAGCTGCTGCATTTTTCTTTCTCTACAGGGATCTTAGATTTCCACATGATGATAACGTTTTCAGCTAGAGCAGTACTGTATATATGTGTGTGTCTGTGTGTGCGTGCGTATCTGCACACATGTTAAGTACTGTATGTGTATTGTGTGTTAATGTTGGTACCTTGTGGTTTGTGGTGTCCTCACTGGTCCCTCTTGCTGTCCTCTCTTGTATGTGCGCCCTTTCCCCCCAACCTTACAGGAGATTTGGATGGCCATTGGTGGGACCATGCATCATGGCATAGCAGTGAGGCCTCCCCAATGTCTTTGGTGAGACATGTGGAGTCCTGCCTTGACACCTCCCCACCCCCACCCCGTCCTATCCCACAATCCCCATCTCTCCCTTCCTTCTCTCTGTCTCTTTCCTCCCCCCGTGCTCCCCTCTCCCAGAGTCTTTTGTCATTTCATGTCTCCTTCGTTTTATTTACACCTTTGCATGTTGTTTTTCTGTTTTTCTTTCTGTTTTTATCCCACACCTGTAGGGGAAAGTCAAAGGGGAAAAAGAAAAACTATTGAGCAGGCATTTATGTCCGAGCCGACACACACCTTATCTGAGAGGCAAAAGAAAATGGTGCGCTTTGGGGGACACTCATTTGAAGAGGACTTGGCATGGTGTGAACCACAGGTTAAAGACTCTGGAGTTGATACGTGCAGTAGCACTACCCTAAACGAGGAGCATAGCCATAGTGAGAAGGTACTGAGACAATCTAGTCTGCATTTTGTTATTATGATTTTATAACCTACCCATCCAGTCTTTGTTTGCTCTCTGTCAAGTGTAAATAGGTCAGGTGTTTGTTTTTGGATTTTTTTACCTTGTATAAATTGATTTCTCTTTTTTTAATTTTTATTCTTTTTTTTTTTAAACTTTTTTACTTTTGGCTCCACCTTGCTCGGTGTTGCTGAAAAAATCTTCTGGGGGCGCCCTCTTTGCTTGCAACCTGTACTTGCTGTTTTGCTCCCCAAACAAAAACTACACATCTTAAAATAGGTGTAAAGAAAGAGCACTGACACACAACCTCTCTGTTGGTCATTGCACACAGGAATGTGGGTCTCTCCTAGTTGCATGCCCGTTCTTCTCCGTATGTTTTGTTCTTGCTCTGCAGCAGTCTTGTTTAGTGTGGTAGGAACACCTTTATTCAGGCCCGTACCTCTCACTTTGCTGCCCAACCCCCCGGAACCCGTCCAGACAGAACTTGCCCCCTGCCCATCTTTCTATTCACTTCTACTGTATTGCCAAACTCCAAATGATTGTAAGCACACAAAACAGGGAATATTGGAATTGTTTTGCATAAAAAACAAAAAAACATTTGTTTTTCTTTTTCCCTTCCACTGCCACATCTGTAATTTCACCTTTTCTGTGTTACATGGGTTTTTTTTTCTGTGCCGTACATTTTTCATCTTTTTTGATCTTCAAACTTAAACCACATGGTGTACCTCATTTGTTCTTATATCATAGATGACCTTCCCCCCCTTTTTTTTGTTCTCTGCTTTCCCCTTACTTCTCCACTTGATGGTGTGTATTAAAGCACTCTCTGGTCTTCCTTCTCCAGTCCGAGGAGCTGGTTTGAGGAGGAGTGTTGGGGCTGCTTGCTTTACTCTGCATGGGGCTCTGCATGAATCTCACTCCCCCCTCACACTGGCAGGTTCACACAAGCTCTGTAAATAAAAAGTATCTGTATTGTTTTATTTAGTTGTGTGATTTAGTTGTGGTTAGTTGTAAAAGTTCAGAGTGTTTCATCAATACTTTAATCCATGATTACACTGAGAGAAAGAATATTTCTTCTATTGAAAATGAAGTAATTGAGCACCTTGTGGCCTAAAAACACAGAGATTGTGAGAACTTTCTTCCTCGAGTGAATTAGTTTTACCCCTATGCCCCATTTCACTATGGACAGTTGTCTGTTTTGGTCTAAAGTAATCAAATCCAAATGGATGAGTGTTAAACAAAAGGTGTGTTGTTGCTCTGACCTTGTAGCACCCGGTGACGTGGCAGCCGTCCAAAGATGGGGACCGCTTGATAGGGCGTATTTTGCTCAATAAGCGCATGAAAGATGGAAGTGTGCCACGAGACTCAGGGGCTCTGCTTGGTCTGAAGGTAAGCTAATAATATATGTATTTGTTTTTGTGTGTCTGAACGTATGATGGTCCCATACGGACACACTAAACTAATTATGCTGGACCGCTATTCTGCTTCTAAATCTGCATGTTTGAATTTGGACTATGTCATATCTTATAAATTGTGTTAAGGATTTTGATATGTGCAGGTGACTCTATATTGATTATGTACATTTATATTAAGATATTACTTTGCACATGTAAGATCTATTATATTCAGGTTGTATCTTAGTTTGTGACATACTGATTACCTGTTTGACTTCTAATTATTGAATATCTTATTGTGTTACTCCGTAATAATATTTAGCAGAGATTTGATTATATTACTGCTGTATAATAATGAGTAGTATTTGCTTCTGAACTTAATCATTTATAATAATTATTGGTACAGTTATTACAGTTCTTTTAAAAAGAGTGGGCTCATCCCCAGATATGTACTTTTTTATCACATAGTTTGTGCCTTTTCAGTCTTGTCATTATTTTAAAGTACTCAACGCATTGCCAAAGCATGTGCAGTACAAAATGTTTTGCTGTTGTAGATGCTTTGGTTTTTATTTTTCCTTTAACTGTTTCATAAATCTGCCGGTGGCATACTCTGGTAAAAAGGAAAACAAAGCTGCTCAGTGAAAAGTCAGAGATGCACGGTGGGCCATGAGGACCGAGAACACAGAAAGGGATGGGGGGAAAATCATTACTGATTGAATGAACCTCCTGAAATCGCATGTTTGTTTCTTCTCACTGGTTCTGTGCATTTCTGTCTGCTCAGCAGCAGTCAACCAACTCAACAGTCCAGCCAGTCAGTCCATCAGTCAGACTGCCAGGCTCGCCCTCACTGCCTATCTCTCTCAATTCACCTTTGCAAGGCTCACTCTTTGGCTCCTGCCCATTACATAAAACCATTTCATTTAGCAGACTTCCCTAAGCTCCTTTGTATGTTGGCATTCAGCTGCCATTAAGAGGAATTTTTATTTGTATGATGCCCTTGTAAGCTGAGCAGAGTGGAGAACAGCCGCTCAGGACTGCACAGTACATCTCTAGCCCAGGGCTCTCCAGTGTTACTGAACCACGAGCACCACCAGAGTGTGTCCCTAGGGAAGAATGCAGAGATGGATTTTTACCATTGACCCTCTCCTCATAATGCTTTTATTACGGATTTGGAGCCCCCAGACATAAGCCAAAACCATGCCATCAACAGCACACTTTAAAATCCTGCAAGCTGCAATGCACATGCTACATCTTCATAGGTTTTGTTATGAAGTGTTATTATGGCCATGGGTGGATTACGGGACCAGGCCCAGGGGCCTAAGAGGCCTGGGGGACAATGTCCTAGAACCTCTGATAATACTGTTTATATTTCTTATTTGAAAGACCCCAGTTAAAAGACATAAAATATTTTCAAAGATCACGACCACAAAAAGTGGAACAATCTGTCCCAAAACAGACACAAAATACAAAAGACACATGTAAAATGACACCAGACAGACTCACAGAAGGCTAAAAAAAAAGGGTGACTGGCCTTTCCCCTCCCTAACTCCAGGGGCCCGTTTTCTTTGAATGGGTCCATTGATATGGCACATTACTAGTGCTTTTATAATGACACAAACAGGTCAACCTTAGATTGCATATGGATTTTATTGTTGATACAGTCACTTCATTGTTTGTACAGGTGGTGGGAGGGAAGATGATGGAATCTGGTAGACTTTGTGCTTTCATCACAAAAGTGAGGAAAGGAAGTCTGGCCGACACAGTTGGACATCTCAGACCAGGTATTGCAAGAAAAGACAAGAAGAAAGTAAATTAACAAAGATATGTATTTACTTCATTTAGTAGTAACCAGCTTAACACAGACCTCTCTAGTGTGACTTATTAAAGTATTGATGTGACAATTACTGTCTCTTGTGTTTTACAGGTGACCAGGTGCTGGAGTGGAATGGGAAGCTTTTACAAGGAGCCACTTTTAAAGAAGTTTACAATATCATACTAGAGTCCAAGCCTGAGCCGCAGGTGGAGCTGGTGGTCTCACGGCCTATAGGGTGAGAACTCACACTACGTGACACACACACCATACACACACCAACTTTTCATGTGACAATTCTGGTAACAGTAAGCAGAAAAATGCCCTTGTTGAAAGAAAAATACAAGCCAAGTAGAGAAAATTAGCTTATTTTCGGTATCTTTCAAAACTGACACATAAAGCATTCTGGGGCTGTTTTGTGTTTTCATTTTTGTCAATGTATGGTTTAAATAATTTAATCAATATCAAGTAGTTCCAGGGCTAAGTCCTGTCCAGCTTGCACTCTGCCTCTTACCAAATAAGAGGGAGAGTGCATGCTGGGACAGATTCCAGGCCCTGTGACCTGGAAAAAGGAATAATCAGCTTGAGAGGATGAATTTATAAACCAAATGAAATGTTATATTTTTGCCAAATAGCTAGCATAGACAAACAATTACAAATTACCTTTTAGTTTCCACTACACATGGATGAACAATATACACATGACAACTAATTTGCCAGGTGTGCCAAGTGTACACATCAGTTACTGCACCTTCAACATCTCTATTGACTTCTTTACAATTGAACACAGAAAGACAAAATAGAATATATAGTAGCTTGTGTTCTTGCTTTATCAATTCTTATGTCTGACCGTCTTTGTGCTACTAAGGCCACTGCTGGGTGAATGAAGACTTATGCTTTGCTTATCATGATTAAACTATATTGCATTCACATGTTTACTTTTTGCTTTTTTTAGAGATATTCCAAGGATACCAGACAGCACACATGCACAACTGGAATCAAGTGAGTCTTGTCAAGCTCTTTAACCAATTTCAATATCCCATTTTATCCTATTAATCAGCCTAGAAACATCAAGTGAATGAAATGTCTTGCAGAGTTGCTTCTGTCACTCTGTATCTCTGTCTTCTCATGGCATGCTCTCATGCCCTGTTTGTGTCTCTTTTCTTGGCTGTCTTTCTTTCTGCCCCCCCCCCCCCCCCCCCCACTTTCATCTTATGTCTTTAAGTTACTAAAACAATAACCTAAAACCAGCATCACTACTTTTTAATCTGACTGTGTCATTTTTGCCGTGTCAGGTTCAAGTTCTTTTGAGTCTCAGAAAATGGATCGTCCATCCATCTCTGTCACATCCCCCATGAGTCCCAGCATGCTGAGGGATGCCCCTCAGTACCTGTCAGGACAGCTCTCAGTAAGTAACCTTAGACTGACTTAACAGCTATATGTGAAATCCTGCGGAGAATTTCCATATTTAATTTGAAAACTGTTAAAGTCACATGAATGCAATGGGTTAGTGAGTGTAACATTCTCAGTATGCATTAATTATATGCCTCAAACTATGTTTAGTTTAAACCATTGTTAGGGCTAGCAGGCTCTGCTTCTCTCACTCTGCCCATTCAGCTGGCCCGTTCTCCATTATATAGTATAAATTCCCTCCTGGGCTTAATGGGTATAGGGCTAAACTTAAACGAGAGATGAATAAACCTTCAGCTCTGTGACACTTTTTCTGCACAACATCGATATTTATTCAGAAGAAGATTGTTTGACTAACATACTATAGATATTAATTCTCAGTTTCCATATTGTGACCTATGGCATCATTTGGATGACATCAACATGTACAACACAAGTGCACTCTGTTGGCCAATCAGAATAAAAGTCCACAGTCTGCAGATCCTTTTCTTGCTTCTTATGTTCAACATTTCCACTAGAGAACTGGGCTTGAAATCCCAAAACAGCTAATCACTGATGAGTAATTCTACACAGTAAAGAACTGTGTGTATGATATTTTTGGAGCAATTTAAATTGTGGTTAGGGATAACAACTGGGCTTAACGTCACGCTGACGCAAGCTCGGATTCAGTGAAGAAAAAGTCCAGAGAGGATAGAGAGAATATGATTGTGAGCCATTGAGAACTTGCTTGAAGGGGCCTATGCAGAACAGAGCAGAGAAGCTCAGGGACAAGTAATCTTTGATAAAGAAGCAACGAGGCAAAGACATAAATGATAATTGAAAACGTAAGGAAGAATCCCATCTAAAACTAGAAATATCTGTTGTTGTAGAGCGTGTTGTGAGTTCCTGTTGTTTTGTGGGGTTCTGGTTTTATTGCATTTTCTTTTCTTTTTTGCTGTTTAATTTTGCTTATCCAGAGCCAAAGCCTTAGTAGAAGAACAACGCCTTTTGCCCCTAGGTTCCAGGTAATGGGCCCTGTCTAAAGGGCTTAATCTCTATTTGGTCTTTGCTCATTGACTGTTGACTGGCCTTTTTTTCTGTTCCCATACTTTGGAAAATGCATTTCCAGGGAAATGGCAGCTTCAAGTTTCCCTTTCAGTGCAGTGCATTGTCATTTTCTTCTTTTTAATTTACTTCACTGTTACAATGACAGTTATTATTAATCATTTTAACCCATTCACATCATTATCCCTAGTTAGTGCATGCTCAGCTAATCTGAACACATTTTAAGAGACACTCCTCCATTGTCTGATTTCTTCCAGTCTTCCAGTCCAGCTATCTCTCCTATAGCATGGCAATGCAGGAGGGTGTCTCTATAAATTTCTTTAGGTCAAAGGACTTTGGTTTTTTCTCTGCTTCAGTGTGACATGAACCCAGGCCTTGACAACCCTAACCCTCCACACATATACAGAAGGATGTGCAAGTTGAAAAAATGTTAATCAGCAGATCATGGATCAAGGGTCTGGAATATCATGTTGCAGTGAAAAGACACCAAGTACCCTATTCTGTTTTGCAAATTAAATTGCATTTTCCCTTGCAGATGATATTTAACAAATAAGCAAATTGTACCTCCCATATACAATTTTTAAACTAAGGAAAGGCCTTTCTTGACTTTGAGGACCTCTTCAAATCTACTAAATCTTTCGTTTTGTATTTTACAATATGCGACGGAACCAATTTGTTTGACTCTGCTTTCTTAATTCCAATAGCCTCAAGATTCAAACTGCACCTCAAAACACGGGATACTTATCTTGCTTATACTACTAATTTTCCCATAACAGTACCTTAAACTAACTTGTACTAACCAGTATATTCACATCATGTGACAATGTTGTTATAATGATGCAAACTCCACCACACAGATGATTTGCAAAGATAGGCACCTTGGGTTTAAACACATGATGTGGTGTTAGAACTGGGGGAAATAATCCGTTGTTCTGTGTGTGCGCACACAACTATGTGTGTGTGTGTGTGTGTGTGCGTGTGTGTGTGTGTGTGTGTGCATGCTAGTGCGTGTGTGTACTCTTGCGAAAGCTTGTATATTTCAGTTTATTTAGTTTATTTATTATTTAAAAAGTATTTGAGTAGTTTACAATATGACAATGTGTATTATCACACAGAATGTAATTATTAAGTATACAAGGGTGATATTTTCAGAAATATTTACCATTTACACAGACACGCAGATATTTATATTTGGCAATAACGTGTTGGTGGGCTAAAGGTTCAGAGATTGTTCGGTACAATTTGTTTTCCCATAAGCCCCCTGCTGTCTGTTTTTTCCTATGTCGAATCTATAGACACGTCTTGAATGCCTTCTCTTGCATTGCTGCATGTATAGCTACTAGTTTTAAACAATATAGACCCTTTCCATAATCCTAATTTTAAAGAAGTATGGACAAGAGCTTAGAAGCATCATTTCATCTACTTTTTTTAAGGCTTGAGTTGGACTCTTTCTTCTAAGTGTTTTCTTTTGGAGTCCATACTTCCCTTTTAGTGTGAACTATCTTTGATTCCTTTCGCAATAGCATGATTGATTTCTCTACATCAGTGTCCATTGAATATCTAAAAGAACTTTTAGAGACATTGTAATCTCTGGTACATGATATCATTTCAACAGCACACATTGTTTTAAATTTAGACCTTGTTTGCTTTAGCATTTCAGGAACATTCAGTGCCAATTGCACTCAGTTCCATTCAGTTAACTTTGTTTCTCATGGAACATTTTTATAGCTGAGAGAAACACGCACATTTTAAAGTTAACACTTCAAATTAACACGAGTACAGATATATACAAAGTATGGCAACATGTTTGCAACCAGTAACATAATAAGTAACAAATAGCTTTTGTAGATGGCTAAACAATCACTCATATTTGACTACTTTATTTTGATGTCACTAGCATTATCATGCCACAATACCACTGACACAGTCCATGTTTTAATGAGCATAAACTTAGATAAATTTCCCTGCCAAGCATGTGAGCTGATATCATTTGAGCAGATAGAAGGGTAAATACAGGAGAAGACCCTATGCGGTACTAAAAGCAAACAGTCAATTAGATAGGCTTTGATAAGCATAAAAATATGTGGAAATATGTGTACTTTCCAACTTAATACCTTTGTCTTCTCCTGCATTATTCCCTGTGTGAGCTGTTCCCCTCGTTTGCTTTGAGCTGTGTCACAGCCGGCTGTCTCTGATTTACCCCTGCAGGTCAAACTGTGGTATGACAAAGTGGGCCATCAGCTAATTGTCACCATCCTGGGTGCCAAAGACCTCCCACCCAGGGAAGATGGCAGGCCCAGGAACCCTTATGTGAAAATCTACTTTCTACCTGACAGAAGGTAAGAGTAAGAAAAGTTGTCACTTGCTAATATGTTATTTTTACTCACCCCACTCAGTTAATGAAATGTCAGTTCAATGCATTTAAAAAGACTCTGAAGATTAGAGGGCAACAAAGACTGGTTCAGATGTTCTCAGACTAGATTAGGCATTGATGTAATGTCACTAGTGTGTCCCTGTTTTGTATTCATCAGCATCAAAAATAGGGATATCTGTGAATTTGTTACTTAATGAGTTGTTTAGTGTAGTTTTGCATCTTCTTAAGCAATTCTTTCTTGACGACGAACGCAGAAAGCAGGTGTTTTTTTTAGAGAGATCGTATAGTTGTCTTTCCATTTCATTCTTATCAACATGCTGTGGTGCTGCTCCCTGTGCTGTGTTCCGTTATTGATCTGTTGTATTCGTGGCTCTCCCCTATCATGGTTGTAAATAAAAACAGTTTGAATTATTGTTCCTCCAGTGACAAAAGCAAGAGGAGAACAAAAACAGTAAAGAAATCCTTAGAGCCCAAATGGAACCAGACCTTTATGTATTCGCCGGTGCACCGGCGGGAGTTTCGAGAACGCATGCTGGAGATCACATTGTGGGACCAAGCCAGGGTGAGGGAGGAGGAGAGCGAATTCCTTGGAGAGGTAAGAAGACCAAACCAAACCCATTAGGGATACTCACTGACAGTATCTGAGCTAATCCTTAGAATGGCATAAAGCCCCCGACAAAAGTTTGCCCACTAGATGGTTTGTGCTGGAACATTCCTCATCTAACAAAGAAAGGGTTTTTCTTTTTCTTTTTGACTTCTGTGTAAAACTCTTACGATAAAAAACACACCTCAGCATTGGGTATTATGGCCCAAGTGTTTGTTATATGATACCGTATCTCAACCATTTGAGTGATACCCTCTTTGGGGTAAGATACCTTACGTTGGGCTTTCTCTTCTGACAGATACTGATTGAGCTGGAGACGGCTCTTTTAGATGATGAACCTCACTGGTACAAGCTACAAACCCACGATGTGTCCTCCATTCCACTCCCACGGGCCTCCCCAAACACACAGCGAAGACAGCTCCTTGGAGAGAGTCCAACAAGACGGCTGCAGAGTATGTAACACAGCTTTCACAGGTCACAAAAGCCATATAAATGAACATGGCCAGTGGCTTATGTTATCAAGTTACTTAAATTCAGTTATTCCACATTCTTTCAGTGAACAAATGAACAGGATCTGACATAATATAGCGGAATTTAGGATTGGTCATTTTTCATATTTGATAATTATTAGCAAATGTACATACGTATGTTCTTGTTTAAAAATATTTTTTCTTGTGGTTGACGTTCAAGTCACATTGCCTACCAGTTTTCTGTTTTCTTTTAGTTTAGGAATAGTTTGACAGTGTTAGCAGTTTTCGCACTATTTTTCTATGCCATCTGTGTCACTTCTACCTTACTGCTTCTGCTTACAGACAAAGGCTCATACAACTCAGGTAAAGCCCACCTGCACTCACTGAAAGTGCTGCTTTGTTGAGCATCTGAGTGTTCTCCTGTCCTCTTCAAAGCTACATCCTTGTGCCCTGACCCTTTACCCCGTTACCATGAAGGGTGCATGTTTCTGCTGCCTTACGTAGGTTTCAGTTTGCTGAGCTGCTGTATATTTTACTCAGCCTAGTTCAAATCCACTCAGGGTAGCAGATATGTGTACACTCCACGGAAACTCATTTCGTAGACTGTGGTCTCTCTGTCTCTTCGTATTCACCTGCTAGACATCTTATAATTCCACCTTGCAACCCACAACTATATGCTGTAGAGCTGCACTTGATCCTCCTCTTAAAGCAGTGTTATAAAACTCCAGCTCTGTGCCAGTCCTAGCAGACACTATAGATTATGTACTATTATATAAATTGTGTCCACTTGTTTTTCCACTGTGAAGTACTGTATATAGTTTATTATTTTGCCTGTTATAAACTCTTTCCCTTTTTGATTGCACAAAATCTAGGTGACAAACCATGTAGCTCATTCTGCTTTGCTTGTGCTTGTGTGCCTGTATGAATATGTTGGAGAAATTGTCATTGGATAGGTTGGTGATCCTGATGCTGCTGTGATAGTTGACTTCTCACTCTTTACCTGAAGTGGCATTAGTGAATACCAATCAGCCACAACGTTAATGCCACTTGGTGGTTTTCAGGTTGTAGTGAGATGAGGTCAGCACAGACACTATGATCAGGCTGCGGGTACACAGACCCATACCCAGCAAACTGTAATGCACTTTGTGTTCTGACATAGTCATAGTCAGCGTACATCGTTGACCACAATGACATCAAAACTACCAGGTTGATTTAAATTGTGGCTGATCAATATTTACTTGAACAAAAGAAAAAAATAATGCTTTGATGATCTCTGTGATCTCTACAGAAAATCAATATCTCTTTTCACGGCCCCTCGGTCACCACTGTCACTGACTGACCATATACCGGTTACTTGACTTAGATGACAGTACTGTAAGTCTGTGCTACACAGGACTGCTTTGCTGTACTGCTTCTAAAAGATACTTACGGCCTGCTCACTTCTATATCACGTCAATTTTCTGTGTGTTTGTGTTAGTGTGAGGTGAAAGAGCTGACAGCTGTAAAAAGTTTCCAGCTAACTGAGATGAGAGGTTGGGAGCAGCACTGCCAGAGTGCTGCACTTGTCATTTCTGAAAAAGCACACGTGCCAAGTTGATTTAAGTTGACTGGCGATGGGCGGACTGCAGGGAGGGGGTCATACTTTAAAGAGGGGGGACAGGGAGGGATGATAAGGCTACTGGTGAGGATAAAGAAAGAGCTGTAAAAAGCCACATCACTTTTCCCACTCCCAACTTCAAATGTAAAATGAATGTGTCAATTACAAGTGTCATGGTTCAAATGAAGAAAGATCTGTTGTTTATGCTTAAGGCGAACAGTGAAATACAGCATTATTTGTTACAGCTGATGCATGGTTCCACATATATAATCCAGAATGCACTCTAGCAGGACTGTTATATTTGTGCGGCACAATGACACAAGTTAAGGACTGACAGTACATTCAGTCGGTGTATTTCTTACACTTCAGTTTAACCAATAAAGATTTTACTAGAAAGATCAAATTTAAAAAAATGAATTCATAAAAAAATGTAAATGCATTCTCCCTGTTTGCCCATCTCTCAATCTGTCTCTTCCTGCCCTCATCTTGTACCCTCTTATCCCCTTGTTTTTATTTCCATCTTTCATTCTGACTCTTGATCTTAAAGGATCCCAGAGGATAAGTGACAGTGAGATCTCAGACTACGATTGTGAAGATGGTGTTGGGGTAATAACAGGTATACAAACCTCACATTAACATTCAGTCCAAGACTTATTACTGGCTAAGAATGGTCTGTCCTGCAATACCAATACTTAAATTAAATAACCTCCCACATGTCGCCATCCATCAAATGCTTGCTAGAATGCTTGCCAGAACAGTGAACAAATAACATTATATGTTATATTGGCACAAGATAATGCTTCAGCCCCTCAGCAGAAGCAGCAGCACAGTGAGGAAGCAGTACGCTTTTGTCTACCTCTGCACTTCTAGTTGCTGTTCTGCTGTTCTCACTCCACGCAGGCTCCAGCAGCACGCCCACGCTGCACATCAGAAAAAGAAAAGCAGAACTCTTACCAGCCAGAGAAAAGAAGAGAAGGACACAGGCTGAAAAGTAGCAGAATTTTGCCCGCATAGAATAGCAAAGTCACAGAAAAAAAGCATTGTTAGGTTATTCATACATATGATTTGGCAAGCAGTGTGTATACTTTGATAAACATGATCCCTCTTTTTTCTTGCACTTCAAGACCACAGAAAACTGTGCCACTGAGGTTTGCAGGAAAGACATTGGTAAATGGTGAAGTAGGATAGAGACAGATGTCTGCTGTGTGAATTTTACATGTAAAAGAGTTACACACCCACATATATTAGCACATTCAGGCTACAGAGAGAAGGCTCGGAGCATAAGAATGAGAGTGAAAATCTATCACAGAGTGAATAGATTCAGTTACTGTTGAAAACTGACAGAGAGGGGCAGAGCATGAACCTGCTGATGACACCATAGCTGAGGGAAATCCTCCTCCAGCCTCTTTAACATTCTCATCAGCCCCTCACTGCCTCGCTATGCCAGCCCTCTCAACTTCATTCTCAATGCAGGGAATACCCCTTCAGCTCTGGTTGCACTCACCTCAGTATTCGAGCTGTACCACATCTGAGTTTATCCTGCAGTCTTTTCATCAAACTGCTGACACTATTATTTTCAAATGAGGAAAAAAAAACGATGTTTTCAGTACTTTTAATTTTATGGTAGACTAACTGCTAGGATTTTAATTGACTGCTACATGCACACGTACACAAATACAGCAGGTGCTTTTATAAATGAGGTGCACATTAGTAATTAATGCACATGTTGTGCTGTCTTTAAAAGGTGATTTTTCATGCAATTTGATTTTAGAAGTTTACTCTCATTTTGCACACACAGAGTTCTGCCCCCCTCTTCCTTACTGGTGCGCCACTTTACAGCTTTTAAAATCCTATTGATTGTCATTAAAGATTCTGTCCTTTGTACAGTACACTGTGTGCTTTACAGGCGTGGACAATCCTGCATAAAGCATGTTAATAGGAAGCGTAGGGCACGAATTGTGAGGTTCCGTTTTGGAGTTTAAAAAGCAGCAGATGTTTTCCTGTTAAACCCAATATGCATCATAATGAATCAAATGGGATGCAGATGACCCGTTTATTCTTGTTTTGGCTTTGGTTTAACAAAACAAGAGAGTTTCAAAACCAGTGCGTGTTCCAATTTCAGTAACTGACTTGGGTCCATTGGTGATCAAGATTGATTTAACTTTAAATCCAACTGCTACTTTATGTACGCGGCTCCCATCAATAAGACAATCTTACATTAATTAATCAAACTTTCTTATAAGATGGTCAGCCTTTCCTCATTATTACTGTGCCTCCAATTTGTACTACTTTTCCATCTCATCCATATTTTGGTTTTTTTGGTTTTTTAAATTTCATTTTAGTGTGCTATGCACTCTATTGAATATCAGTCAGTTTTAATACCACTAAGCACTGGCCTAAACCGTGGCTGCAAGCCGTGTTTGATTAATGGTTAATGAACTTCTTTCAAGATCAGTGAACTAATCAGCCTTGCAGAGATTATTCATTATAATGTTTTTTAACTTTTAAAGGCTATTTTCATGTTTAATGCACACTGTTAACACAGCACATGAATTGCACCTAGTTCTCAGTTTTGGAATGTCGCAGATCAGCATTATGAAAGCAGTTTTTTACCTGTGCAGAACTACATTTAGTATTGTTTTTGAAAGTTCACTTCACTACCAAGGTTGCATATATAGCTGCAGATCACTCACTCAAAAACACAGGACGTCCACATTCAGACAATTGTACAGTTAACTTAAAACATAATTCCATTTTGTAAATATAAATCTAACTCTGCATATCTAGGTGTCATTATATAAATTAGTTACAAAACATCTTTCTCCTTGAGCTTATCCCTCCATAACTTTATTATACCACTCTTACTGTATTTTCACAGACTTTCGGACTAATGGCAGAGACTTCCAGAGCTCCACGTTGTCTGTCCCCGAACAGGTGATGTCCTCTAACCACTGCTCTCGGTCAGCTGATATAAACAGGGCACGGTCACGCTCTCCCAGTGTTCCCCCACCCTCCAGGTAACTCATGCTCACCTCACCCCTGGGCTGACACACACATGTTGTATGTTCTGTTTATTTATTTTTTGTTTTTATGTGATATTCACGTAATAATTATATCTTATGCCACATGTTTGTCTTTCTTGAAAAATTGCTGAAGATACTTTTTTTTTTTTTTTTTACATATATTCAAGTTTTTACTGAAGAATCCACAAAGTTTTGTTAGATGTAAAAAAAAAAATGCAGGCTTTAGTAGCTTAGCTGGATGATATGCTGTTTCAGATTAGTTTGAAATAAAATTTTTATTTTGTTTCAAAGTCCTGCATCATGACTCGAACAGTGCTCATCACACAGGGTGTAGCATTTCTTGCATTACAATAAATGCCTCAGTTTAACATGAGGCCATGTGCAGCCTGGCCAGTAGGGGGCAACATGTGGTGTGAAAACTACACAATCCAGTCCACTTCTGGATCGACCCTTTGACGTTAAGCCCTCTCCGTACAACTCATTCAGTAGAGAGGACCTCCACAGTGTATCTGAACATAACTACTCTCGTGACAGGTAAACACAAAGTCTCTAGATTACGTGTCCAGTGTACTGTAGGTGAATGCATATATGCAGGCATGCATGAACATATGCTGCCTAGCACAAGTAAGAGCTAATGAGTAGATGTGCAGGGAGATGTTTATGTACGGTGCACATGTACAGTGCTCTTATGCACGATTTCTGCTTTTAAGCAAGAGCAATCTTCTCCTTTTCTCAGAAATAATTACAGTAGTTCACATATGTGGACTCACTATAACTTCAAACCGGCTTCGTTTGTCTTCCTTTCGAATGCACAGTATACACAATGTATCACTATAAACCTACAAAACCAAGATGGTCATTAACGTAAAAACAAATGAATGTCGCAACTACTGAATTAAAAGTATGAATCTTCAACATACAAAATAAGTTGAAACTTCACTAATTCATAAAAAAAAAAAAAAAGTCACAATTAACACCAGACACCAGGATTGGTTAAGTGTACACTGCTTTAGAGAAGTAAGTGGTTTTATACCATCTTCCATCCAGGATGCTGAAATTATGTAGGAAACATTTTGAGCCAATGTTGTAAATGCTTATTACAATGTATAGTATCTGTGTGTTTGCCACTTTCTTTATCCAAGAGGTGGTCAATGAAAGTGGTCAGTTATCCCCCATCAGCACTTATTTTCTGTGAGGTTTGGAAAATGTTGCTCCAAGAGTCCAATCATAGCCTTGGCACTGCCAGGCTGCAACTACTTTCCCCTGTCCAATTAACTTTATTTGAAATTTCTGAACCTTGGCCTAAATCAGTGTCAGACGCACAAAACGCACTTATCTAAATTGTCTGGGACAGTGATAACTTGAGTGTATTTCAGTTGCTTTAATTAAAAGAACCTACTTATTTATTGAAAACAGTTGAAAATGACACAGGAAATGAGTCATGGAGAATTTGGATTTATCCCAGAAATGTCATTTGGAACTTTTTGAGCCTTTCATAAAGCCATTGTTTGTTTGTTTTTTAAGTACTTTTTGAGATATGTTTGTCAAACAAGAAATCTCATGCAATGTGTATCGTCCTAAGTTGTTCAACCATTCATCAGAAGGGACACCATGCAGATTTAGGTTTTTGAACTGTGCTGATTTGATTTCTTTGTGCATTCCGTTGGTATTTTGGGTGCACCACTTTCATCTGTTGTTGTGGTTATCCAGAGGAAGTCATCTCCTTACCATCCCATTTCCCAGCCTGTCTTATCTTGCTCCTGTTTTCCTCTTTAAAACTGTTACATTAACCTTTATAAGTTTTCTCTCTGTCTTTACATCCCATGTTTTGGAAAAATCTACCCTCACCCCTTCAACTGTCTGCCCATGACTCTCCAATCCTCCTTCTCTCCTTTTCTCCTCCTCTTCTGCTTCTTCCTCAGTGCCATCTTAGATCCATCTCTGTCTTCTCTCCTTCCTCCATGTGGTTACAGCCATTTTCTCACCCTACCTCGAAACAGACATACTCAGCGTATTGATGATCCTCAGAAGGACCCCAGGTAGACATATACCTGAGCTTGCATGAAGCCCCATCTCTGCACTTCCACTGTTCAGTCCATGCCCCCCCTCTCCAGGCCACAAACCCTCCTTTCCTATGGGAAACCTTTCATTTCCGTGTGGCTCACATGGCACTGACACTATGGCGCTATGTCAGGGGACGGGTAATTCCGCTGAGTAGAACCACGGTGAACTATCACACCAAAATTGTAGAGGCCATTTCATTTAACTTAGCCATTGTCAGTGCCATAAATGTTGTGTTGAAGTGTATATATTTCCTCTTTAGAAGATTAAATATATACAATGTGGCTTTTCAGTAGTACAATGAAGAGAAAATGGGCGATTCTTTGGCCAGACAGTTTAACCATCCACTATCAGCATTGCTTACTCTCTTTTCACCACTTCATAACATGAGAGCATTCCTCTAATTTTGCTTCAAGCATTTTCCATTTGAGTATGTGCTATTCCTAGAGGAGAAAACGTGTCCTGTTATCTTGTCCACCAGAAGAGTGACTTTGGCAATACTGAAAATGGATGTGTTCTATGGTTGTGAAGTTTTGTCCAGCAGAGGTGTGTACAACATGGTTGTATGTGTAGTATATAGTACTTTATATTAGCTATACATTTATGTGTAATTACTGGGACAGTCTAAAGGAGAATTTTAAAATGGCATTCCAACCACTTACGCAGGTTTTTTGTTACCTGCACGAACAAAACAAACAAACTAAAAAACCCTGAAATGCTGACTAGTTGTGATATTTTTTCGCCAGCCGCAACCGTCGTGTGTACCCGATCTGCAGAGAGGAAGCAGTCAGGTTACTGCGGTCCACTAGGATGGCCCGCGCCTATTCTGAGGGTGCCTACTCCTCCAACTATGACTATGAGAGGTATTGACATGCACGGTATCTGTGCATCTGCCATCTTGTGGTCTCCTCAAGCTGTCACTCGTTCGTCTTTAATTTAACCGTGGTCATACATGTGATGACAGAAATGATATCCTGTCTGATATCACTTTTTGTTACAGAGTCATCACAGCTCTGACGTTGTGTAGATGTACAGTAATTGTACACAACTGCATTTGCACTGTATGTTCAGGCACAGAGCTATTTGTGTTGCTGATGTCAGCTGTATGTATACTGGCTGTTTAGTGACGTACTGGCCAGCACTTGACTGTTTTTTTTGTTAGTGTCTTTGTTTATGTGATGTGTGTGATTGCTAGTGTTGTCCTATCACATGTTATTGGTAGCTGCTTTTTGCTCACCCATACAGTGGCATCTCTGATGCATAGCTCTGGGCTGCACAGTAGCCTTTTAAATTCAGTGTTTGCCCTTTGGCTTCTTGTGTCTGGTCTGAATGGGCTGCTGGACCATTCCAGATATCCATTGCAAGTCCCGTTGACACCCATTCATTCCCAGGACCCATGCCAGTGTCCTGGTCAACTAATAACAGGAAACAACTTGCATTGCCCCCTCCAGAGAAACACAATAAATGACTCCACTTCTTTAATCTTCCCACCTGGTGCCATCTGGCTTTTAGCCAGGAATAACTTGACTTTTTTGCTGTTTCTTTCCTCTCTAGGAGGAAAAAAGTGATGAGTCCTTAGAACCCAGCCCAAAAGCTTGACTGACTGTATTCAAGTGTCATAAACTTTCCCCAAGGCCCAACTTGGCTTGACTTCAGAAACGGCCTAAAGCCGAGATACCCATTAACAAGAGCTTTCCATATGTTTTTCTCACCCTTTTTTAACTAAACTGCATTACATTATTTTTCATACATACAGTTTGTTTCTGCCTGCACTCAGGCAAAGCAAAAGCAACACTGAGGTTTGAACAGAAACAAGGGCTGAATGAACAAACAGCAGGCATGTGAAAAGGAAAACAAGACTGATAAGTAACAAAGAACATTGGTGGAATTTGTTTAGGTGATTTCCCCCTGTATACTTTTTATGCACACTGCCTCAAAGTATAGCTTGAGTGATACAAAGCCTCCACTGATAAGCTTTAAAAGTATAGCTTTCCAAACAGAGAAGTTTTACATTATTTCAAAGCGAGGCAGTGAGCAATATGCGAATTCAGTTAAGTATGCGTCTGTCATTGCTACATCCCTGAAATTACAACTAGATATTTGAAACAGACCCCCCCAAAGTCAGACATAAAAGATATTTTCTCTACTGGACAATGTTTCATACTACAAAAGGCCACACACTACCATTTTTTTAATTTATTACTTTAAAAGATTACAATTTTTCTGCCACATTCTCGAAATTATTTGTCATTACATAAGTCTATCAGTGTCAATTAGCCCTCTGTTGTGAAGACACTTACATTAGAATGAAATGGGAATGATGTTTTACTTTAATGCTTGTTCTGTGAAACATAAGTACTTTGTGACTTTTGAAAGGCTAAAGATGTCTCCCAGTGTGCATGCTGAGTAGTTGAACATTTCTGTTCACTTTTTTGATATGTTCAGTGTGTTGCAGTTTTATAAAAAAGTTATTTTTCTTTTCTGTTTTATTTTAATATTTACGTATCTCTGCACTCTATCAATGATTTTCCAAGTTGAGAATCTCACCTGCTTTCTTTTACCAGCTCTTCAGAACAAGATTTGCCTTCATCTTCACTGTGACAAAAAATAATGGCTGGGAATTTTTGCAGGAAATAACAGCTCTAACAATTCAGATTCATTGTAAACACACACTTTCCCTCACATTCACTTTACCTCAAACAAACTGCAAATGCCTACACACACCCATACAAAAAACACATCCCTACCAGTTGTACACATTGTGATCACTCCACTGTTAATAAACTACTCTCTGTCCATACTCTCCACTTTTAAATTAAGGTAATTCACCCAGTAATGGAAAACAATATACAAAACAAGTTTTAAGACAGGTTTGCAAAGAATTGCATGTAAGCTTATCCATATATACTGTAAACCACATAAAAAAATTCTTTGTACTGGAATACAAATACAACGTTTTTCTCAACTTTACATGCAGTTCAGCAAACTAGAGGTTTTTAAAGATGAAAGTTTCGACAAAGTGTTTTAGACTCTTAAATAATGTTGTTCATTCACTTTTAGGCACATATCAGGTATTTTTGCATGTTTTAGTCCTCTCACTGAGCATCATACTGTATGCTTGACATTATGGTCAACTTGTTTTCAAAGCAAGCAGTAAAATTCTATATCTTTGAATTAGCTTCCTACATGAGGAAATGAGATCCAATACAGGACAAACATCTGCTTATGAATATATATATTTCTCTTTTTTAATCCAAGATCCAAGTTTTCATACAACTGACTGAGTTTAAGTGGTAAATGGTAAATGGTATGTACTTATATTCAAACTCACAATCTCACACACACACAGATGCACTCATACAGATGGGGACACTCACCGATAGCAACTAAGTTGGGGTCCAGTGTCTTGCTCATGGACACTTCAACATGTGACCGGAGGAGACGGGGATCGAACCAACAACTGTGGGATTGGTGGACGACCGCTCTACCGCTCTACCTCCTGTGCCACAGTCGCATGAGGTAGAGCGGTAGAGGTAAAGTTAATACTGTAAATGGACTAAAACATCCAAAAGCACAGACATAGTCTTTAAACACATGCACTTTAGAGGTGTTTTGAGGGTGCAGTGAATTGCTGTGCCCTCTAAACTGTCCACCGTGCAAGCATGCTCCCACTGCCCTGCTGGAGTCCCACTGAGTGCCTACCTATCTCTCAATAACATCTGTAGGAACCATGGAGCCATGGATAGACACGAGTATCACAGCAGGTCCCGCTCTGCAGACCAGCGGCCCACTATAGAGCGCCCCACATCCCGCTCGCGCTCCACTGAACGTCCCCACGACTCTTCGCTCATGAGGTCCATGCCGTCTCTGCCATCTGGGAGGTCCGCCCCCCCCTCACCTGCCTTGACGAGGTGTGACCCAGATTGGAAACGCTAACAAGCTTAGCACAGAAGCAGACTAAAGTTTTAGATGTGCAAACATTTCCCTGAGGCACAGCTACTCTGGAGGGAGAAATAATTTAAACATTAGGTTAGAACATCAATAAGTAAACCAAAGAGCCACAGTGTTTGGGCAAGTAACTATTAGAGTAAAGCCCAGTCAATACGTGAACCTAATATTATACTGTGTAATGGGGAAATATGCTATGCAGACATAGTAAGGGCCAGTAATTAACACTGGCCATGTTGGTTAATTAGCCACCAAGTGTACACGAATAGTTTCAAATTACCCTATTTAGATGAGCTACAGTAGGTAGCTTACTAGTTAGAAACTGTCATGTTCTAGTAACAAATTAATCAAATAAGAGGTCATTATTAAAATAGTATTCAGTACATGTGAAAAGCTCTGTTAGTATGTCTCTCACATTGGGTCTTATTTCTGCCCCCAGAGCAGCTCCACTTTTGCTAAGCATCTCTATAACTGAAAGTTTTGTACAACTAAAACAAGACAGACCCAGTCCCATGAGCTCCTACCCACCCCAAGCTTGACTAACTCACATAATGACCCAGAAATCCTACATCACTACCACCTACCTCCCACCCTTCCAGTACCCTGCACTCCTGCTTCACCTCACTCCACCTCACCTCACCCCATCCACCTACTCCTCACAAGTAATCAACCTAGCTACTTTCTTTTCTTGTCCCCAAAAGAGCTGGTGCTGTATTTTTTTACACATGTCCCAGGCACGACAATCCTGACACCGAAGATGGCGTGCTGAATTATTTTAATTTGGAACACACTGCTCATACGCTTGCGTACGTATAGCAGTGATGGGCCGAATGTTTACTTTGGTTTCATTACTAACATTAACTGATGCTGTGTATCCTGTGATGGCATTCTGTTTTTTTTTTTTTTTGTTTTTTTGTTTTGTTGTCATTCAAAGCTATTTGGGGCCAGTCTGAATGCATGGTCGCACTGGTCTCCTGTTTCTGCATCGAACAGTTCTCTCCTTGCAGCTTAAAGAGTCGACCGTACATGCAATTCACACTTGGCATCTTTTATTGCAGCTCAGTTTCCTACAATATCCCTTCACTCCCATGCCATGTGCCAAACATCACTGCCGTGTGCATTGGTTTTGTATTTGGAGATAAATACAGCTTTTACTCCATGCATCCCTACAATTGCTGTCAATGATGACCTCTGGTTCAGCCTGATCTAAAAAATATATACAGTAAACTAAATGAATTACTAAGTGATACTAGTAAGTGTATTAAATCATGTCACTTTTTATGTTGCCCACACTTGTGTTATAAAAATGTAAAAAGTTTTCCTGTTCTCAAACTGTGATGTGGGTGCAACATGGCCTGGCCCTGCATCCAGCATCACCTTGTGTCATGATCAGTGTCTCACCCCAGTGTCTATTACTTTTGTCATCATACAGGGCACATCCTCGCAGTGGATCAGTCCAAACCAGTCCCACAAGTACCCCTATGCTGAGTAGACAAGGACGTCAACTACCACAGCTTCCACTCACTGGGAAAGACAGAAGTAAGTCACCTGGTCATTCTCTATTTGTATTACAGGTTTCCTGTCTCTGGAGGGAGTCGTGTGCATGTTTACTGAGTGAGGATATCTTTTTCTTTAGTGCGGTAATAATGCAGTTTTTATTTTGGCGATCTAACTGTTTGGGTCCAAAGACAAGCTTTTCTACGCCAGTTGCTGACTCGGACACCTTACGTTTGACAGAAAATCATGACATTCTTGAACTCCATCCATACAAGCTATAAAATGTGTAATAAATGCAAGGGTTGCTCTTTGGTTAATGTCTCATTGGTGTCTACTTTTGCCTGCCACCCATAACATCTCCACTCGGTTCCTTTGCCATTTCTCTCTCAGAAGATGGAGACGAAGGAACGGAGCCTTGTAAAGGTCTGTAGCTAAATGTGTGGGTTTAGTCTTTCAGACAGGGAGTGCTGCTTCAGCCACACCTTACTCTGAAGACACCAAACCCTGTCTGCAACAGGGGGTGGCTGGGTTCCCTGGAGCTTATTCTGTGCTCCCTGGGCCCCTCCCTCTTTTGCAGCTGTGTCCAATGTACAGTTGAGATGTGCTGTGACATTGTGTTGTACTTACCTGTAGGTCTGTCTGAATTCTGCAGTTGATGATACCCCGTTATGTAGTACTGTAGTCTCCTTGTGTATTATTTCGAGTTATGCTGTAGATTATTTATTTATCTTGGAAATCTATTTGGACTGCTGAGTTATGTTACAAAGTTAACATATTGCTTTACCGTCTGCTAAATGGGTGAAATTTCTATGATTAAGGCATAAAAGTTTAAACTTTCCACATCTTCATAACTACTAAGTGATATTTGAAGTCACTTTTGTTCCTCAGCACTCCTTTATGTTGTCTGTTGTTGCAACCCGGGACGAGTACTTTAATAAGTACAGCTACGAAAGCACTGATTAATCTCCTTTGTCTTTGCATCAGATGCTGTGAAAAACATAGAGTGGTGTAGCTTTGCAGTTTGAGGGAATGACTGGGAGAAAGATCAGGCAGATGTGGAGAACTTGTCAAAGCACTTGCAGAACTCTTTCATCATTGTCAGTGAAGAAGAGGGCTTTCCCTGTTTTCTGTAATCCCACCAACCAGTCTGACTCTCTCTCTCTTTTTATCCTTCTTTCTTATCTTCCCTTTTCTCTCTGAAGTTCTCTCTGTCTGGACTTCTCTGTCACCTCTCTGTGGCCCCTTTTCTCCTTGTTTATTATCTCTTACCTAGCATCTCTTTTTTCTGTTTCTGTGAGTCAGGTTTCACTTTTCCCATGTTTCACTTCTCCTTTTTTGTGTTCTTATCTCTCTCTCTCTCTGTGTGTGTGTGTGTGTGTGTGTGTGGCTCTCTTTTTCGATTGTTTCTTTCAGGACAGTGGCAGTGTGTATGTAGTGAGGGGGTTATTCATCTGACCTTGCGCTGTAGCTCCCAAAGAGCCATATGGCGCACAGCTTATGTAGTGCAAAAGTGTGTGTGTGCATGCGTGTGCATGTGCGTGTGTCTATGTAGCCTTTTTGGACTAGATTCATATTAATGCCCATTGGTACGAGAATAGCTAGACTGCTACCTCTTTGTCTTGCTGTACATCAAAGTTCAGTCATAGCTTATTCTTGCACATACATAATAGAATGGTATGTTATCTGTTTATGTTTAGAAGCCTCTTTACAGGGAGCACGGGAGGAAACTGGGGCAACTGAACCCCCAAATGGCCAACCAGGTGTGTTTACTACAGAAACAGCCTTTAAACCTGTCCTAAAGCAATGTGTTTCAATCTTTTTAATCTCTAATATGTGATGCTGCCTAAAAAAACAGTTACTTCATGTTCATTCACAACACAAAATAAAAAAAAAAAATAAGCACAAGCTGTGTTTGGGAGGTAGAATCTGTTTTTATTTTTGAATGAATGGCCGGAATATTGGAAGAAACTAAACTTCCCCACAGTTTCCACTTCCTTCTTTCCCATCTGTTTATGTGGCATGCTTCTGTTCTATAACTGCGTGGTGCTATTACACAACAGTGTTATAGCTGAAGTGTGAACTGACTCAGTGGGTATTTTTTTAGGTCCCAAAATAATCTAAATTCTGTTTTTAAGTTTTCTATATTCAGTCTTGAACTGGATTGTGTTCTAAGGGCTAAATGCTGCCATGAGAATGTGTTGATATCACAGTAACAAATGTATGGTGCAGTTAACCACACGTTGTACAGTGTAATTAATCAAAGGTTCATACAGTTTTTGTCTGGTAGCTTCTATATGCAAACTACTACTGGGTATTGGCTCCTGGGATAGCTGTGTGTTTGTGTGTACAACTTAAAAATAAATAAAACAACAGTATAAATGGTATTAGCTATAGTACAGTACAGTATACTTCCAGTACTGTGGGTTTCAGAGGTGCATCATTACATGAGCCTCCATCTGTCTCTCTACTAGCAGCAGACTGTGAGGAGAAACCCCATGGCCTACCGGTAAATGGGAGGAAAGGCAAGTTGTCTGGAAAGTGTGATAGTGTGACTTTGCTGTGTGGATTTTCTCGGCCAACACAAGTTGTTCATGTGTGACATTCACTAATGCCTGTCATTCTCCATACTTGACTACTCTGAGTTGTTTTGCCTTCTAATTTGCTATAGCAGGTTTAATTGTTCCTGTAATTAAAACTTTCCTTGTTTTCACATGTTCCATCATTGAGAAATATTGAGCCTGATCCAAACATTGTTTACATTGGATGCACAATGAAATTTCAGAATTGTGCCGTATGGAGCTAAAGCCAACGTTAATACATGTAGTCTCTCTTCTAACTTCTTTAAGGCCTTAGAGCTGTTGTTTTGTCTACTTTAGTAATAACTAATAAAAATAAGACAGAGCTTTTGATTTTCACAGTAAAAAAAGTCATTTCAATTAGACATTGACACATAGGCCCTATACAGTACGGTAGTGGCAAGTCTCAGTCCCACCCCTTTTTCCATCAGTAACCACAGTGTCACGACAGTATATACTAGTGTATATTAAAAAACTAAGAATAATTAATTGTTTTATTTAGTGATTTATGTGCATTTTACTTTGCTGTAGAAATACTGAGGAGTATGTGCACCCTGTTACTTCTTTTGACCAGCAGATGGCAGAATGTTCACAGTCTTTGAGGAGCTGTTCATGATTTCAGTGCTGAAGTGGCAGTTATTCATATCATCATTGCACAATATACACAATGGATTTAATATGTACATTGTTTTTAAACGTTGTAGAGATTTCGTTTAGAGATTAAACTGGGAAAGGGACATTTTGTGCTTGATAGAAAAGGCCCACTTAATTGAGGCCCGTCCTGTGTCCAAACCAGTAAGCCTGTGTGTGTGTTTGTGTGTGTGTGCTTGTGTATGTGTCTATGTTTATGCGCTTGTGTGTAGAGGTGACTTGGGAAGACCAGCAGCGAGGGCTAAATGGCTCTTTGTCTGATGGAGGGACACAGCAGCCACACCCCTCACTCGCTGACACAGGTTGGTTGGTTGGTCTGGGTGTGGATTTCTGTCACTTTCAAAGCAATATTTTACTCGGATGCAATTTTATACTTGTTTTATAATGAATAATAAGAGTTCACAAACAATAAACAACCGATTTAATGCAACCCTGACAATATGGTCACAGCAATCAGAAAATGGAATGCTATCTGCAGCAAGTTCATGTAAAACTACTTCTTTTAAAACATGCCATGTGACATGCAGCAGCCATGAGCAGTGTTTACTTTGCATTTACAGAAGGTAGTTGGTTGTTTGTTGTTCATGCACTCAATTAGTGGTGTGCATCTTCAAACTCTTATATATAAAGTTACATATAAAGTTTTCTTGATGGCTTTTCTGCAACATTTTCTATGGGTTCTGTGTTTTTCACCAAAGAGAGACCTGGACAATGTAAAAGCAGAAGCTAGATGCTAGAAATAATGAAACAAGCATGTGCCTAAATGGTTACTTGTCTACTAGCAACAGTGTTGCTTCTCATTCACCCATTCAAATACTCACACATTGGTGATGGCAGCTGCCACGCAAACACAACACAGGGGTTTAGAAGCTTCCTTACCAACTGAGCTACAGATATTGGCTTGTTGTGTTTTCAGGATTTTTTTAAACCTACCGGCCCAGGTCACCCTTTTGATGACATCCATCTGTTTTCCTGTTTCCTCCTCCTATGTGTGATTTTCTCAGAGAACTGAGATTTCTGTAGATTTTTCTTGCACTGTGTCATACTTTAAAAATCGTATTCAAGTTACATCTAATGAGATGCCCCATCGATATACTGTACAGTATTTGCAGAGAAGCAGAGAATGTGTTGCTAAGGTAATGACATCACAGTGTCTTGAAGTGCTATCTGTGGTGTATTGACTCAATGTGCTCCTATAAAAACAGGTCTTCATCTCCCTTTACATTATTCCTCATTTATTTTTACCTCTTATGTCAGTTTCCGATTTTTTTTTGTGCCTGTAGGATCGGATTTGCTGTGGTGGCTTTAGATGCAGTTTATTTTAGGCAGAAACATGTTTAAATTGTACGTAAGAATTGTACAGAAAAATATCAAATTACCAAATATAATGGAAGCATTTAACCAAAAATAAATTGTATAAAAGTGAGGATTTTGCCTAGAGTACCATGCCTAAAATAGCATGTAATTTAAACAAATCTTTCTTGAGACTTAATTGATGACAAATCAACATAGTTAAACAACAATGTCTGCTCTCTCTTCTAACCAGTCAGGGATTTTCAGTTATCTTTGGTTGTTTTTGCAAATTGTTATTCTATATACCTGATGATGATGATGATGATGATGAGTACCTGAAGGGCTGGGCAGAGCTTTGTGGAATTTAATGTAGCAGATGGAAGAAAATCAGAGCAAGGAGAGGGAGAGATCGGCAGAACAGGATGGATTGACAATGAGTCTCGTGCTAGCACTAACTTAACTTGTATATTGTAGATCTAGCTAAACATGTATACTGTGCTCCACAAATAAGGCTTCACCCTTTTAATACCTAGCTAATAGGTCATAATATTAGTTTATTGTTTGTTTTTTTATAATATTGCCAATTATTAGATTATTGAACTTGACAGCTCTAGTGTCAGTCTCATTACAGTTCAGCTCACATTTAACATTCATCATGCCTTAGTAACCCTGAGCCTGATCCATGCAGGATGGAATGACTCATTCACAGCTGTGAAAGTCCCACAACTGAAGTTTAGTAACAACATTATTAATATACTTATTATGCTAGTCCATGTATCAATATTTACAATTGTTTTACTACTGTATTTAACGTGTTGTCGTGTCTGGTGCTGGTGTCTTGGAGTAATTTATCATTTGGAGGCAGTTGTGTTAAATATGGTATATTAATAACATACACTATTATCCCACTGGCCACAGGAGACTTTTTCATACTGACTGACTATCTTAATATATAAGTCCATTATCCTGATGACCTACATGATGCTGTCGAAGTAAGAGGGAAAAATTGCTCGCTCTCTTGATTATCATTTTACTCCCTAATGAGGTGATGTTAACTGCGGCAAAGAGATGGAAGCTGGTGAGGCAGATGTCTCACATTGTCTTTTTATTCATGTGACACTTGTTCACCCTAATGGAGCACTAATTGAGCTCGGTGCAAATTCTGTGTAAAAGGCTATGAGCATTAGGTTTGAGCTGAGTGGGCTTTTTAGGCCCCCAGATGTCAGCAGTGGTTTACGACTGCATGCACAGTCTCTCTGGGGAGACTTTACAGACATGTTATTGGGGGAGATGATTGACAGCATTGATTTTATACCGTTCCCTCTGTTGAGTTTACAGACTGAGGTGTTGTGGTGTGTTGTTGCTTACAAAGACTCAAAAAACTGATGGAAGTATCTTGATCTCTGAGAGAGAGAAATGAAAGAACATAACATATTGGTAGCAAACAAAGAGAAATGAAGGAAGCCAAATCGTCTTCAGGATCATTCTGAGGCTTAGCGGGCTGAGTAAGAGGAAGGAAGGACATAAAATATGTTCAGTGAAGGAAAATATGTTGCTACAGAGATGCCTGATTAAAGTCAGTCGATCTTGCTGTTGTGTAACCCTTGAGATATATAATGAAGCTGATGCCTGTGTGTTTGTGTGTGTGTGTGCGCGCGTTTGTGTGCACATCAGTGTGCAAACAGGCGATGTTAGTCAATTTCGACATTTCTTGCTGAGACTTTGTCAGATAGTTGGCTCTCTTTTGTGTGCTCGCTGCTCTGTGCTTTCAGTTTGTGTTGTTTTGGGTTTTAGTTTTCCTTTCTGTTGGTTTTTTTCTCCCCACAGTTACCCCATGCAGACTCAAGTGACATCCACTTCTCCTACCCTCTTTTCCTTCCCCTTTCTCCCCTCCTATCCTCAGAGGTCTGGAGTTTCTCTCTGGTTCGGTACATTAACATCTCTTTACTCTTTCAGCACTTTTTTCCTTTAAAGCACAGAACCTCACCTTCCCAACCCCCCCCCCCCCCCCCCCTTCTAATTCCTAATAACTTGACTCTTAACTTCTACCTCAGCCTTTCCCGGCCTCGCACCCTCTTACTCTTTTTTGATCTCTTACTGTGCCCATGGTGGAGTTTGCGTGTTCTTAGTCTACTCTATGATTTTGTTTGTGTATTCTTTGCTTGTTGATTTGTCATTGTCATGTCGTCCTGTTGTTGTGTTGTGTCCCCATCCTTCCCAACCTTCCATCCCCTTTTACTTCACTGTGACCCTCCACACCTGGCATAATCGATGATCACCATGATGGCGTCGACCTCCCACTATTCCCCCTCTCCTCCTCTGTCTCCCCTCTTTCCCCTCTGTGCATCCTCTCACATCCATCCTTCTCTCCTCTGTGTCTGTTCATTCTGTAATGTGATCTCAGAAGACACGGACGCACCAAGTTGGACGAACTCAGGTGTGTCCCTTCTTCTTCTTCCCCTTTTCTTTTACCAACTCAGCTTCTCTTCTACTTTCATTCACCTTGTACGACTTCCTGGCTTGCCCTACTTTATTCACCTCCCCTCATGTCACTTGTTTTTTCTTTTACTGCTTCACTTGCCTCCATTCTCTTGTGCTGTTTGCGCTGTTAATTGTTCTGTAGATGATGCTTCAGGCTTCTCTGTCATTTTGTACTGCTTTTCATGCAGACTGACTTTATGGGCTTTTAGTTCATAGAATCACGCTCATGGTCATGCTCGTGCTATTATTTCATAGCAGGTCTTGCCATGAGTGTTATTTTGTTCCTATAAAGAAAGAAATACTGTCAGTCTATGAGAGCAGGATTTAGATTACAATCTCTGTGGAAATAAATTATCAGCACTTCCCTCTTGATTTTGTGGCTATGTGCTTGAACATGATTGACAAAATATACCGATCAGGCATAACATTATGAGCACCTGTGCAATTTAATGCAATCCAGTACAGTGGCTATGCCATGAATTCTACTTTTACAAGGTTACAATTTCTCGGTTTTTAGGTTGAAACTGTCAGAGAGTTTATATGTCTACTGTGTTTTTATTACCTTTTCATTTTAAATACGGTGGCCAAAACATTAAAACCACTTCTTCATATAATACTCTCAGTACGACTCCACTAACTAAATAATAAACACAAAGTAAAATGATCACCTTTCTGACAGTTTCAACCCAAAATTTAAGAAATGATAACCTTGTAAATGTAGAATTCATAGCAAAGCGACTGTATTGGATTGCATTAAATTGCACATTTTGTCATAATGTAATGACTGATTGGTGTATGTCCAACTCTATTTTGGCACATTCACTTCAATAAAAATTAAAAATTAATTAATTTCATCCATCCCCAAGATGTCTTAGTTTCCCAGTATCTCGCCTTGGTATTGCTCCCAGACAACCTCCAGAGACTCTCAGAATATAAAGAAAAAAATGATATTATTTAGAGAGTTATAATGGTCATCTTCCCTTTGTGCTAAGCTAAGATAGTTAGCTACTCATTGCAGCTTCGTATTTTCCATACAGACATAAAAGTGGTAATAATTTTGTCACCTAACCCTAACCCCAAGAAATGGAGACCAATATGACTATTTCTTTTATCTTAATTATATATCAATGAATCACAGCTTGTGCCAGAAACTAAAGGACCCTTAAAAATAAACCCATCTAGCTACTCTGTTTTCTGATATGTATGTAAAGATCCAAATCACAGAAAAGATGTGTGGACCCTGTCATTTAGAAGATGTTGGACTGTTTAGGCTGTGCAATATTATTTAAGGAGTGCAGATAACTAATTGGCCAAAAGAGAAGCAAGAAGAATAAACTTCAGTCGAAGAAAAATGTCTCACTTTGCTGCATCTATGCCGTCATTCATTTGCTCCCAGCCTGAATTGCTTTTTCTTTGTCTCCATGTGTAGCTACAAGCATATACAGTACTGTATGTGTGCATGGCATCTGTATGTGCACATCATCTTCAGCTTATCATTGCCATCATATGACACAAAAGTAGAGACAGTGCAAGTTGACAGATAGGAGATGCAGGTGCATTAGTCATAGTTCGGTGGCGACTGATTATTGTCATTTTGGTGGCATTTTCAGCAGAAAGTCTTGTTTTGAGGTGTTAATTTTGTGTTTTAGCTTACATAAAATGTACATACTTATTTAACTTGTGTATTGATTATGGTGTGATGTTTCAATAATGGTAGTTGTGTTTGCAAAACTATAAGATCAATGGTTTGGCAAATTAGGAAAAAGATGAAAGGGGCAAACAGGATGATGTCATTATTTAAAAAAGAACTGGATTTTTGATTCTTTCAGGTTAAGCTGATGAGGATATTTTGACCTAATACTCTTCTCTTAGAGAGACTGCATTACACGGCATCTATCTACAGTAGAATAAAATGTAAAATGAACCCAAACATGGGGCACAAGCAGTGTTGAAGGTAGTAGATTTTGTACATTGGCTTAGTATTTAAAGCTTTACCGTCTAAGTTATTATTAGTGTTTTTTGAACATTAAACACTGAATTACACACCAATCAAAGAGTGATTAGTTAGAGTTAATAGACTTGGGCAGTTGGTTAGAGGATAAGCAGTGTAATACTTTATACAACACAAATTTACCAATCAACATTTTTTGTTTGTGGTTTGTTTTTGTTTGTTTGTTTGTTTCTTGGTTAGAACATTCTGCTTTTCCCCATTAGATCTGTCCTTGTCATAGCTCATGGCTCAGCAGAAGCTTGTCTCTCACCATAACAGTATGTCTTTCCATTAGGCTTGACTCACTTTATTAGCCACCATCTGATTGTCTTCTGTCTCTGTGCTCAGGTATGGACATGGAGGAGAGGACCAGGCAGATGAAATTGAAGATGAACAAGTACAAGCAGGGAGCCAGCTCTGACTCCAGACTGGAGCAAGACTACCACAAAGTAAAAACATGAGCGGATGCTGGAAATACCCTTTCATACTGTAATCCAGATTTACCCCCGGTGTTCCACTTGTATGGCTACACTGTACACACTATTGGCCATATGGCATATTTGGAAAGCAGTCAAGTATGTGCACATGCACATGTCAACATCATGTTTGCACAGTGTACATAGTCACACAACTGTACCAAAACTTGTGTAACTTGTTTTCCAACTTAACTCAATGGTTGGACAACTGGTTACACAGTTTGGTTCAATTGTTTGCCCTTTTTAAGCAAATGACAACATATATTGTATGTAGTATGGCAGCATGGCATTGAGTCTTGTAAACATTTGTAGACATTTAAATAACGCATTTAATCAAGCAACATGCCTTTCAAGAAACAATGTACTAGATACTCAAGATAACCCACAGACCTTACCTTTAACATTTTTTTTCATTGTTTCAAATTTTCTTTTGTGAATATACAGTAGAAAATAATGATCATACCAATACATGTTTACAGCAAGGCCTGTGGATTATCTTGAGGTTTTCCAAATAAACAGTGCTATTCCCAATGTCATTCTTTAGTGTTTTGATCAGTACAAACATGATTCTATTCACCTTCATCGTGAAGAAATTGTAGTGACAGATTCCTCGAAATATCAACACATGAAGTAAACTGTCCATATCTGTGCAACTGGCTGCAACTGTAGAAAATTCTGTGTTTTCTTACTATAATTTAATGGAGCTCAGGATTTAATCTATCCTTACAAATTAAAGGAACATGACAGTGAGTTTGTGCAGAGTCATGCATTTACTACTGTTCTACTCTGGACATGTTTAGCGAGCTTGGCTCGAATCTGGTGTCTCGCTGCAGTCTGTGCCAAGATGTACAAGACAAACACTGTGTGTCCAGCTTTCCTTTTAAGTCAGTGCTATGAAAACTATTGCATTAGGAGCACACAGTGTTTTTCTAGGAGTCTATAAAAAGGAGATTAAGTCGTGAGTTGTCCTTGTCTGGTGAACATTATCCTCCTTGGAAGTGCCGGTGACCAAACAATGCTCTCACTATTATTAAAGAAGGCTTCTGCCTGCCTAATTCTTAACCACAGTTACTGTAACACTCAGTTCAGGTTCTCCTTCAGTAAACATTTCACTAGAAAACACATACAAGAAATAGCAGTACGTATTTAGTTTCTTGAATTTTCTTGATGAAGTTTATCATCCCAGTTTTCAAAGAAAGAAAGCCTCAATGTGAAGCTACGGTGGTAAGAAATCCTGGTACAAGCCAACTAGATTTGACAATATTTAATACTAAACAAACAGTCTGCTTTACAGTGGTGGGCGTACAAAGATTAAGTTTTACTAATGTCAAAATACAAATTATCTGTTATGCATTATATTATTGGATTATTATGCATCTGTGCAACACTGCTGTGCGTTAAACAATGTATACAATACAAAAGAGGGATAGAGGATAACTACAGTCCCAAACCTTGGCCTCTGGTGAGTTTCCAGATGGTAGCTTATATTATCAAGATCTGAAAATTCAAGCCTGAGCCATGTATTTTTGATGCTTTGGCTGAAGGATGTCCTGATCGCCTTACGCGTCGTAAGGCGATCAGTCATTATGTGACCACACCTTTTTTACTCTTTCATTGCGCAATCATCTGAGAGCGCCACCAATAGGTCCACATTATGTCCTTTCTTCAGCCCACCAGAATGTATCTTGATCAAGAATTGTTCTTAAAAACCTTAAGCCATAGAACTTGTGTCTTTGGCTGCACTTTAAATTTATAACCTTTCATCAGTTTTCAAGTTTGTAGTCTATGTTATGCTAAATGAATTACTTTTATGTACTTTTATGAAGGACCAAATATTTAAAAGCAGTTGAAAATATATAATATTTGCACTAGCATTTGCAAGAAATACTGCACAAGTCAAATACCAGAAATATTTTAGTATTATAGTATATCACGTGATTTAATAAGCCTTGAATGTTTTTTCGTCTTCTGTGCAGCGCTCAGGAAGAGATAACCTGTCAGCCAAGTCATCGGACAGTGATGTAAGCGACGTGTCCGCTGTGTCGAGAACCAGTAGTGCCTCTCGGTTCAGCAGCACGAGCTACATATCTGTTCAGTCAGAAAGGCCACAAGGAAACCGCAAGATCCGGTAGGCTGATGTCCACTGGGACAGACCACTTTGTTTTGCTTTTTAAGATCCACCAAGCGGTTGCCAGAAATGGACAAATCTCCCCCAGCCATGAATGGTCTTTGCATATGTGGTGCCACGTTCAGACATTTTCAGCTTTGAAATAGTTTGCACCTGGTTAAACCTAAAGAGGAAACACGCCCTTTAGTGCTGTGTGTAATTTTCTTACAATGGTGAGTTCAGGTTTGGCTCCTTTTCAGAAAACTCTGGAACCAAAAGATTGAACTCTGCTCCTTCAGGCTATGGGGGGAAGCTTGTCTATATCTGGCATCACAAACAGAAATACAAAACCCATTTCATCTTTTGAGAAGTTGTCTCTTATCAGATCAGAAATTAAATCCATTTGCATGGCACTTACTGTACATCCACATTTTTAATTTATTTTAGCAGTTTGCTTTCAACCTTGGCTGCATTGTGTCTCAGTCTCTGCATTGCTTTCTCTTGTTGTTGACATTCTTCATGCTTTCTTTGGTTTTCTTTCTGCTTTGCATGTCCTGCTGTCCTTGCTTCTGTCTCTATCTTCAGCCACTTGCGTTCAAGGAGCCAGTCTCTGGAGGGGAATGAGCAGTTAAGAGAGGTGCAGGAAGAGAAAGAGAGAGGTGAAGAAGGGGAGGGAGGAAGAACAGTTTCTAAAGAGGGGAGATCACAGGTGGGGAGTAAGAGATCAGGGGGGAAGGCAGACATAGTAAAGGAGCATCAGCAGGATGTGGTGGAGAACGAAGAGGATTTGTACCAGAGGAGTATCTCAGAGACTGACCTCAGGTAATATGTGTGGCAGCCTCTACTGTTGACTCCTACTAACAGCACTGTAGACCTGTAGTTCCCACCTGATGCTTGCACATTTAAATGACGATGTGCAAAGCTGAGTGTGGTGACTGTCCTCCACTCTACAACCTCGATAATAATGTACCTGTGGCCCTTTTAACCTTTAGTGATACTAAACCACAATACCATTGCTACGACTAATTGTTATGAGCCGACAAGAGTTTGGTAACTCCCACAGTCTTTTAGATACACTAAGATGCACATGAAAACAGTACAGCATGCATTCAAAAATAGGATAGTTGTTAGATTATTAAGATTCATGTTTTGTGGCAATGAGAAGGCAGCAATCCCGTAGCTCTCAGAACCTTGATTATTGCGACTTTTGCCTATTGTACTAATCTGGAAGCTTATAAATTAACTCGGAGATTTGAGTAACCATTTATATTTCATCATGCAGCAAGACCAAAATATTGTATTGCGGTGAAATGAATCACATATGTATGACTAAATGCATGGAAATCTTACTTTTTAGGATGATGCATATGGAACAATTTTATTCGGACATGTTAAAACTAAATTTAACATGACACTGTTTCATTGAGAGTGTACTTTCATTCCTGAAGAGTGTTGGACTAACAGGTGAGAAAAGTGTGTCAGGAGCAAATTCAAGAGAGAATTGGCCTGGAATCCCACAGCAGGATAAAAGCGTAGCACACACTCCTTACATCTCCACTACCAAATTCCATTTACACCAGTAAGTTAGTGCTTCTCATCAACATTAGTCCTACTTAGTGTCTCCTTGGACTTTAAAGAAAAGTGTTCAATGCAATTCACTTAATACAAATATTCCTTCATCATCAGTAATAGACACATCTTCACATCTGCAAAAGTCTGGATTGTTTAGGAAAAATGCAAACAGGGAGCCATTGCTTAATTGTAGACATAAGGCATCATGTTTGGAAACATGCTAAGGAGCAAGTGAATAAACTAAATGAGTTTTGGAGTAAGAATATGTTGCCTGATTAGAAAGTTGAACTTTTGGTCATAACTTGTCATAACCTAATGTGTGGTAAGAAAAAAAACTCGGAGGAAAAGAACAACATTCTCACAGTCAGACGTCGTGGAGGCTGTTGCCTTGGGGGTGTATGTCATGCACTGAAACAATTATACCTTGAACAATGAAATAAAACTACACCTAAAAGCATACAAACACTGCTCAGAGGGTCCCTAAAAGGTTAAAGGAGGTTATAAAGGCAAGAGGAGGACATACACAGTATTTATAGAGGGAGATGCAAAGGTTTTGCAGTGATATAATTTTCATTATTTTATTAACTTCCTTTTTTATGCACTTCTTGAGCATTTTTGTTGCTTCTGATAATGAAATAACATTAGACATTAGATTGCACCAGTGTAAACAGTCTGATTAGGAAATGACACCTCAAATCTCTGGGAGATCAAATCTGGGATGCACTGAAATGTATAAAGTGTAGGAATAATACCTACAAAGTATATTTTCAGAGTAGTGATAAATGATAAAGAAAATTCTGAAATCCTGAGACAGAGCACATGAACTGTCTGCATGCTTGCTTTACTGTTTGTCGGTGCCACTGTCGATTTTGGGATGTTGCCTCCTTATCTCGTTTGTGTCTGTCTTCGTTCTTTACGTGCTGTTTAAGTAGAACTGTGTTGCATTGCACCCGCAGTTTGTCAACCCAAAACTCCCACATATCCCCAGCTACTTGTCAACATGGCAAGAACATTTTACCTTCTAACACCACAGCCTTTATACCTACATTGTCAACCAGCAAGTAATTCAATTTCAGTAAAGTCATTAAAAAATGAAATTATCTTTATGACTAAAAAGCCTAATTGAGCAAATATGAAAATACCTTTGAACTGAATAAAATATTCCAATTTTAAAAACTGTCTTTACTGAAATTATGCTGGATGAGTCCTCCTGTTTTACAAGCTGACTTCTCCTGGCTGACAAACCTTAACACTAACTCCTTCATGACAGCTACAGTATAAGTCGATTACGTACCTACTGTTTAAACACATGTGATTCCGTGTACATTCTGCTTTACTGAGATAACAAGAAAAGAGAACAACAACAACAACAACAACAACAACAAAAAAACCTATATTTTGTTTCTGGTTGAAGATGTTGATGTGAGTGTTGCAGGTTCACACAACACACCGGCAATAAATTGGCGATTTTTCATAAAATGATGGTTTTTAGTGGCTTTTTAAAGAGGCAGTGTTTTTGAGCTTAGACACAATGCAAAACCTTTAGAATGTGACATTTAATGATGATTTAAGATGGCTCCTAATCGTCCTTAAAATGAAACAATAATATTTTAGTCAAATGTATTTACAATGTAGTAATAACTGAATGCTATTCATTCACCCAATAAATGTCAGTGAGCAGTAGTGAATAATGTGGTTGCTAAGCAGCAGTAAATATAATAATGAGCAGTAATTTGCTTATGATGGTTTAAACCGCCAATCAAATCTATTTTTGGGCATTAGCAGCTAATTATGGGTCCTTACATTCTGTAAGGAAATTATAGCATGCTCTGTTTAGACCACAATGATTACTTGGGTTCCAGCATATGGAAAATGCAGTAAAATATAGAAATAAAGAAACAAATGACCCAGCTTCAACATATTTAACCCTAAAGCCAAATTCACCGTTTGGCTTAAATAGGAAATAAAAAACAATTAATGAATTCACTCATTTCCTTTATTAATGATTACTTTCGGCTACATGTAGAAACCTGGATTTAAAAAAGACTGTTCTCTGTCAAAGTGAAAATAAAGTAATATACACAAATGTAAAGTATAAAACGGAAAGTAATTGACTGCATATTGTTCACAACATTTAAACTAACTCACCACTGCTGCAATTAATTGGTTTCCAAAGTTACACAATTATTAATTAGTTGAATAGCGATCACCTGAGTGCAGTGAATTTATTTAGATCCAGTTGAAGGTCCATTTACTGGTGAATCAGACAAAAGAATACTTAAGTCAGGGGAAGGTGCCAAAAACATTTTCTAGTCATTAAATATCTCTTGGAGTACAAATCTCTGAAAGTTGAGTGTATCCTTACAGAGTGTTAGGAATGTGAAATATACATACATCTGCGTAGAGCAGGCTGAGACCAGTGAGGCCGCAAGATGTGTAGAACTACTCTGATGGAGTTGAAGAGACAACAACTGTTGCCTGGGTTCATTAGCAGTCAATTGGCTGCACCAGTAATGATTTCACTTTAAATGAGATGAATACTGAACCTGAAAATGAGTGATTACATGCTTTTAATTAATTTAGATTACTGATATGTACAGATATGTTCTTTACTCACTGGCAAAAGTGTTTTTTCAACACTGTGTAGTTTTTTCAAAAAAGTAAAAACTAAAGATGACAACTTTCAAAGGGGTCACCTGTTAATATGTTATACTTGCTTCAACCTGTGCAATAACTCTAACCAGAAATGAGGAACTCAGCATTGAGAGTCTTTAGTGTAAATGTTAAAAATATGTCTGCACATTCAATTTACAAGTGCAATAAGTCGCTGTATTATGCATAAGATGCAACCTGCTGCACCTGATAAATAGTTTATATACAGTACTGCTCTGATTATCTATGCATGGGCAATGAGGCATTGTGAGTCTGTAAAAACATTACTAGTAGCTACATTTAATAATAACTTATTTCCTATAAACTGTATGTCGAGGTCATAGGGTAAATATACATGTGCTACACATAAAACAGGCACGTTTACACAATCTGGAGAACAATCACCGCGGTAGATGTGTGTTTAGTCTATTTGCCGTTCTTCCATTGCACAGGACAGCAAATGCACGTGTGCAGCAAACACACACAAACTGACACACACACACACACACAGCTTTAAGCTGATTTGCCCGGTGGTCTCCAGGATGTAAGGAGCTTTCCATCTACACTTAAATCCCAAGTCACTGCTTCTCATTCTTGTGTCTGTCTTTACCCAGTATTGTTGCGGGGTAATGGCTCTTTCATGAGAGTAGGAACTGGTGTTTTAAAGGACATGGGCTAATTATTACTAAAAAGATGAAAAGGATGTTTGCTTTAACCTGCGTTCCACAGGCCCCATTCAACAACAGCCTGTCTCATGAATTAAAGGAGAGACAGTTACTGTACCTCTGCTGAGGATGATAACATTTCAGCATGAGCTTCAGACTTTAATTAATCACTTTTGTTCTACTCACTTCAGTCGAGGAAAAGTTGTACAGTAGCTGTGTTGACAGGCGTGTACGCATGCTAATGTCTGTCTAGGGGCACAGTTGCCACAGTAACCAATTTTTCTGCCTCGCCTGATAAAGAAGCAGTGATCCTCACTAGGGAAGCAAGATGAGGGGATAAGTATGGAAGGAGTGGATGCATCTCGTATGACTTTCATGTTTTCATACAACACTTATTACCAAGAAGTTGAGTAACCAAAGAGACAATATTCAGCTTTTTCTTATAGTGCATTGGTTTTATTGCATTACATTCTGTACAGTAACCCAAATAGACCTCATCAAGGCTAATTAAATCTTTAACAAGACAAATAATTCCCCAGTTTGGTTATGCCCTGGGAACATCTTGGCCTAGATTAAAATGCATTGTGTGCAATCTGCATAATGAGGAACGCTATGTACTTTGGACTGAGGTTAAAATCCAGAAATCCCCAGAGATTTTTTTCAAGCAGACACATTTACATGGTGAGACAAGCCTGAATCCCAAGACCTGCTGAGAGTATAGATCGCATGTAATGAGAGGGGTTGGTACAGGACAAGCAAGCTGCTCTACATTTATGCTATGTTGTTACTCAGTTTAATCAAAGTCAAAGTAAAGTTAAGTAAGACATGCAAACATGCAATTTACTATTTATTCACTGTTGAAACTGAGATATTTAAAATTGTGAAGTTTATTTTGAGTTTGAGGCAAGCAACACATCTTAAATAAGGCAGGACACAGGCAACAAACGACTGAATACATTTATTGAAACACGTTTACTGCACTTAGGTTATCTCAATTTAACTTAATGTGGGATGAATACTTATTGAATATTTTGTCTAGAAAGCGACATGAAATAAACACGTTTCCATACTGTAATACCACACAAGGTGAAATATGGTGTGAATACATCTTATAGACACTATAATGTCATGGGGATTATTAATTAGGCCAGTATTTTAATCAGTGTTTTAATCAAAACAAGAAAGTGGTCATTTACACAAAAAGAATGCTCTTCTTTAAATCAGATCTCCATACAGTTTGGGAAATAAATGTTGCACGTTAAAAAAGAATAGAATAGGAATTGTGTCCCAAACTAAATAAACAAAACCACCGACATTTGCAATATGGCTAAACTTATACTGGCACCAGTAGTTTTATGAGTACAGGGCCTGCAGTTTGACTATTTAGGTGGATCTAGTTGGACTAGAAATGATGTGTCTAATTAGTCGAACAAATCACATTTTCTGCAATCGATTTTAATAATATTACATAGGCCGTGATTTTTACTTGAACAGATATGAATAGGATTTGAGCTCATCTGTTTTAACTTTAGTGGATAATAATTTCATTGTCCCAGAGTCACTGACCTGGTTTCTGTGCTGATACTGCATTTGATGTAATTAAAGAGCCAACATATCACCCAGTGTCAAGCAGATGAAATGCAGCCTCCGTGGGGTGAGAGTGAAAGAGCATATTTTCGAATGCCACCTGTAGCACGTACTGTAAACTTGTGGTGCTGGAGTCTAGATGCTTGAAGTTTGCTTCAAAGCATCTTGGTTGCATTAAGCGATCAAGGGCACTAATCCCTCAATAAGCAGTCAATATTTATAGATTTAAGTAGCCACTGATCCATAACAGAAGCCACTGGCATAAACAAAAGAATTTATATTGCAGGCCGATATTCAGTATGTGTGCATTGTTTGAGTGAACATCTAATTTCATTTAATTCACCACCAGCTGTCAACCAAGAATAAATAGATTGAAGAATAAATGTAGCTTTTTGGACAGGCCCTTGGTTAGAATTTAGATTTGGCAGCGATTACTATTTGTGTAAGCTTAGAGACGATTGATAAGAACAGCAAAATAGAGTTAGAGAAACTCATAAAACATTATTTTGCAAATATATCTTATTTCTAAACTGCTATTGAAGAAGAGCCACATTCTCACCTTTGCTGATATACTGTAAGGCCTAAAAACACAGACCGTAGAATGAATGCCAAGTAGATTTAGGCAGGCAGACTGTTGATGCTCTAGCATCATTTAGATTAAAAAAAATCACTCACATTCTTTGTAATTCAATATTGAGGATTTCAGGAGCAGGCAACAGTGTCCAACATATACTGATTATTGATTCTAAAATGGAGATGAACACTAATGTGCAACATATGTATGAAAGAGCAGACTTCGTGCCTTCTTAAAGTAATTAATGGATTCAGTTGTCAACATTTATTGATTGTCTTTTTGTGTTTCAGTCAGTGTCTCTCTGTCTTTAAAAGGCAGTTACATGATGTAGGCCAGACACTTTCATTAATAAATTGTAGCCTGAGGCCTCCACACATAACTCATCCCATTAGAAATGGAGAGCCAATGATACAAAATGTCATTTGTCTGTTAAAGATAATTTAACAGGCAGAGCTAAAATAGAACCTTAATTTGGACTTTGGCCTCTTTCACTCAAACACAAAAGGATGGAGAACCATGCGGATGACAACTTTCATTTCTCTGTGGAGATGACTGTACATGGACTGTAAATGTACACAATATACTAATAACCTGATACTTTAATATTAAAACAAGAGAAGCATATTTATGACTCTTGTTAAAATTATTTAGTTAGAATTAAGAGTTGATAAAATATTACTAAAAACAAAACTTCGAAACTTTAGAATTTATCATTTGGACCAATTTCATCTTAACTAATTTCATGCCTCACATATGTACATGGATACACAAACAGCAATATCCCAGCATAGTAAATAAATAGATGGCACATATGCCTTTATTTATTAATGTCAAACATATAATTCTATTTAAGCAGAGAAATTTTTACCTCAAATGATTGATGATTTAGAACAAATAAAATGAGTATGTTGCTGAAAGACATCAGACATTGTGATGTAGCTTCAGAGTAATTCAATCAGCTGTAGCCTCCAGTTTCTAACACATTTCAAAATAAGAAATCTGTCTGACTGTTTACCTTTGTAAAAGATGATGTTGTGTATCCTCCAGAGATCCATCTTTAATTATTAGTCCTCAAAACAGAAATGAGGACTTGAACAACTTCTAGTTTTAATACAGGAATTAGAACCAAATAAAGAAATAATTGTGATGTTCCCATAAATGTAAACTATTTTGACAATCAACTTATAAAAAAAAACACTTTTCATATGTTTTATGACAAAAGGCACTCAGCACTTTTGTTAGACCTTTAAGTTCCCGCGTGATAAATGAACTTTGAATCTCAACTTATAAACCAAAGAGGGTAAGAAATCTGTAAATTGCTCAAAAAAAAAATTCAAACTGAAAAATGAATCTCTGTATAGTGATCCTAACGTAATGATTGCAAACTACAGCAGGCTTCAGTCCCTCTCTCATGGTGCCTACCACAAACAAATAATCACTACATAAACAACGTGTCGCCAATACAAAAAGCAACTATTAAACGTAAGGCCGAGCACTAACTATCAATTATGATCAAAATTCTGCAGCACTCCTGTGAGTTTAGTTGTTTATAAATTTAGAACTCTTATTATAATCTCACACGGGTCAAAATGACAATTGCTTACAGTACTTCACTACTAACTACAGTAGTGAAGATACGGTAATTTTGCATGAACATTCTTTCAGAATACACAGTACTTCCACTTTAAACCCTAATCTCAACTATACTGTAAGTCATGAACTCATGTACCTGAACTGTGTCCTTTTCTCCTTTTCACCCCACACCTTGTCATCTCCTGTACCTCCTCTGTCCTGTTTTCTTTCTCTTCTATCCTCTGTTCCCATTTCCTCCGACATCACATGTCCTTTCACATCCACTGGCCTCCACTCTCCTCTGTCCTGTCATCTCTGCTCTGTCCTTGCCTACACCCCATCAATGGTGGTGGCTGACAGTGACTTTGCATCCAAAATGAAAAACAGGCAGATGGGCTCGTCGGGCGGGATAAACATGACCAAGAGCACAAGCATCAGTGGTGACATGTGCAACCTGGAGAAGACGGACGGCAGTCAGTCTGACACAGCAGTTGGCACGGTAGGCACTGATGAGAAGAAGAGGCGCTCCAGCATTGGTGCCAAAATGCAGGCCATGGTTGGCATGTCACGCAAGAGCCGTAGCACCTCTCAGCTCAGCCAAACAGGTAGGTCAGCCAGTGTACTGTACATACTGTATGTTCAAAGGTGCACGTGTCCTCTCCTTGTGTCTGTATAGATTTCTCTATCATTTTCTGTGTTGATTGTTCTAATGAATCTTCTCTCTCTCCAGGTCTTCAATTTCTCCCCCCATTTTTTTTTTCTTTGTGCTAAAAGGGTTTGGACCGTGCAGAGACATTTACTGGAGGAATGATAGCATGAGATTTTCTCATACTTTTTTTCTCTTTCTTCTAGGTACTCGAATAGAAATTCCTCTTTTACTTTAACTACCTCCTTTTTTTTTTCTCTATTACACCACAACAGCTCTGTTTTCATGCACAATGCTAATGATTTATTGTGCTTCTGCAGTAATCATTTGTTATTTTCGTTTCGAAAACGTGTTACAGCTTTAGCAGTTTTGCACCTCTGCCATTCATGACCTCAGTTGCTTGTAGCAGGTCATGTTTTCTCACCTTCCTCATATTGTGATTTATGAGCGTAAAATGCTACCTCTAACTGTGGGCATCTGTAGTTGTTTGTATTTGTATGCACGTGAGAATGAGAGCACATGTAAGAGATAGCCAGAGAACACAGGGCTGTGTTGTGTTGGGGTGGTAATTGGAACATAGTGTTATTACTTTTCTTCTCTCTTCAGTGCATTTTTTAGCTTGCTTTTCAAAGGTGCTAAATAATCATTTGAGAGGCTTTGAGACACTTTTTTTGGTGCCAGACATTTTGAAGGACAGCCGAGCAGGTGGCATGCGGCAAGGTCTTTTCATATGAAGGTCAGTCAGCCTATCCGCTCCTCTGCGGCCACTATTCTTAGTTGCACCACTAAGCATTCATTGCAGATTCGTGTGATCTATGTCTCAACCTTACAGTAGTCAAAAATCGTTTCTACCCATCAGCACATTGTGTCTACATCTGACTAGATGGCATGTTAGAGGGATGGAGAGATGCACATAGAAGGTGGATGTGTGCTGAGGTGAGCCGAGGCAGCACGCTCACGTGGCAGCGCTCTGCCCCTCGGCTCGTGATTTGACTGTCGCATGGGTTTCAACAATTGCTGGATGAGATTTCAATTCTAGAAGTTACATTTGGGAACGGAGATGTTCCCAAAAGAGATAGATAGATTATTAATGTTTTATTTTTTCAATATTATTTTAAGAACCTTTTGAACTATTTCACACAGTCATAGGAACACACACACATGCACACACTTTTTCCCCTCGCAGGAACTGCACTAACCAAACAGCCTGGATCTCCTTAGGCTATCAATATTTTACTCTTTACTAAGTGCATCAAACAAAGTTTGTGAGAGTGTGCATACATCTGCCTTTCAGGATTTGAGTTCTGTATTTGGTCAACACACTGGCAAGCTGCCCTCTGACCTACTTTGTTGTGCACTATCCAGAGAGAGGCTCAGCGCCTGCTGTAAGGGAGCTTTCAAAGGGCAGTCGATTTTAAGAGGCTGCTCAACAGATTGTGTGCACTGCCAAGTGCTGGTGGACGGTGGCCAGATCAGCCAAGCAGCATGATTTTGGCTTTGACAAACACAGGTTAGTCAGATGGAATGGATGTGCTCTCAGGTGGCCACCATGTGAAATGTGTACACAGTCTGCTGCTCTTTGCTTGAACTATTGGTATTGTCCTCTCAGATCTTAGTGGAAGACAATTTTTCAGACAATATAAACACTCGTTTATTGTCTAAATAAAGTTTGACTGACTACAATAAATTTAGCTAACTTTGTTTGAAAGTCCATTACAAGTCCAGATCTAAGTGCTAGGGGGCAGTGCAAACACATGGGGATGGGACTTTATGTTCCCCATAGTAACAGGGAAGAAATCTATCACTGAAAAGCAAAATGAGACCAGGAAGTTTGGCATATGTCACTGCATCGTAAAACGCCTGTATTAAACAAAGTAACCATATTTTCAGGACTGAATTTACTATTAACTGAATGTAGCACTAATACTTTTGATGTAAGTTTTTATGAGAACTAAAATGGTTAATATTTGTTTTAAATGGACAGAGTATCAAGAAAGTTTTTTTATTCTTTCTTTCCGTCCAATAAAGTTTTTGCCTTGTGAATAAAAGAATGGATGATATTTAAGAGGTATTAAGTTACAGAGCAGTTGCATTTTACTCAGTTCTGTAGCTTCACCTCATAATGGATTCTGTCTTAGAGACTAAGAGTCTTAAAAACATCTTAGGAAAAAAATCCGCAGCAAGCTTCACTTTTCAGTGTCCCTGACTCGTATGATGGAGGAAGTGAACAATACAGGAAACAGCTTAATAAGCAAAATCGTTTGTGGTATAAAACATGATCTGTAACCTCTAGTTTTATGGTCCCCTCGGTGCGGCTTTAAGTATTGCAGCATTCTTCTTATCTTATGTGAGCTTAAAATTGATGTGCATGTGAGACATGGAATAGCAAATGATACTTAATATTTGTTTTTAAAAATAAAGGTGTCAGCAAACGCCATAGTCGTTTTCAAAATAACCTGTAAGCCGCCTGTTGAGCTATTGTTTGATAAATTCTAAACTTTACCCTCAACAAAAGATGTACGCCATCTTACACATTTTTATGTATTTAGCTGAGAAAACAACACATTGACTGTCCCCTCCTCTGTCACTGCTTGCTCACCCTTACACCAAATACTGTTGCAGTTTTGGACCCCCAAAGTCCTCAGACAGACTATTTTGTGTCTGGATGAAATAGCTGAACTCTGAGCTTTCAGCCAGAGCAATTTATCTTCTATGTTGAGTTGGGTGCCTATCTCAGCAACTCCCCCGCTAGCTGAGGCTGCTAATTAATCTCTCAGGAGGCCAAAGTAGACATGCTGCTCTCTGGATGATGCATTAAAGAAGCACAGCAGCACAGGTACAACCTAAGCTAATGGTCACTGCCGTACATTACTACTGCTTCCATCCCTGTTTCCAGCTCCCTTGGTCCCTTTTGGCCTTCTAATTGATATATGTATCTTCCATTCATCAGTACATCGTTCTCTGTGTTCCTCACATTGTCCTCTTCCCTTCTCCTGCCATCTTTACAGTATGCTTCTTCAGTCTCGTTCGCTTTGCTGCCCCTTCTCCACCACTTCTCTCTCTTCATCTTTGTTACAACAATCCACAAGAGGACTCATTGCTGTTAATCAGCCTCAAGTCTCAGAACAGCCATCTCTGCCATGACCTAAATGCAGTATATGTGGATATACTGTACTGTAGAAGCAGTGTTGCTTACATAATTTTCAAATTATATTAATGGATTCACTGTAGTATACTGAGAATGCATCACATTAATCACACCAGTAACCTACATACCCTTATAAGAATACAAAAATCCATATTTTAGGTGTTTTCACATGTATTGACTCAGCAATGGTTTGGTAACATCCTGCATGAAGCATATATTACATCATAGTTCGTAGTAGCCTTAAGACAGAAAACACATTGGAATGTTTTCCTCTTATGGTCATAAACCAATTATATTAGATGAAGTGTCTATATGTTCCCACCCATTCACTGTACAACTTCCAGATTACCCTTCTCAACAAAACTTTAGCGTATTGTTGCCACATTACTGACATTTACAATAAAGCAGAGCTCTAATGAAACCAAACACCTCAGGTCTGCATTAAACACAGGACAAATTTATGCTGCACTTTTTTAAATATGTGAGTGCATTATCATCTTAGATCTTGCAGATGGTACAAAGAAAAAGCAAACTTTCATTATATTTGAATATACAAATAAACATATCTTATGGTTGCTCAGTCTGAATTTAAAATTGGGCTTTTGTGAGTGTTGTATTCATCACCGATGACTATGTTTATTCACAAGCACTGATGTGACTATCAGTGCCACTGCTGGTGGACAAAATAAATTGTTTTCACACCGAGAGCAGCACATTTTGTAACTCCTAGCAGTGTATTTTGCATTATCCAAGAAATTCATCAATGTTCTTGTTTTGAAGATGTTTTTTCTATGATGTAGTGATTATGTAGTAACACAGTTGAGCCACATACCTTTACATACTATATTTTACATTGTAGTAATGTAGTAATGGATAGCAACTCATCACAATGTGGTTAGGGTGAATGACAGCCATACGGAGCACAGGACTGTCATCCATCACACCTGGGTTTGACTAGAGACTCCCATGTGTGGTTAGGTTTAAGCAACCACACTTTGGTCAACAATTCCTATTTATGTTCATAATAAAAACATAATCTGATTTTATTAAAAATGTATTTGTGTTGGCAGTTGCTGATGTTGCTCTAAACTAATCTGTGGCTAATTGACCAAAATATTTAATTGTCCTGCAATTAAGAGAGTGCTTGAAGAACCAAAAGCATAAAACATTGCCTTTTTATTTATTTTTTAGCATTTTAACAAAGACACACTGTATATTTGAGCAGGAAACAGCCTTATTACACAGTGAAGGGTGAAAGTATTTTTTACAGCTTCCTTTGAAACCTTCTGTCAGAGTTTGCAAGTTGAAAGACAAAGTATTATCTGTCTTTAGTCCACATCCCAATGAGTTGAAATATTCTCCAATCTCTGCTATGCTCCACTAGTTGCTTAGTGTTTTTGCATGCAGTAGCTATATAGTACGTCTCCTTTGTCTCCTCTGAGGCTTGGACACTTTCAGAATTTTAGCACAGTACATTCATGCCTTCTATCTGTAATGGACTAAAAATTAACTTCCACTCTGTATTTTTAGATGTCTAACTGCTACTAAAAATACTGTATAGACTTCCTCTTCAGATCGTTTAGTTTTAGTTCTTCCCCTTTGAGCAGTGCTCTGTAGCTGTCAGTCGAAGAGGAAGGCTGATGAAACACGTACTACAAAAATTCTGTGGTCAGTTTAGTCATGAAGCATGAGCGTGATGTTTCTGGTCTTCATGTTATTTCATTTTTGAAGCATGATTTGTAATCATGCTTTGTTTCATACATCATACATGTTTGCATTGCAGTTTTCACACAAGAGATTGTACATGTCACAGTAGTGTCACTTGTTGTGACTGTAGAACAGAAAGAAAAACCTGTTTGACTAGTGTCAGCATTTTTTGTTGGGATATTTTATACATATAATGCTTGGCAGTGCTCAGATCCCCTCTATCTGCTTCTAGTTAGCTCCACCTGTTATAGCTTCAGTGTTTGCACCATTGAGTGGAAAGAGGCAGCCAGGGAATGGACTGTACCAACTGTACCTCCTGTATTTCACAATTCAAAAATCTAACTCACGCTTTCTACTGAGGTGCGAATTTCTTCAGCAATAGTGTGAAATGAATGGCAGGACACTGTGAATGTACATGTGAAGTCTTCAAAAACATATACTGTATAAAATATGAGCTGTGACATTGTCAGAAACTGAAAAATTTTTAAGTGAAAACTGAAGATGCAGGACCTATGATAGGATATATTAATGGGTTTTTCTTAACATCCTGCCAACTCTGCGGTGCTATGAACCTTGCAGTGTTGTGACTTGGATTGCGCTTGAACTCCCAGTCAGTATTTTCTAGGACGAGCCTCTTATGAGTGGACTTTATGTTACCTTCCCAGCACCAGAAAATATTAACCAGAAGACACATATGGTTACTACATAATTGAGAATATGTAAACGGCCAAAGGCCTATAGATTTTAGTGTTTGGTTGTCATATAACTCTCATTAGTTGGTTAGGATCATATCTGATTTAAAAGGAGAAAGGATTTGGACTAGAATTTGTCGGGGTCCTGGGTTAGAGCCTGCCATTAAGATGTGTAGGCCCAGGGTTGCTGTCTGACACTTAGCCTGGTCTGGGCTCATCAGTCACAAAGACTTGGCACAAGGGTCTCAAAACACTTTACAAAGAAAGGAAACACAATTAAACACAACAAGACAATACACCAGGGAAATGTGGACCATAAGTTCCACTTTCTGCTGGTTTTCTAAATATTCCTTGCAGATACTAGTTCACACTGTCTTTCCTGATTCCACCGTCCTCCAAGAAGGTATCTTCCAGATAATGATTGAGTGAACACACCTGATAGAGGTGGACACAGATATTTGTTAACTTTTAGAAATTTTTAAAAAACGAATATAACTGAATTAAAGATCTTAAGACCTCAGTTAAAATGCAACAATGCAAATGCAGTCAAAGAAAAAGACCCTCTGATAATGAGTTATGAACTGAACTTGATTGACACATGATTAACCCTACTTGTTTTATACAGTCTGGTCATTTCTAAATAAAGTGGCACACTTTTTAACGAGATTATAAGAGACTTTGCAAGGCTGTTCTAACATGGTTGCTGCCATACTGATGTTTAGCTGTCTTACTATTTACCATTATCACCATGGGAATGTTAACAGCTTTGCAGATATTTGGTTCAAAAGTCCGGGAGAAATGACACTTTTGAAATGATGACTACATTTCATCCTGAGAAAGATTTGGTTATATTTGTCTTAACATTACTAGATGTGTCACTAAAAATCATAAATGCCAGTCCTGTCCTGGGCTTATGAAAGTCATTTGGCTTCATCCTCTGTTGATCATAAATCTATATAAAATGTCAAGGTAACAAATGGTAATAGTTAAAATATTTTTTAGTTTGAAGCCGTTCTAGTATGACATTCTGTCAAAATGAGTTTTGGAGTTATCCGATTTATCCAGTCCTGTAGACTGTTTTTGGAAGTTAACAGAAGCTGCCAAAATATATTCTTTCATAAGGACTCTTAGAGGGCACATTAAAAATGGCCCGAGTGGTTGTAATGTAACTGTGTGTGTTTTTCCAATTTGCCTCCAGCTGCAGATGTGAGGTGTTGCTTTTGGTTGTGCTGACGTAGATGAAACCTGCAAATGGACGGCACGCATTAAGCAGCTACTTCATGGAAGTAGGTTGCAGTGTCTTTTAAAGGAGCTTTTACCTCAGCATTAACACCACAGGGAGTTTGCTATATTTATGGTAGAGCAGAAAGGCTCTATAACTGTCTTGTCCTGTACCTATTCTGCCATATACATATTCAGAACAAAAGCACTACAATATTTGGCACCATGTCAAAGCAGCACAGTTTCACTGTCTTTTTTAAGAAGCTACAGTGGTGACACTTACCAGAGGAGCTCAGTTTGAAGCCATAAATTAAATTTGCTATGTGATATGTGTGTTACCCAACACATATCACGCAAGTAGCAGGTTTCAGGGAAAACCTGTGAAGAAATCTTTCCCTTCAACATTCCTGTTGTATAACTCTGCCCTGGACTGTTTACAACAGGCTGGCCTTTGGTGTCCTCAAATGCTAAATTAAAAAAAGGGGGAAAAAATGGTTGAAGTTTGACACTAACTCAAACAAAGAGCTTTACTGATTGTTTAAAAGTTGGCTTTGGCATTGATTCGGGGAAAACTGAATTTCTTGTAACACAACACAAGCTGTGCAACAGAGGCGGCAGGAGAATGATAGATGAAGAATTTATGTTGAGTATGTGACTATGATTATCCACTTTATTTCTTGTTCTCAACAATTATGAAAAGAGGCAGAAAAAGAAGTGAAGCCCACCCAACACAACACAGCTGTGATATTATAGTAATGGAAGAACGAACAGTTAAGTGGCGGAGCTTTGCCACGTGAACTTTGGGTGACTGCCATGAGGCTGACACTGTCTCATAGAGGAGCGAGGCTGCTGGCAGACCTAATGACAGCGTGTTTTCACTGGCTCCTGCTATGGATATGGATAAGGAGTGAGGTAATAATGGTGGTACATAGGATGAAAAGAAAAAGGGAAAACAACAGTGGCGAATATTGTAAAAGAAATAAAAGAGCAAGCGTAGTGAGAAAAAAGAGAATGCAGATGATAAAAGAAGAGGTTAAAAATTCTCTAAGAAACAGACTGGGGAGGGGGGGGGGCTCAGTATCTCTGGGTAGAGTTTGTTCACCCGCAGAGCCAGCCGAGGTGCGCCTGAGCAGCCCGGCTCTGTGATTGGTGCAGCACAATGCAGCTCTCTCCCCTCCCCTCCCCCTGAGAAAGAGGTGCAGCAGGAACGTCAGACCCAGACAGCACAAGGCTCAGCTACTGAAGCAACATTTTTCTGAAGCTCTGCTTAAGATGCAGACTACACAGCATCTTGGGACAGACTACATAATAACACAGACCAGCACCCTCAGCCACTGGGCTTAGGATTTTATCCAAAAACATTCGATTTGATCTGATTTGTAATCCTTCACTAGTAAAAACCAATTAGAGAAGGCAAAGCTGAGACCAAATTTATTTTAATCGTCGCATTAAGAAGGACGGTCGACTGTCACCATGGGCAGACAGGGGCACGATACGTCTGCTCCGGCTCCTGGGATGCGGATCCAGCGCTCCCAGAGCAAGATGAGTCTATCTGCATCGTTTGAAGCCCTGGCTGTGTATTTTCCCTGCATGAACTCCTTCGATGAGGAGGACGGAGGTAAGGTGACAATGGGGGAAATGTCACAGCAGCAGCAGCTGGGTAAACTGAGGGATGGCAGTGAGGGAGGAGATGGGTTTAGGATTAATAGAAGTGATGCAGGGGTATTGATTGTGGGGAGAACTGGTGCAGGCTTCGAGATGTAATTAGTTTAATTTGGATGTTAGTTAATTAAGTTAGCCTGGGAAGCAGCATAATCCTCAATCGGGTTTGGTAAAATAGACATCCTGCTTCTGCTGTTGCTTCTGCCACCTGTGATACATGTAAAATACGTGCCACTCATCCTGGTCTGAGTGATATCTCATTTCTCTTACATGATTTTTAAATGTGACTGTAAATCCCAACAAAAGTCTCTGAATCTGAAAATAATCATTGTGTAGTATCTTGTGGGTGGTAGTGTTTATTTAGATTAGGACTAAAACATTGCTCGCTGACTGTCGCTTCAGATTTCCTGAACAGTAGTGATGACGCCTCATGTATGTGTTTGTATTTATGCCTCCCAAGATCCTCACACCCCCACTGTTGCCAGCTAAGCAGCTCCAGTAGACTCTGTCATTGTCTTTTCCTTACTGGTAGAGCTGAGATGTGAGGGCAGTGACCTTTTTTTTAATGTTAGAGCCAGTTTATCTGACATTCAGGGGACTGATGCTTCAGGTCTCTCCAGGCCTTCTACACATTTCACAGCCGGTGTTGATGGTGCTGTATTGTTTGACACCTTTTATCTCATCTGGTACATCATCTGGTAAAATGCAGCTGTGTGTTTATTTACACAGATACAGATGATATGTGTCTGACATGTACGCTCCCAGAGTGATGGCCTTAAAATTAAAGTAAAGTTTGTTCATGGACTACTACTGTTTGCAATAAGACAGTGTCCTGCCATCTTTAAGCATTTGTTACAATTAGTAATTTCATCATGCATCAATTTAAATCAGCAGTATAAATGGCAAAGTATCCATTTCCTAAGTTGCAACCCGACCTAGGAGAATCCATCTACCAGCTTGAAAATCTGTCTTCACTGATAACACCTGATTGGCCTCTGATTGGCAGGCTGGATCTTATGAGCTGCGGTTTGCTGCAGACGTCAGAGACGAACTAGTGGCTGCAGTGTCTTGTTTTGATGTGTGAACAGCAGGAAGGGGAGGCGGAGGCCACCCGAATAGCTGAAAGGTGCCACAAAGGGCCCGTGATGATGCTGTAGTCTAGACGTGATGGGTGCATTCAAAATGACAAATTTGGGTGAAAATGATCATCTTTGAATAAGTAGCCTATTGTTGCTCATCACTTTGCTCCTGGAAGAGTCAACCGACGGTAAGTCAATGTTATAACTTTCTTCTGGCTTTGAAGTGGTTGCAGATATTTCCCTCTGGGAAATAACCTGGTGCCCTCATTTCCCATTCCTTTATTAAAGATTAAAAAAAAGAAGGCATTTCATAACTGTGATAAACACATTAACAGTTTGTAAGGAGTCATCATCGATCACACCATGGCCATGCACGTCATATTATACATCTGCAGTTTAAACACATTTTTCAGCTGCTACTGCAACAAAGCTTTTAAACGGTATTATGGCAGTTGGTACGGGGTTTTAGGATTTGTGCATCATTTTCTGTTCATTTGTGTTTCTTGCTCGTCGGTCGTATTAAAGACCCACAATAATAATTCATTTTAATGATGCTGTGTGTGCTGGTTACCAGGCATGTTTTGAGTGGTGCAGCATTCATACTGTACTTCGGGTCGGTGTGTGTACATCTGCCACAGGCGCAGCCACGTGGCCCCACACACAGCCTGTTAGGGAGCAGTAGGGCTAATGGGGGGAGTCAGCTGTCATCTTGGATCAGTTAGGACAAGGGGAGGCAGATGCTGCATGTTTGTACTGTAGGTGTGGAGTTGACCCATGGCAATCTTGCACATACCAAAGGAGAGCTGCTGTTTTGCTCAAGGGATACACAAGGAGACATCATTCTGCACAGCTTGTTGATATCGCGACCTTGTCTGTCACAGGGACGTTGTCATGATCCTTTAAAAAAAGACATTCATGTCTTAAACTAGAGATGAATTATGATTCAAGGAGTTGACTTTAGTGTTTCGTTTTCTCTGTGGGAAGATTTTCTATGAGCCAATGAAAGCATGACTACACCAGTCATAATCCATGTGAATGCTACTTGCTGGATTACTCGCAAATTGACTAAAAAGGACTGAGTTTGTATTCACACATCTTTCACTCTCTCCCTCCGTCTTTCTTTGCATGTTTCATTCTGCGTGCAGAAGCAGGAGGTAAGAAGTTGCGCAGCACCATCCAGAGGAGTACAGAGACAGGCCTGGCGGTGGAGATGAGGAGCAGGATGACTCGGCAAGCCAGCCGGGAGTCTACGGACGGCAGCATGAACAGCTACAGCTCGGAGGGAAAGTGAGGAGACAAGGACTCACACTCTGAACACAGTCACAAAGCTCTTTCTAGGAGCAGTTTGTGCACACACAAACAATTTAAAACTTGATTTGATTTCTCATATTAAGCTTTGGTTTTTCTATTCGTCCTTGCCACAGCTTGCGGTTGCCTCCGGTTATCTTGTTCTTCAACATGACTCCAGTTAATTTAACTTTGTGATAAGTGGTGCGTTTCTGTGTTTCAGTCTCATCTTCCCTGGTGTGAGGCTCTCCTCAGACGCCCAGTTCAGTGACTTCCTGGATGGTCTGGGTCCTGCCCAACTGGTTGGACGACAGACGCTGGCTACACCGCCTATGGGTGGGTACAACAATCCCCTTATTTTAATCATTGGCACATTACAGTACCTTCTGCAAACCTTTTAATAGCTATTGCACGTTTAAAGGCCAGTGAAACGGAATTAAAAATCCTGTGTTTATTTTATTCCTTATACAGTGTAAAGTGACATATTTGTCAATCATATTTGCTCTCAGGTGACATCCAGATTGGAATGGTGGAGAAGAAAGGAGCACTGGAGGTGGAGATCATTAGAGCCCGCGGCCTTGTGGGAAAACCAGGTTCCAAGGCACTGCCAGGTAATTTCAGCTCTCACCTCACCATGTAGGCAAAAACACACTCACATCATTCAAGTGTTGTAACATTCTCTCTCCGTTCTGCCCAGCACCATATGTAAAGGTCTACCTTTTGGAAAACGGCGTCTGCATAGCCAAAAAGAAAACAAAAGTAGCAAGAAAAACCTTGGATCCTCTCTACCAGCAGCAACTGCCGTTTGAGGAGAGTCCAGCAGGAAAGGTTTTACAGGTAGGAAAAAGATTTCTTCAAACACTCAAGCAGAAACGCAGAATCAGTGTCTCTATACCTACGCTTTCAAATCGTTCATTGCTTTGAGTAATGTTTTTCTTTTTTTCTCCCCACCTGCAGGTCATTGTATGGGGTGACTATGGACGTATGGACCATAAATCATTCATGGGAGCAGTTCAGATACTGTTAGACGAGCTAGACCTGTCCAACATGGTGATTGGCTGGTTCAAGCTCTTTCCTCCTTCCTCATTGGTGGATCCGACTCTGGCCCCACTGACAAGAAGAGCTTCCCAATCCTCACTGGACAGTTTCTCTCGATCATAGCAGCGTGTGGACTGACAGCGTTGTTGTAGCAGCCAGTGTTGCGATTACAGGTCACGCATCCCCGGTTACACTGCATGCTTGATGTTGTGTCTTCTGAGCCTGTTTCTAGGGGTGCAAATGTGATCCTGTGTTTTGAGCAAAAACGTCGCACACATTGTGCACATGGCGTGTCGCAAGCTCCTGGCGGCCGGGATTGCCAGGTGGTGGTGTTGGTGGTGGTGTTTTCTTTTTGTTTGTTTGTTTGTTTGTTTGTTTGTTTTTGGAGGAAGCTGGAATGAACTTCTTAGCACGAGGAATCTGTCAGTTCCAGGTTTTCATCCAATTCGAAGCCATGGGGGGGTCAGTGCTGGGAACCGCTTAACCAGTTCTACACGAGCCCTTTTTGAGTGAAATATAAATGTTTTACTTTAAATTTTGTTTTGTTTTGTTTAGTTTTCCTCGTTTTTCTTTAAATCTCAATGTTCTTGTATCTGAAGGGGGTGAAGATGTTTCTAACCAGATGCTTGGTCATGCCACGCCAACAGACCTTGCTAGATAGATGGAGTTTTATAGACCATCAATTTGGGTGAGGTGTGTCCCAGCTTGTATGCACACTCCCCCAAATATCAAAATAAATGCGTGTACTCTAGGTTTATGTACTGAGTCTAACCATGCTGGTAATTTATCAGAAACATTAACCCCAGGCATTATCGAAGTGGCTCCAGATAATACAGTAACAATCCAAACCCCAAAAGAAGATGTACAATCTACCATCATTCTTTCTCTGTTGATATTGTATGAAAATTTAATTAGAATTCTAATTTTTTTTTTCCTTTTTAGTTCATTTGCATGGACACAAATTTAGGTGAATAAAAAAAAAAGAACATTATTTTCTTGAGGCTGCAACCTTACAAAAAAAAAAGATGAAGAAAAACAAAACAGATCAGCCATTTTCAACAATTTATATTATTTTTAAAGATAAATTTCACTAGTGCATGGTTTTCAAGGGGAGTGAATGCAACATTGTGGTTAAAAAAAAAAAAAGACATTGTTTATCATTCTTTAGACCATTCATGAGTCTGTGTTTTACAGACGTGCAGATATGGGAAAATTAAAGGAAACTTTTGGAGTTACTTGCAGAAAATGTTTATGTGACAAAAAGTGATAATGATAATAAATGTAAATTATTTATTTTATTGTAAAAGGCTCAGGCCTTATAAAGATAAACAATATGTGCAAATTGTACGTTTCTCTTTTTCTTCCTTGTCCCAGGGTACTTTTCATTGTACTATTCACTGCTACCATTGTCAGTCCCCTGATATTGTCCAGGTTTTAGGACTGTTGGTTACTTTACAGTTCTGTATTGTTTCAATATGTCTTTTGATTTTTTTTTTTTTTTCGATTTGATTTGTTTATCAAGCATGTTGAAAAGGATTTTCTGCAACATGGCTTGGGCACACCTTACAGTAACTCAGCATGTTTTGATAAAGATGATATTTGGAATTTTTGCAGTTTCTTGTACAGTGCATGTCAACCTGATTACTTTTCTCCCTCACCTTAAATTGAACTCAAATTTAGTTCTTGGTCTATCATGGCCAGTTATTGAAGTTTTAACAAAAAACATTCCACCCCTCCCCCCAACCCCCCCTCCCCCCACCCCTCCAATGTCATGTTTTCTTTCAGGTTTTTGAGGGGGAAGAAAGTGACAAGGTAAAATTTTATATTTAATGGAGATTGATAAAACAGTTGTGATTGCAAGTGTATTTTATTTCAGTATTGTTGACAAACATGCAAAAATAATCTGTACTGGTACAGTAAGAGGTCTATATACCTAATCAAGATGCAGCAAACATGCAAGAGATGTGTGTTGCTGTGGTTTAACTTTACAGGCACTGTTTGTGAAGATGGTCAGATAACAAGGGATATTGCCACAGAATTTTTCTTTTTCTTGTTTTAATAAAAATGAAATTCATTTACTATATTTTTGTTAGTTTTATTTAAAAGCCAAGACCAGTTTATTTTTTATTTACTATTTTTAGTAATTATAAATACTTCTCATGTCTGGGAGGTATATAAAAACTTATAGTGCATTATGTCTGAATGAAATTGAACTGAGGCATTATTTCTTTTCCATGTGATGATAATACATTTTAATGTCCAAGAAAACCTTGTCGCTGGAACAAGCCAGTATATATTTTCATTTGAATTTTCATTGTATATACCTGTAGATGTCAGAATTTGAATAAACGAGCTACAGTGACTAGATTGATAAGTCTCTTTTGGAACAGGAAAAATGCCTCACATGATGACAAAGACATATGTTATTTATCCTTTTGAATGCCTTTTAAGTTTCTCTTTTTGGTGCAATGTGTTAATGCCAAGGCTATGTCTTGGTGAAGTATGGTTGAGTACAGAGATTTATGTAAGTTATTTTTCAAATTAAAAATAAAAAAATGATATTACACTGATGCCAAGAGTTGGGTGATGACATCACACACACACACACACACACACACACACAAACATATACACAAAACTTAAGAGAAAAGTATCTACATTTTCTTAGTTAAATCTAATGCAGGCTTTCTGCTATTATTTTTGAAATATAAAAGTAAGAAGATGTTGAGTACATGTGCTCACAGAACAATGATCACCAGATTTAATGAAAAATCCATAACTGGATCACTCCGTTGAACTGCTTTGTCTACAAAGGTTGTTAACAAAATGTGTTTCGTTTTTGCTTTGAATTAAGGTCACTAGTAGTTTATACAGTAGCTCTAATATTTACCCAATTTAAGTTCACTGTGACACTTTCTTATGTCTCTCAAAAACCTGCACACTCACTAATTTGGAAAAAAGCGTCTGCTAAATGACGAAATGTGAAAGTAAATGTCCTTTCACAAGCAGCTTTCCCAGGGAAGCTGCGTTTGTCAAGAGCCTGCTGTCAACGTCAAAAAATGAAGTTCCCTTTCTTTGAGAGCAGCTCCTTTTCAGAGTTAATCCTTAATTACAACCCTAATTCGAAAAAAAGTTTGGATGATGTGTTGAAAGTGAGACATTTTGAATTTTGGTGGCACATCTCAAAAAAGTTGGAACGCGGCAACAAATGTCTAGAAAAGTCTCCATTACAATTCAATAGTGTGACAATACAACAGCAATGTCACTGATCCCCACTTACATACGTATTTTCCTTTTGCTTTCTGCAGGCATCTTCTTGCAGCGAGTGTAAATACCATACATTCTGTTCTGTTCACATTCTTGCAAATGTGAGTCAAAATAGCTAATTTGTATTTAGCTAATTTGAGAACCAGCAAGACATTCAAAGAAATTTGAGTCATACTCATTTTTTTCCTTCTGCTTTTGGTTGAATAATAGGGATGACTGTGAAATGAGAAACTGTGGTTTGTGAGGAATAGTTCCTGTTTTAGCTGTATTTAAGAAGGCTGAAAGCTCAGATAACAACATTTATACAGAAGGCTTGTTCTTTGTTTGTACTAATGCCATCCAGAGTTACTTGCTTTAATATCCAGGATGATTCTCTCGTGGATTGCAGTAAAGCAGAGCCTGAAGGAAGTTTGTTTTCTGGCTGTGGAGCTTTTCACAACTGGTAAAAGAGAAAAGGGCTGTAAAAGAACTGTCACCCTCCTGCTCATTTGTAGTTTCTTCAGCCTCCCGCTCAGCTCCCTGCTCTTCCTGTACCTCCTCTTCACCCTGGACTATAAGACAGCAGTGGCTGGAGGGGTTGCAGGCTGCTTTGGGATGATACTCACTATCGTTCTTTTCTTATCAAAAAGAGTAAGATGCTTAGGGACTCTATTTGTGATCTCTCTTTTCATGAAGAAGAGTCGGAATTTGCTGCTAACCGCTGGGACAAGTTTAGTCATTCTTAAGAATATCCGCAACACCTTGGACAACCTCGCAGGCCTGGCCAGGAGTATGGTTTGCAACCTGAAGTTAAAGAAAGCTTACATCATTGCTTATTTCAGTAACTGTGTCGATATGTTGAAGTGGATTGGAAAGATGCTCAAAGGGGTTACAGATTTTGGAGTAGTGAACCTTGACTCCAAGCTCAGTATTTCTCACATACTGGATTCCAAAGAATTTAGCCAGAAATTGAGCGGAGCTGAGCAGAAGCTGAATGAGACTGTAAAATATGTGCACTCCGTTATGACCACAGTCTCCTCAGTGAGCGACAGGATGTTTCCTGCCATCAGCTTCCTCGTACTCATAATGTTTATAGTCTTACACATAAAAAAATACTGCAGTGACATGAAATACCAGAACAGGTTCATCAGCGGCAAGTTTGTTCTCTTTGACGAGAAGCAGAGGGCGGAAGGAAAGCCCCACGTTCTTCCCCTGACCCCGGAGGAGAAGAAGCTCTACGCCTCCATTCCCTCAGCCAAGCCAGTTGCCAGAGAGAGAAGAGCTCTGCTCAAATTTGGTGTCCCAGTTGCCTCCCATTTTGTTTTGTGGGTCATATTCATAACGGTGGACGTCTTGCTGTACTGTTTTGTTGATATCGTGACAACAAAGTTATCAGAGCTGGAACCATTCCACGTCTCCTTGGTAATTAACATCAACGTAAGTATGTCCGTGAAAGTCTTTTCAAGAAAATACTGCATTTACTTTTGCAACACAGCAACTGACTGCTCACCCATCATCTCTTTTCAGGAGATTCCATCTTTTTTGGGAATAACACTTAATGAGGAAAATCACGAGAAAGACTTCTCCTTCTCTGTGACCTTGTTTGAGAAGGAGTGCCTTCCTGAACCAAAGCTGCTGCTTCACAGCTCCGTGCTTCCACTGGCTCTCATCCTCCTCAGTCTGATCATTATGGGCCTGATTGCTTCCAAAGTGGCCCAACTCCGGCTGCTGGTCTGCGAGCGGTTCTTCTCCACCGCCGCTGAGAAGAGAGTGGAGTATCTGCACGCCCAAATCCTGAGGAAGAGATTAAAAAGGAGGAAGGAGAAAAAGCCCAGCAGCCTCAGATCGCTAATTATCAAGGTTTGTATGACACCTACACTGTTAACAAATAATGAATGTGGCACCTGAAACGTCCTGTGTAACATATCGTTTTGCTTTTTAGGCACATTTCTGGTGCCCGCTGCTCTTTCGACCCAAAGAGGACCCACAAAGTATTGTGTGAAGACAGTATTTCTGCCACGTGACTATTTTATCCATGCCCATGGCCTCACCTCAGCCTGCAGGCTGGATGAAGTTTGGAATCCCGTTACATGATGAGGACAAACGCCGCTGACTCGGGTGGCAGCCTGACGTTTCCTCTCGCACCACTGTGATTTTTTGACATGTTTGTTGTCGGTAAAATACCTCAATAACCGTGCTACTGACATTTATGATGACCAAAAGCTAAATCCCTCGGTAGTCATCAGATTAAAAGAAGAATACCATCACCAGTGGTTCAAGGTTTTCACTTGTCCAGTGTTGAATTGATTTTTCAGGTTCCTGTTATTAAGGCCGATTTTGACAGGATCTAAATTGCTGCCAGATGTGTAGAATGTTGTTGCTGCATAATGTTTTATGCAGCTTTGTATGGTAATTATTAATACCAAATATGTCCCATTACTTGGTTCTAATCCAGTACTGTAGCTGTACTGCAGTATTGTAATCTGCTGGTCTGCCCATTGACAGTAATTGTAACAGTATTGAATTCAGTTTAGATTCAAAGGGCAAAAATGTTGCTTTACTTGTCAGTGACATTATATACATATTACATCACGTTTATTATATAACAAGGCAGATGACAGTACGTTGTGATGATGTTGCCCTAAATTTTGCATAATCCACATCATAACAGGATCCACAGTGTACGATACATTTGGGTGTCACATTAATGCCAAGTAACAAAACATTTTAAAAATGCATCAACAAAAATGTTAAATGTTCAGGCACTGAAATATTGCAACTTTGATTTGATTTTGCTCCTCAGATGTAGCTTTGCATTCGTGCATTCACTAAATCCTATCACCAGTTTGCACTTTACATAATGTTAGAGCATCATGCAGCCTCTAATAACTTTACATGCAGCAGAAGGCGTCCATGTGAACTGATCTCCTGCAGTGTAATACAGTGATAGTTTCTTACATTATCAAAGACAGATGTCCCCTACATGTGTTTTCCTCATTCATTCACACACTGAACATCCATCCAATGCAAGATTTGTAGCAATAGATATTGAAATTTTACATTTTATTTAACAGAGTGAGGGAAAGTTGTCCATGCGTTGATGCTATGCAATGAGCTTGTACCTGTTTATTCTTTGTATTTACTTTAACAAGCAATGGCTGGTTACCATTTGTGAAAAACCTCTTTGAATAGGTCTCATACTTTATGAATTTTTGTCATTGAGTTTATGTTAACCTGCCTCTGTAACAACAGATATTGTTGATGAAGCATATATTGCTTCCTAATTCAGTCTAAACTGATTTATTTATTCTCTCAGTCTAATAATAATAAACATTTTAGATTTTTAACCAAAGTGTCATCTGATTCTTGTTTGAATTAAACTATTGTAAAATAGCAGTGAGGTTAATAATGCAGCATCCTGGGGGCGAGTGTGTGGGGGACACATCCCAGCATGCAGTGGGGTAACTATATGCATTCCTGCCTTGAGGCTGCTGCTGGTGCATTTTAAATGAATGTGTAAGTTATGTGTTTCGTAGAGTGTGGGAACATGGTTTAGATCACGAGTGTCACTGTGTATGCATGACTGCTGACCAAAACCAAACATTTTACCAAAACCAACATTTTTTTTTTTACATTTATTTTACATAAAAGTGTTTTTTCGATTGTGATTCACTCATTATTATCTGTAGATATCTATGGTTTAAATCCGATGTTTCTACTCACTTCTGTACTCAGTTTTCACTGTACCATCCCAAACTGACGACTCCTCAACATTTAGTCCACCGTCAGACAAAAGAGGAAGTGGTACAGCTCAAGGATGAGTAGGCTTTCTGTGACTCACACGCTGCTACTGACCCGTGCGGCAACCTGATAAGCTCACATTATGTCTGAACTGGCCCTGTGGCTTTTTACCACCCCAGCACGCCAGCCCAAAAGGAAGCTGACGCATGATGCCCAGTGACAGCCACAGACCTTTTTCACCAGGGAAGCAACGAATGAATTCCATACATGGGGATAGATGGAGCATATGTGATAATGTGCTGTTCTGCTGAATATGCAAATGCTAATTCGATCTGGGTCAACAAAGTAAGTCGTAACACTTTCACACCTCACTGCAATTTATTTACTTTTGGGTGAGAAAGATCAGTCTTGTTACCAATGGTTACAAACATTTCAGGAAAAAAAAAACCCACAAAAATACTGATTCATAAAAGAAGACACATTTAGATTTTGGCCTATTAATTGTAAACATGTAATTGAGCTCAGTTGGGAACATCACAATAATCAGTGAAATATACTCTTTTCTTAACCATGAAATCATGTATGAGCCATATTTCCATTCCTCACAGTGATTTACTTGATTGCATAATGTATATTAGAAGGAAAATTATTTTTAGCAGCAGTCGGTTCTACGGCAGTGACCTGAGCAATAAGCAGAGCTGACCTGAAAACTTCATATTGGTGAGTAAATATTACAAACGTATTACTGTATCTACCAACAGACCATTGACCTAAGTATTGATGAGATCTGACCTAAAGCCTGAATCTTCCCCCCCTTTAACGCACACCGTGATCCAATACCTAAGCAATGACTTGGAGACGTATGTGGAGACACTCATTGGTTATGACTGATTGATTGGTTATGACTGGGTTGTGCTGGAGATTCAAAGTGCCTTTCATGGTCTCGGTCGGTTTTTCACCCAGAAATGACTTTGCCTGTGTAGGGCTTTCTGATCACAGCTGTAGGTTTCCCCACCTGCAGGACAAATACAAAGAAGAAAGAAAGGTTAAACCGTCAGGACCTTGTTTCATACTGAACAAGAGCAGAGTTTGGGCCTGTGAAAGGTAATTTACAGTAAAGCCTCTGTGTTTAATTTACAATGCACATCTTCCAATATCGTTTAAATTTGTGATATCAGTCTAAAAGTAGAGATGGACTATGCTGCAATCACACATTTACTCATTCTTTTTTTCAGCATTTTGGGAAATTCACACATTTACCTCAGGTGGATGTTGCTCTGGTAAATATAAAGCATCACATAACACGTTAGTGTATAACTTCCCTTATCTTAACATTACTTCACTTTTTGGGACCCTTTTTTAATAAATAAAAATGCAGTGGACAGCTGCGTTAGCAACTGCACTACAGCCACCCTACAGTTACTCTGTAACTCTGGGTTAGGCGTGTAAAAATGAAAATGGTTGTAAGACTCTTTGAGACTGAGACTACACCAATATTATTTTAAGCTGATATGATACATTTGCATAGTGCTAAATACTGTGTGAATGTATGTGGGGATGTTTTTATACAAATGAAACTTGTTGGGCTTGACTGACCTGCTCCCTTTGCTCGACTCTTTTGTAAACAAACTCAGAGAAGGGTTTTCTGTGGATGAATCTGCCGTGGCCCGGTGACACGGTCAGCTGCCCTTCTTCATAGACCACTTTGCCTCTTGAGATGGTGATGACGGGGACGCCGTGGCACTCCATGCCCTCGAAGATGTTGTAGTCCACAGCCTGGTGGTGGGTCCGTGCTGAAATCTTCCTACAACGACACAAAGAAACAGCCACAAGTTTGCAAACAGCTGTAGGAAACTTCTTTTGAACTAAAGTTCTCGACCACATGCAGGCCTTGTGATAAGTGAGGTACACAATCACTTGCTCTCTGAATACCAAGCTGAAAAACACATGAACCTACTGTAAAGCTTTAATACGATTGTCTTCCAATCCGAAACTGATTGAATGAGGCCAAGATTCACTCATACACAGCATCAGTGTACTGCGGCTCACTTACTGTGCATCACCGAGGATTCTAATCTATTATTTATATAACATTTGCTCATGTGATGCTCTCGTCTCTAAAACGCTTACTACCCCAAGGTTTTTACAGTCAATAAAAAGGCACCTCAACATTTTCTTAATATATAATTGTGGCATCCAAAAGCTGCTGCATAAGCACTGCTCATAATATTCCACCATTATCCTGACACAACAGAACTGTGCAATGTTACATGAATGAATGAGTTTTGATCAGGAGACATTATTTAAACAGTAAGCAATGGCTGCAGTCGACTTTATTGTCAAATCTGATTTGAAATAACGTATATTATTTATCTAAACACACTCGTTGTTAATAAAAAAGAAGAGCAGCATATTATGAACTAGGGTTGTGTGACATACGCAGCTTACAGTACACCATGCATGTACTATAAGACATGTGCCTGTGAAATACATTCTTACATCTCAAAATACCACAAAGTTCCACTTCGAACAACGTAAAAAGTAAAACACTGCTTAGATCGAAACTCAGTCAATTAACATAAAAATTTACCACTGACAGTGGCCATTTCGTCACATAATTGCTGTTATTCAAGCCTGTAATAACATACCATTGGCCACTCGATAGCGAAATAAAAAACAAATTTTTTACCTTTCAAGACGATACGGCGGACGTGTTAGAAAATAGTCGCAATCTCTGTAAAGTACATGATGAAGTGCCTTGTAAAATGCCCCCACAGTAGAGCAATTGTGAACAAGTAATGTAGTCTTTCAACCAATCGTGCATCCCTCTTTTAGCCTGATATCAGGGGCCTTTTAGATTTTTTTTCACAGGAACAGTGAGACTGCCACTGATGTATCATAGTTGGGCAGGTAAGTAGACAGTGGCATTTTAAAACTTTATTTGCTGAAAATCACTTCCACTAAAAAGTCAAAGTGACCAAACAGTTAAATTACTAAACCAAAACAACCTGCTGAAAGATACTTAAAAGGCTAGAGGGGAACTGCAGTCAGGTGATAATTCTCTGTCAGTTAATCACCATAAAACGATTTCATGAATAGCTTATAACACACTTTAAAGTAACAGTAGCCTTCATGAAGTTTTATTGTTGTTTTGTTCTATTGCACATTGTATCAATGTACAATATTGTAACTATGGTGTTTTTTTAAACTATCCCCACAGATGCTAATAGAGAGACTTAAAGCGATAAAGTGATCACCAAGTCATTATTGAACCCGTTTGGAGCACAGCAGCTTTCTGGAAATGCAGAAAAAGGTAAAGTGACTGCAACACTTCACAGTAAAATAACAAAATGCTGTGCAGAGTACACACTGATGATATCTTAGTGAAAGACTAAATCAGCAAGGAAGAGTGAATCAGCCTCTTCCACAAAACACTGCATGTCTTATTATTTTTGATGCCACAGTTCACATGCGGCCATTTCCCGCTGATTTGTAAAGCCAGGCACCAAACTTAGTAAGCACTGACAAAAACACGATGTGTCCTCATTATTCAAGTAGCCCAATTATACGACGCAGGGCAACTGACCGAGCTTCATAAGGAGTTTCTGGTTATGCAACTGTTTGTTGTCCCGGATGTTATGGAGCGACACTTGCGCTCAGGGCAATTAATTATGCTGTTTCACAGACGAATTCATACCAGTGGCAATCAGAGATGAGGTGCTCCCATGCTTGAAGGGCATTATAACAACAGAGTCGAGAAAGAACACACACACAAACGTGAGATAGATGAAAGTCTGGTCTCACTGAGTTCCTCAAAAGTTGATTGAGGCTGATTGGATGAAAATTCTGCAAACTTCTCCATGTGAAGCCTTTGCGCCTCACACAAGCTTTTCCTGTGTTTCCAGTGAAACTGTTTACAGCAAATTACACTGGTGTGTAATGCGTTCTTCTCGAATTCACATCAACAGTTAGCGACTTCCCCGAGGGCCCAGATTTTCCAGCAAACAGAGCAGTGCTGCACCGTTCCAGCTTATATAAGTCTGAATGTGCCACAGTGGGAGAACTACTGGAATGCAAACCGTGCCTCCATGTGTGCATGTGCTCGTAGAGTGCTCCGCTCTATGTCTGAAAATAATAACACAAGGAAAACTAAAATCATTATGATATTTTGAGCCTTAACCCCGTGTGTCCTGTGCTATGAAAATTGGTTAAGCCCCCACATGAAAGATTTGTCATCTGCAAAATCCTCACCATGAACTATCAGCATTGCCCCACTGATGCTGTTTGCATCTAGCTTATGTAAGTCTGTTCAAGTCCTCCCCCCCAAAAAAAATACCAAACGCAGACAGGCATTAATCATAGCACATTTTTCTCTAAACGATAAATGTGACTCATATGTAAATGGTGTTATCCTTTAATTTGCAGCTGTAGATAAGTGATGACATACCCTGACTTCTGGATGGAGCACAGACGTAATGAGCTTACGTGGCAGGTTAGTGTGTCTGTGTGTGTGAGGTGGCACAAGATGAAAGATGCATCACTTCTCTTTTTAGTCGCCTGTATCTATAGCCCGCACGCTTTACTGCTAAACTTAAAATCTTTATCGTATTTAACTGAATGCCTGACACCCTGTAGACATGCTTTCAAGTTTGCCTAATGTTTCAGCACCATCTGCAGCTGAAGCTGCTGATAGCACGGGTACAAATGCCCAACTTAATGTGGGGAGATAAGAGAGCATTTAGAATGTGCATTAGAGTCATATCCATTTGCACACACACAGTAACCATGAGCTTGTTTCCTGATAAATTTCAAAAGATTTCTCCCATTTTGCTGAATGGCTAAAGATGGGGTCCTCACCTTGTCAACTTGGGGTCCCATATAACCACATCAGCATCCGAGTTCTTGGCAACGCGGCCTTTCTGTGGGTAGAAGTTGAAGATTTTTGCTGCGTTGCTGCTGGTGACAGCTACAAATCGATTCTCGTCCATTTTACCGCTGTGCTAAGGGGAAGGAAGAAGAAAACACACAAAGCGTCTGCTTTGAGTAAGGGGAGGGGGGCCACGGTTGATGACAACAATATACAGAATAAGAAGACAAAAGGTCAGTGCTTAACTGTGCAGTGAGGAACTGAGTTCTGTCGCATCTAATGTGCGACTGTTGCGTGTGGTAAATCTCTTCTGAGGCCTTGAGGCAATAAGGCTAAAATACCCCACCCCCAAACCCCACCACAACCCCCAACTTCACAACAATGACAAGAAAATGCAACGTCTGCACTCTGCACCTTCCAGAGTTTTATTGCTTTTTCGGCCTGTATTGTAGCAAACCTGAAATACTTGTATTTGGTCTAAATAGGAGCAGGGTACAGCAATTACACTTCATACACACGAATTGGTGGGTGCATTCTCAGCCTGACCCCCGGTTTTTGATGGGTCCATGAATGTACTGTACACGGCCCTCTGTGAACACCAAAATTTGCATGTAGCCCCTCCTATGTAGACGCATACACAGCAAATGGTTATAATTTTACTGATTTTGTGCCCACATGATTTATATTTCTCCACAACTTGGCCTCCATACATGATGAGTAATCATGGGTATTCAGCCTTGAGTCTGCATCACAGCGAGAATTATCAAGCTGACGTAAGATATATGCAAATAAGGACTTTTATGTTAAAAAGCACTGATTAATTTGGAGTTATGTTGTCATTCGAGCTCGTTCTTTATTCCCTCCACTGCACTTCATTTCAAACTGTGTAATTACATGGATAATGAGAGGAAGCTGCATAATTGACATTCACAGCAGCTACAGCCATTCACAACTCTACTCTTTCAGACTAGCACATCAGTAATGAACAATGTGTGCTAAGCAACAATTATATCATTAGGACGTACCACTCCTTTCTCCCAGATGACAGACATCCTGTCCTCCACTCCGTTCACTCCATTAGGGATCTTGGTGAAATCGTCTTTACCCAGAGCCTTCTGGCACACAGAGAAGGTACAGTTGTCGGTCCCCGTCACACTGAGATCATCACTAGCACCAGCGACAGGGAAATAATTGTATGAATGAATGACAGGACGGATGGTGAAATGAATAATAATCTTTAAAACACTCACAATTGTTGAGTCAATCCTGAGTCTCAGTTTGTATGCAAATTAGCAACTGTGCATAAATTCCAGGCTGTTCTACATATTTCGGTGTGTGTTTTTCTCTTGCATTTCACGTTATATAACAATCAGTTGGGTTTTCATAACCGTGCATAACTCGTTACAGAGTTCGTACTTGGCCAGCAGATCCATAAGATACCCAGGGGTGCTGGGGTCAGGCCTTAGAGGAGGACCCATGACAAAGCTAGCAGCATGGGCCCAGTCTTTGTGCCAGTAGTGTGTACCATCTGTGCCCAGTCCAGCTGCAATGGGCTCCCCAAACACCACACGGCCTGTGGGAGCGTGAAAAAGAAACTCTCTGTCTATGTGCTGTTACAGAGGGTGTCTGTCAAAGACGAGGACTGAAAGTAAGGGGGATGTGCTGACTATCCCAACTTAAATACATCCTAAAAAAGCACTGACTACATACAGTACATCCATCATTTCTCAGTGTTGCTCTACTGAGTTTAAACAGCAGGTGGCAGTAAACCCACACTCACCATCCCTGCGTGCATTGGACACCACCTTGGCAGCGGATTTGCTCATGACATGGACCACGTACAGCGGGCAGTTGACAGCGTGAGCGATGGTGATGGCTCTCTGGGTGGCCTCAGCCTCCACCTCCTCGGGCCGACAGAGCTCATGTCCCTCTGGCCCCGTAATACCCATGGACAGTATCCTCTTAGCCCCCTGTTGGGTCCCAGTGGTGACCGGGACAACAGGGCAAGATGTAGGTTAAACGACATATAGGGACACCACAGGACAGTATCTATGTATGGACGGGCTCGGAGTGAGTCTTCAGTGGTTGTGATTAAAGTTCTGTAACTCAACAATACCAAACGAATATTTATACCCAAAATATCAACAATGTACTAAATACAAAGTACAGGCACTCGTTGATGCAAATAACAGCGAGGACAAGTCAAAGCAGCATCTAAAAACACTTCAATCCACATAAATTCTTCACAGACCAATAGACAATCTACAATAAAGTTCACCCGACAGGAGCCAGTTTCTTTTCTAGTATTTGCTCCCCTCTAGTGGCGAATGGCGTGACAATGGGGAAAAAAAAGGTCTTGCAAATAAAAAACTAATCAGAAAAATGATACTTCTGATACTTCTGACACAGTGTAGCAGCTGAAGTACAAATGTGCCTTACAAATGCAAGGGGGGTGTTTTTACTCAAGGTATCTGTGGTAAAAAAGTTTCAACCTGTGACACTCTTACACTCTACAGGTTCAAACTGAGTTTGTGAACCAGTCTGATCACATAGCTTTCCCAAACATGTGCTCCCACTGCTCCAACGAACAACACAACTTAACATGTCCATTTATTCCAACATTTGAATTTACTTTTGCTATGAATAAAAACAACATAATCTTCTGTTAATATTGCTGCCATGGTGTGTATTCTTTAATAGCCTGTAACATAATCATACAAGCAGTCAGACTTGAACATTAACCCATTATAATTTATGGACTGTGGTTTGTTTACAGTCCAACAGATATTATTTACCTGACCTGGCCATGGCCAAAACTTCCCCGATAAAAAGGACAGCAGCATAAACTAATCGGTGTGTGTGTGTGTGTGTGTGTGTGTGTGGGGGTGGGTGTTGTATTCAGTACGTTTAGGTGATTTATTGAATTTGCTTTGGTTTAAAATTTAGCAAAACATTGTGTTTGTTTGAGAAAATCCAACACCAGTTTATACAAAATCATATTTACTGGGTAATTATTCAAGCTGCTTGAAATATTTGGTTAACAATTTTTTTCTTTTTTTTTTAATGCAAACAGTCCTGCAGCAAAAGAGCTGTACACTTACTCAATGTTTGCTTATACTGACCTCTGCAATCAGATCTCCATTCTCAGCATGCACCTGAGCTATAGCCCCAATCTCCTTACACTGGGAGAAGGCAGCATAAAGCTCAGTGTCCTGCAGCATGAACACGTCTTTATAGGCCATGAACATCTTAAAGGAATTGATGCCTTTCTCTTTGGCCAGGATCTTCATCTCTTTCCCGACCTGCAGAATATAAAGGTTTGGGAAACTACTAATAGAACAAGGACCCTAAGAAGGGTCATTATAAAAATGTGGTTTCTTTCACACAATGCGAACCCAAATCTTGTTGTGTGTGTTAAAGCCAGTGTGGAGTCAATTCTAGATTTTTCTTTTGTCTCTGAAATTATGAATGTCGATCTGCTCCATCACCTCGTTGCTCCACCATGTGACAGCGACGTGCAGCGAGTAGTCGCAGCAAACTTTGGGGTCAGCTGTCTTGCGCCAGCAGTTGTAAGCCTCCAGGAGAGACTTGCCCTTCAAGGGGATGACAAAGTCCAGGATCATTGTGGTCCCTCCTGCCAGAGCAGCCTGGTGAAACACACATTACCCCAAAGACACAAGTTAATGATTAACTTGCCCTTTATCAGATCAGATTCTTTTATATATTTTGTTGATTTTTATTTATTTTGTGTATCTGTTTTATGTAGTTTGTATTTCTTTTTCATTTTTCATGAATTTAAACTTTTTTTAAATAGATTTATTACATTGGAAAGTCTTATCGTATGCATTAGTCTCAGGCATCTGCAAAACACTTTGAATTGCATGAACCTGTGTAAAATGTATGATGCAAATAACATTACATTGACTGACTGAACTTTTAAAGTTTAAATTCAGGTTTAAAGTGTTGTTTGTCAGTGTTGGTGAGGATTTTCTGTGACTTCTACTAATGCACTTTACACATTTGTCATCATTTTGTCACAAATGTACTGAAACAGCCACATTCTGGCCCCTTTGTTCCTCTGCAGGATACTTCATATTATTCTGGCAACTCAATAAAAAAACATGGATCTCTCATACTTCTCATATGGCTGACACCTACTGATAATTGGTTTGGAGTCAATATGACTCTGTTGTACCGCTGCCTGCTAAACAGTAATGTCCAAAAGTCTGGAATAACCAACAGAACAGATATACAGTAGAGTAAATGAGTAACTCTGAAGTGAAGCAGTATGTTGGTCTAAGGTTCTTCCTTCAATAACATATTTCCAGTCCTTGTAAATGAAGCATATGCACAGTTAGTTGGTAAAGGACAAACTTTGGGTGGATGCAAAATTTAGTGCCTATTTATTTATGGTGCATTGTGAAAAATCCTGGTAGTCAACAAAGTACATTTACTCAAGTCCTGTACATTACCATTAATTAAGTACAATTAATTGTTCTTCTTATATACTTTTGTGAAATAAGTGCAGTGCTGGTTCCAAGCCAGGTAGAAATTGGGGAGGGTTGCGTCAGGATGTAAAAACTGTGCCAAATCAACATGCGGACAATGATCCGATGTGGCGACCCTGAACTCACGGGATAAGCCGAAAGGACAAAAAATAAAATAAAAATAAATAAAAAATACGATTGTGAAATAAATGAAATAGTCAAAGCTATTTGGGCACAGTAACTGTATTTTGATCTGGAATTTCACACTGGTGGTGATAGTTGAAGTTGAAGATCTACTTCTTCTAATTCTACAACTTTACCTGTTACTCCAAGCGTCTCTTTTACCCAAGTGTCACCCCATTGAGGTGGCAAGACAATTTTTATTCTGTCTGTTTCTAACTTCCCGCAGTTGAATGAGTCAGAACCCCAATATTTCCTAAATGATTCAAAGTAAATAAAATAAGCACCTTAGTCCCGATATGGAAGTCATCCACCGCCTTAGTGCCCATGAATGCCAGCTCCATGTGTGTGTGCGTGTCGATGCCTCCTGGAATAACCAATTTATCGGTGGCGTCAATGACTCTCGCTCCTGCTGGGATCTGAAGATTCAGCCCAACGTCAACTATTTTCCCATTTTCAATGTAGACGTCGCTGAGCACGGAGCAGTCTTCATTCACAACTTTGCCCCCTTTTATCAGGATCCCGGTGGTCTCCATTGCTGCTGTTCACACCTAACAAAGTCTTCAATTGTAGCCTGGCAAAGATTCAGCGAGAGATGTGCGCCGACACTGGTCTGTGTGTGCAGGAAGTGGTGTCCAACGTTAGAGTCAACTCCAAAGTGCATGTGTAATTTGAATCCTCACAGAAATATTCCAGCCCTGAAACGGACTGTATGTGTCAGACACATCCAGGTTTAAAACAGTGTCATTATAATGAGACCTCCCTCTTCTTGGTAACTGTTTTTAGTGCCTCAGGAGAGCTGCAACACATGGAGTCTGCAGAGCTTTCCAGTTTGCCTTAAGGGTGAAATGAGTTTGAAGTTGATATACCATCATCATTACTGTTTAAAATCCTAGTTTAAGATCCTAGTGGAGCACCTTTACTTTTGTATTTCAAATGAAATTGTTTAAAAACTTTCATTTCATTTTGTCTATTCAAAATATTGGTGTTCGCTGCAATAAAAAAAGCAAATGTTGGGGGCTACGCACCAGCGAAACTCAATTTTTGACAGGAAGAAAATCAAACATGGTGGAGGCTTGCTGACGTTCTGGGAGTCTGTGTTTGCATCAGGCACTGAAGTTCTGCATAAAAGAAGTAAATGCAGCCAAATATCAAAAGATTTTAAAGTGAAGCCTCACACCTCACAGTCAAACAGGTAAAAATGAACCTTCGACATAGCAATGATCCAAAGCACAAAGCAAGGCCAACTCAGGAATAGGTTTAAAAAGATCAAGGTGAATGTTTCAACATGGTCTTCACAGTGTGCGGACTTACACTTTTTCTCTATTGTTAAGATGCTTTTGATAAAACTGATCTCCACTTGATCTTCATCATGTGCTTAGCACAGCACAAGCCTTCTTATGCTTTGTGGATCAAAAACAAAGTAAAGCACTTACTGTGATGTTGATGTGGCCCAATTAACTCACTCTTCATTTAGATGTTTTGAATATTTGAAACTAGGAATTAGATTTGAGTTATTTGTAATTTCCTGTATTGTTACTAAATCTTATACCTGTCAGTTAAAAATGTGTTCCTGATTTTAGAAATGTCTTGTTGCTTTCTCACTGAAGAATGAATAAAGTGCAGATGCTGTCCCACATTGATCTGGTCTAGATGATCATCATTTCCTTGGTTTGGAAGCTTGTTTTTACGTCTGTACTTAACATTGTTGTTCTTTTTATTCAAAAAACGATCATTACGAACAGGAAGAGCCATTTGGCTCTTTGTCTGCCCTGGCTTCTTGAAGTGAGAATTACATGGGACAACGTGTCACTGAAACACATTTACTTCCAGGACCCGGAGAAGAGGAGGAAGAACTAGTATCGTTCGAATGATTCCATCCTTATTAGAGGGATTTTTTCAGTGTCTGAAAGAAGAGTGGGTTATCTGTTTCCTCACTGAGACTCAAGTGGATGTGGGTCCATTATTTTCTCACATTTTCACCTTATTTTGTGTTCTTTCTGTCTTCAGGCAGTGGAGGGAAGTAAGTGAAGGTGTGTGTAATGGCGACGTGAAGTAGAAACTGATGGAAATGTGATCGATTTTTTCGAGATTTTTCTCAAACTGTCAAAATCGTTCTGCAGTCGAACCATCATTCAGCTATAGTGACTGAGGTTCTTCATGAGGTCAACTCTGTCCTATCAGTGGCTCGACAAGCCTTAGTGGGTGGAGCTTCATCCACTCCCATCCCACCTGCCAGCTCCCAGGAGTCTTAGCAAAGAACAGAACTGAAGACTTTGGCAGGATGTGTTGCAACAAGGAAATCCTTCCTCACAGACTGAGCTACTGCAGTGAGGGGGAGGATTGTCCCACAAAACAATCCAGAAGAAAACAATAGGGAAAAGACATGACACCAAGTGGAACGAGTCACTCTTGAGCAGCTTTATAAATAAATGACAAATATCCAGCCAGTTCCCGGAGAGGATTTGACACTGGATGGGTATGTGGAGGGGGACAATAAGACCCCACACTGCACCATCTCTAAGATAACTCAGAGAGGGACCAGAAACATCAGCTGTGCCAATTTTTTAAACATACAGATACATTTCCAATAATCAGTGGCAACATAAGATGTCAGATGTTTATCTGGGACAGTTTCAGATAGTTTTATTGTGCAGCTAATGGTCGTCACAAAACAAGAGTGGCATCAATACAATGCTTCCTTTCCATTACTTAATAACGATGCTATTAATGGTAATGGTAAAATAATAATGGTAAAAGATAAAAATGTTCTTCTTCTTTTCCTTTCGGCTGTTTCCTTTCAGGGGTCGCCACAGCGAATCATTTGCCTCCTGCTGACCTCCTTCCTGGCAGCTCCAACCTCAGCATCCTTCAATTAACATATTCACAGTTTCTCCTATGAACATGTTCAAACCCCCTCAATCTGGCCTCTCTGACTTTATTTATGAAACATCTAACATGAACTGTCCCTCTGATGTCCTCTTTCCTGAACCTGTCCATCCTCGTCACTCCCAAAGAGAACCTCAACTTCTCAAGCTCTGCCTCCTTTCTTTTCTTCAGTGCCACTGTCTCTAAGCTGTACAACATGGTCTCACCACCATCTTGAACATCTGTCCTTGAAAACGTCTGACACTTTTCTCCACCCGTTCCAACCTGCTTGCACACACCTCTTCACCACTTTTCCACACTCTTCGTTGCTCTGAACCATTGGCCCTAAGTACTTAAAGTTCTGCAACTTCTTCACTCTGTCCTGCTGCTGTTAACCTTCATTCCTCTGTTTTCCAGAGCAGACCTCCACCTCTCTAGATTTTCCTCCACCTGCTCCCTGCTCTCACTACAAACCACAATGTCTGCAAATATCATAGTCCACGGAGATTCCTGTCTAACCTCATCTGTCAGTCTGTCCATCACCAGAGCAAACAAGAAGGGGCTCAGAGCTGATCCTTGATGCAGACACACCTCCACCTCGAACTCCTCTGTCACACCTACCGCACACCTCACCATGGTCTTACAGCTCTCATACATGTCCTGCACCACTCTAACATACTTCTCAGACACTCCAGACTTCCTCATACAATACCACAGCTCCTCTCTCTGCACCCTGTCATACGCTTTCTCTAAATCTACAAAGACACAATGCAGCTCCCTATGACCTTCTCTGTACTTCTCCATCAGCATCTGTTGGAGTCTTTCTAGGCATGAAACCATATTGCTGCTCACAAATGCACATCTCTGCTCTTAGCCTCACTGCCACTACTCTTTCCCACAAGTTAATTGTTTGGCTCATCAGCTTTATTCCTCTGTAGTTGCCACATCTGCACATCTTCCTTGTTCTTAAAAATAGGCACCAGTCCACTTCTCCTCCTCTCACTCTCCATGATCTTGTTAAACAAACTAGTCAGAAACTCTACTGCCACCTCTTCTAGACACTTCCATACCTCCACAGGTATGTCATCAGGACCAACTGCCTTTCCACTCTTCATCCTATTCAACATCCTCCTCACTTCACTCTTACTGATCTTTGCTACTTCTTGTTCCACACCAGTCACCTCTTCTCCTCTTCGTTCTCTTTTATTTTCCTCATTCATCAACTCTTCAAAGTTCTCCTTCCATCTTCCAGTCACACTCCTGGTCCCTGTGTGTTCACTGTTGAACTGCAAATGTGACTTCAGAGTGAACACAATAGGGGTCAAGGCAAATGAGAAAAACTGTAGATAATGTTTTGTGATGTGTAACACACTAAATGATGTGTGTTAAGAATTTCCCAAACTTATGTTAAAACAGTGCGAAACAAATGGAAAAGTACATTTGGATGAGAAAACGTATGCTGTGATGAGAGGAGAAGGTGATGATGAACATCAAATGATCACAGTTTTATTAAACACATCCTAGCAAATGGAAAATGGAACTTATAAGACCAACATTTTGAGAAAGTTTTCAGAATGTTGAAAAAGTATGTCATCATCTTCTCATTATGAATTTTTATATTGTGATTGTATTTTAATTTTGTCTATTGTTAAGTCTTAATTTTGACAAACTATTTCATATTTTACGAGTTATTTTTAATAAAGTGGCAGATACAGTCTTCAATACTTCACAGCAACATTAATAAAGGAACAATAACATTATCAATTGGACCTTGCCTCCTCTAACAAATCAGATACCATGAAACAAAGGTCTGTACATACAAACTTCCCCATATACTGTAGTTCCTTGCTTCATCGTGGCACAACTAATGGTCTTTGAGGAAACACGTGACCCCATCCACTAGTTCAGAGACGAACTTCAAACATGACTTTGCTCCACACAACTGCAGCTGACTGGTCCAAAAAAGTGCTTTGGAATTGTTTATATGTACTATTTAAAAAAATCCCCTAAAATGCAGCAGACTTCTGATAATGCTGTGATATCCCTGGAGCATGCAACTGCCTCTCTTTCATGAAGAGTTGTTAGCCACTGGGAGAGATTAGCATTTTACTGCAGTGGATTGGTTGTCTGCACCACATCAGTCCAGACAACTTTTCTCATCCATTAGTGTATTACGAAAACAAGACACATTGGAGAGACAAAGATGCATGTGCTGGTGAGATAAGCACACGCACAGGGCTTAGGAACACCTAACCTTCACAGTTGCAATAAACAATAACATGTGACTTAAGAGGATTTACATAAGATGAGAGGAGTAATCAGAGAGAGTGAAAAACCAATGAGGCAGCAATGGCATCTCCTCAGAAGTCTCTGTGTTGTTGAACGAGGAAAGTTGCCATTCCTCTGGATTTAGAGCAAGGCTGTTGTTATCATTTTTTATTTCCTCCACCAGCTCTACGAATCAACACAGATGTCAGTTTCCTTTCCACTGAAACTGAACTGCAGTGAGCTACAGCTTCTTCTAGTGTTGACATGGTAAAACTCTGGCATTAGAGAAGGGCGCAGCATGCACAAAAAGTGACATAAGATAATGCCAAGGCAGATTATCAGTGCTCTCTGCTTAGAAGGGAAGAAGCGTGTTCACTGTGTTCACACTAAACTTCACATATTACTGAAGATTACGCATCTCTTATTTTGTCCCTGTCAGTGTTTTAATTACAACAATGAAGTGTTTCTCTTTGTTCCTTGTTGTGTTTAAGGGCTTTATTTAAATATTCTGTATTTTCACTTCACCTTAATAAAGCATAACCTCATTTTTGACACAAAAATCAAACTGGACCTGCCTTAATATTAGCCTTTGCAGACGCTCACCTCCAACTTGCTAAACAACCGGGAACAACACTGAATTCCACCATAAGCTCAACCGGTTCAACCTGCTTACCTCCACCTGCCCACCATCATGTTCCTGACAGACAGGACCCTACAGGTAAGGGGGTAATCTACATGCAGAATGAGCACAGTCACGGGAATGCCCAAGGATGTGTGCCCTCCCCACTTCTGCTCTTCCAACGGCAAACCTCCAATAAAATGTTCATCAGTCTGAACTGATGACATGGAGACAAATCTGTGGATGTACAGCCACTGTCCCTCTGGTGCAATCAAAACAGCGGGATCAGAACACGTTTAAAACAGGGGACATGACGGTGTGCGCTAATGCACTTCTTGTGCCAGTGAAAGATTAACTAGTAATGTCCTACACACCAGTACCTTCCTGCCTTTTTTCCAGGATTTGTTCACCTGACAAGTCAGGAAACACATGGGGAAATCAGTGCACACACCTCCCACCAAAATGATTGGATCTTCCTCTTGTCTGACAGGTGTTACGGAGCACACTGCAAAAAATAAAAATCAAAAATTAAAAAATAATCAGTACAGCTACAATCGCATATCTGTTGCCTGCAGTATACATATACAAATAGCTGCCAACAAATGTAATGACTTATTATACAAACATTCACAGTAATGTGAAGATATTTTTCATTGTGCTTAACATCAGCTTAAAACTGAATTTGTTCCACCTCTCAGAATTATGCACCTTTGCCTACAAAACAAAGACCAACCTGATCTCAGCCCCGTACCAGGAAACATATGTACCTTGACCTGTAAATAGCCACTGCATTATTTGTGCAGACAGTTAGTGTCTAAGTCTATTTGTACACTGGAAGATGAAGATATGTTCTATAAACTTTTATATTTCTATACCAATGTACCAACATTATTTCTTCTAGCAGCACATGTATCTACATTAAGTACTTGCACACATGGCTTGAGTGTGATACTAAATTATTATGCTCCAAAAACACATGGCTTAGGATTGCATTACCAGTAATTGCAGCCCAGATGGCAGTGTTCTCCTCAGGTTGAAGTGGTAATGGGAAAGCAGTTCTGTCTTGTTATTGTGTAAAATGTTTTACACAATGATATGTTATACTGTATGTTGGTACAGAAAAAAGTGTTCACATAAGGAAGGTTTTTGTGTAGTCTTTTTAAGGAGTTTATGGATTTATTGATCTTATGATCTTGTATTTGTAAAACAAACACGTACATAAATTCACATTATATGTGTCATTTCTAATGTGTTATGAATGGTTTCAAAGAGTAACTGCAAAGGAAGTTGTTTCCACTAAAAGTGATTAAGATGAAATTATTTTTGTTAATCATTCTTCGGTGCATTGAGCGAGACTAAATGAATCATGCATTTTTGAGGTATATTGCAGGATTGAAAAAAATATAAATATCTACGTAATAGAGCTTCACGTGACATAAAGTGATGTAAGATTCCCTGACACTTTGCCTACAAAGACACTGGGAAGTCTGCAGCTGCTTCAAAACATTTGTCAGTCACATTGTTGCAGCTCAAGCATCACAAGGCAGCTGTTAAGCAGACTCTAAAAATGTTAAGCTTCCAACAATGGGAGGCAGAAAATGTGAAGGGAAACAATTAAATTACGCCTTGCATGAAGTTTGCTTTTCATTTTGTGAGGCAAATTTAGTGCCATAGTTAATCATTATGCTGTTGAACACGATTTGCAAAAATATTCAAGAGCTTTATGTGCCTCAGTGCTCCTTCTGTATTGAAAAATAATGGGCCTCTATCCAATTAAAAACTGCATTAAATCTCCAAAGTATTACATGCACTTTACTGGTATCTCTCTGATTAGGCTTTTCTGCATGTGCAGATGCTGACAGCACACTGAGAAAGGGAGCTTTGACTGACTGCTCCCTTTTAAATTTAATTCAGGAGTTCATGATTTTTATGGACACAGAAGGTGCATGCGTGCATTTATGCTGAAAAATCAAGTGTTTCATTTTTATTTTACCCAAATCTTAAATCCGGGAGAAGATTTAAGATCACCTAAAATTTATTTTAAAACAATGTAAAAAGCGAAATGAAAAGCTTCCAATCTTCAAATGGAAACATTGTCTCACGTCCAATCCCATAACTCTTGAGCATTTTCTCTTCAAACCAAAATCTCTGCACTGTTGCACAATGTGTCCACGCTGTGATATGTCATATTGTATGTATTTATAACAAGAAGAGCTTTTTGTATTCATAACAACTCTTATGTTTTGATTCTAGCATTGATAGGCAGTGATTCATTGTTCTGCAACAGAGGGTCCAGTCCAACATGTGAATGGATGATTTATGTGGCCATCTGTTTTCTTCTGATCATAATTTGATTATCTCCCTTTTGTGTGGTGACTTTCGATGTCGAGACCCATTTTTTGGGTGTGGGGGGTACACACTTGGACGCACTGTACGCGTACGTGCGCACACGCCCACGAACATGTGCAACACAACTTGGGGATAATTGAGCCGCCTCTCGATCGCTGTATCAAACGCGGTCCACACTCACACCCTCATTCTTTTTAAAAACTGACCAAATTATGATTACAAATAACAAGCAGGATAGTTGCACAACTGACTTACTCCCACTATCTATTTGTGCTAATTAAAAGATTTGCAACTACATGTGTCTGCAGATAATCAAAATGTCTTCTGCAACAACATTCCCAGATGCATGTGCACTCCAGAGCTCATTTGCTTGCTGCGATCTCATGTTTGTTTAGAATTAATCAATCTACTCACAATTGAGTTAATTAATTAGTGTTTTAATGCTACTCTTTATAATTGCAGTCACATGAGTCTGCAGACAAAGCAATCACATTAATGCAAATACGACAGATAATTGTTATCCAAACTTCCTCAGCAACAGCAGCAAGGGAGAGCTCTTACTGTAGAGCTCGTCCTGGGTCACGCCGAGGAAACACTAGATGGCACCATTGAGCAGAGATTCTCCTCGCTGTCCTCTTGTCACTTCCTAGATATTGTTCAATTAGCTGTCTATGCTGTCCTCACTGAGTGGCTGTGCATGTGCATCGAGGGATAGATGACACGAGGGTCTCTTTGATACCCTCACTTGTAGGTGAATGTCTATTAGGAGTTGCAGCGCTGAAATAAAAAGGTCAGTGTTTTCCAACAAGTGCACAGATACAGTGCGTACTGTTGAAAAACTCAGATTTTCATGGATCTGGTGCCAATCAAAGGGACCATTCTCTGTGTGTCTCCTCGCTCCCTTGATGATGTTAAATTTTTTTTTTTTTTTCTTTTCCACAAGAGGTATCAACAGCATGACCTTAGAGGCTTCTGCCAGTAAATGCCAGGCTCTGTGTTCTTTGCGGGAACATTTTCCACAAAGGTTGGCCACTGTTTAGAGTATCATGCACCCATTCTCATTGCATCCATGTAGGATGAACTCAAACAACACTTGCCGGCAGGTCAACATTTGCACTTATGTACAGTATTTGCCTAGGAAGCACATGTTTTTAGGAGATTTCTGTGGCTAGGATTTCAGCACCACAGAGAAAGTTTACACCGCTGCTTTGTTTGCATTGTTACTCCTTAAAAACTTTCCATCATTCAAATTTTTATTCACAGCATCTTCATCATCATTATCATCGCCATCATCACCATCATTAACTGCAGCTCATTTTGAATTGCGTGGCTTTGTAGAGTGCATTTTTGTTTACGCAGTTCCTGGTGTTTTGCAGGAATGTGCTTGTATCATTCGGCAGCCTCGTAGCGAGAGCCATTATTCCCTCATCTCTTTAGTTTATCTCCTCTGATGATCTGCTGAGATAGATATGACAGCTGAATAAATATGCAAACGTAGTGCGCAGCTCCACACTCCACCACAGCATTTCTATTATGCTCTCAGATTTAGAGCCGCACTGTATATTGTGAAGACAATGAGACTCTTTGGGGATTTGGATGAATGTTTTTTTTTTTTTTTCTTTATCATCTTCTGATAAACTACTGATATCAGCTGAAAATCACTGAGACACTTAGAATAATTAAAAATCTCTTTTCACATACCCGCTGTTGATACTTTTTGAAGGGATCTTTGAAAGTGTCAGAATAAAGTGGGATTCATAAAATCACACTTTCATTAATTCACTTAGTCAGCAGTGTCATGTCTTTCACTCTTTTACCAGCTTTGCTGTGTCCTTCAAAATCTGCTTTTTTATGTGAAAATGAAGTGATCACAAATGTTTTTAATGTTGTGACCTTGTTACCTCTGAATCTCTGGAGAAATTCAGAGAGATGAAGGTGGATATTAAATTAGATCATTAATAAAATGTGAAAGTTGAATTAAAAGCATAATGTTCCTTTTTAATCTTTGTAGCAACTGACCTTAAGTTATTTACCTCAAAATGGAAAAATAGGAAGGTTTTGTATTTTTCACCTTAATCCATCCAATTTATGCAGATGTCTTTTAAATAAAAGCAGAACAAATGACAGCTATATGTATATATTTATTTTTTTTCTTTCATGTTTAAAAACCTTTAGAATCACAGTCTACATGCAGGGATGGGTGAGCTGTAGGCCTTGTGGCCATATGTTGCCTTTTTATAGCATACTGGTGACTATCTCAGCTTTAATACTTTGGGCTTTCGCCTGGCCCCCAGCTCCCAGCATGCTTTGAAACATGTAAGTCTCTTTTCAATCAGTTTCTGAGCATGGCATCGATACTGGCTACATTTGTGGCAGAGGAGGCGCTTTGGCAGCTCCGTTTGAAAAGAATTGCCATGGGAGGGGTCGACTTGACCCAGCTTTAATGCAAAACTGAAAAGGAGAGGAAACAAACAAACGCTACTATATTTAACCAAATCTGCAGCTTACTCGGAAAACACATGATAATGATATCCTCTTAACATTCCTTGCTGTAGAATTACAGCCCTCACAGCAGCAGGGGCCAACATTCACGACTTTAGAAGATGTAGTTATTACAGCACAATCATTATGTTGTGACTGTGTTTCTGGCCCTGTTCACCTTAGTTGGTCAAAAGAGCAACACTACAAAATTAGCAATTAATGGAGCAATGCTGACTCCTTCCTCAGTAAAGGGTGCATTACCCTCAGCTCCCAAATCTGCACTTGTAAACGTTATTATTTTCATGTTGAGTTAGTCATTGGAAGGGATTTGTTTCTGCACATCAGTTGTGTTAATTGAGCTAAAGCATCACGCGCATATGTTTAACTAGTTTACTAAAGCTGTAGCATCGTGGCCCCCTCAAGAGGAAGTGTAACTTCTCTTTGCTTGTGACCGAGTGTCCAGACACAGCTGCTCCCTCCCCGTAACACACTAAAAATAGATACATCTTCCTCGGCAGGTTTCTTGTTGTTTTTGCTAAATCTTAATTAGCGATTAGTTAGAATAATTCTCAAACTGCTTCTTTTTTTCTCAGTGGAGCATGGTCTGTTATTTTAATTAAGCTGAGGTCAGATTTATTAACTCAGCAGGAGTGTGTTGAGTGAAACTGTGGAAATCAGTAACAACGCTTCACACCACGCAACACACCAATGCACATTTTATCTCCCTTCCTCCATTCAACCAAGAGAAAGAGTCTTGGGAAGAGAAGGTGGGGCTGGGGGTGGGGTTGTTTTATTTTATGTTGCTCACTGATTCCTTTTTATTAGTTATTCGATGCTATCCTTCCCTTCGCTACCCCTTCTGCTGATCCCAGTGGTTGGATGATGATACAGCTCAAACCAGGCCCTTGATGGTTTAGGAGGTTTAGGAGTTGGAGTGTGGCACGGGAGCAGAAGTTGACACAGTGAGAAAGTGAGAGAAATAAAGGTTGTGTGGAAAGAATTAAATAAATCAAAGACGGAATAAATAAAAGCGAGTGAGTGAGACAGTTTGATGCAGAAGAGAACTGATCAGACTATAAATCAAACAGCTTCTGTCACATCTCAGTTTCGATCTTTTAACAGTATATTGTTTGTTTTCCTTGTACAGCATGGCAGCCGACTTCAAAACAAATGAATAGATGTACAGTAAATCAATATTCCCTTTCCGATCTCCTCTTAGATGGTAACAACTACAAAGGCTAATATTATTGAGCCTGTCAAATTCACTCAAGAATTTGCTGATTAAAGCTTTTAAAAGGGGGTTTATTCTTGCAGGTGGCTTCATTCTGGAGTTTGAAACCAAGTTAGGAAGCACGCTGGTAAATTCAGAGTTGAAATCCACAACACATCGACTCTGTTAATATGTAAATACAGAGCGACAAATGCAGGACTACAGAACAGAGTTCATTCATGGGTTTTATTTGCTAGATATCTCCACAGGGAAAGATTGCAAAGTGTTGTACATTCAGTCTGTGGCCAAAAGGCAATTACTGCCAGAAAGCTTTTGACTCCTCCTGATTATGTGATGCCTTTCAAAAAATTACACAGATTTCACATCACATGCTGAGCATACCTTGGCTTTTGTTGGGAGCCTCAGAAGAAAATCCTGACATTCATTCACACCCCCTCCAAGCTCCTGTATCTACTGTAGGCTTTCTTTTGTCTGTGGGGATGATGAAAGACAAATAGAAGGGGTTTTGCTTCCACTCCCTGGTCAGCACTGCAAAAAGTATCCATCATCAAAAGTAATTTAGTGGAGTTTGGATTCTAAAATCTCAGCGTTTATACAGTCAGGAGGGTGAACTAACCAGTTCCCGATCACGGTTTCCTTGATACTGGTCGAATGATTAAGACTCAGTGTTAGCCCACAGTTTTAAAGTTCTAGCTGATCTTGTTTGTATAATATTTATTTTGGATTGCATGCATTAATGATCCTGGGATTAATGTTCAGATTTATTGTCTAATTTGGTGCGGTTAGATTTCATCAATCAGTGTTTGGAATGTAGCCTCCATAACCCAACTATATACTTCTGCCTTTTTCACAGTGTGACCTCGCCGATGGTCTGGGTTTGAAAGAGCTGAAAAAGTGGCTCAGTATCAATTTTTGAAACTTCAAAAGTCATCATCTTTTGAGAAAATAATAATGAAAGTCACTTCTACCGAGTCCAACTTTGCACCAATCAAGAATTATTTGAACCTTTGAAAAGTGATCATTTACCAATGGCTACCATGCTAATGGTAATAACACAGCTTATGCTACCATTTATTCGCAAGAATGACTCGTTTTTGTATATATATTATGACTTGCAATAAATTTCTGTAGGAGCTACCTCAGAGTTGTCTCCGGTAAAGGGAATGTGAAAATACTGCATACACTGATCAGCAAAGCACAATGTGATGCAAGTACACAAACTCAATAGTGAAGTAAAAGTACAAGTTTTAGCCTGAAAAAAAAAAAAAAAAAAAACTACAAGTACCAGAATAATGGTTTTACTCAAATAAAAGTGCCAAGCAAATTACTAGCATTTTACCTAAAGTACAAAAGTAAAAGTACTTCAGTAACTATACTGATAAGGCAAAACATATAGAATAATTAATAAAAAACAAGGGGCAGGTGATCGCTGTTGGTAAAGGTGGAACTACAGTAATTTTAACCACTTTATGGGTGGTTACCCATAATAATACTTCAGCATTTATTATTTCACAATATTTGTATAAAACCAATATCATATGTGTATAGTAAACCCACACTGTGGTATTAATGATGTGGCGGTTGCAAAAATGTAACAAAAAATGTAACAAAACCCGAACGGACAGCGGGACAATAAAACACAAGAGAAAACACAGGAGATTAGTAGAAATGTTGGGTTTTGAATTGTATGGAGTCAATTCCAATTTGTCACTGATGCCACCAAATATTTTCGAAAAACATATGATACCTCATTTGTTGCCAATGTTTCGTGTTTCACATTGACAGTGACTCACAGCTCCCTCCAAAATTACTACAGTGATTATATGTCTGGTGTATTTCAACATCATAATTGCTTTCTGGTAATGACAACCCTATAATTCCTCACAGATGTGTACTGTAAAGAGAAAATGTAGGGCTTGTGCATTGGTATCAGTGGGCCCACTTATCCCCTTTCAATGCATACTTTTATTCTGAAGTTTTCTTGTGGAGAGGGGTTACTCTCCCTTCATGGGTGTTAAGGTCTTTACTATACAGTACCTGGTGACAGGACCAAGTTGGTAAAAGCTCTCATTTGTTTACCTCTTCACTGAAGGGGGACTATTGAATCGAGTCATGTGCCCTCCTTCCTTCACATCTCCACTAATTTGAGAATATTTGCTTTATCTGTCTGCAAGACAACTATTTACCAAACTGATACTGAGCCGTTGAAACACAGTCAACAGTTTGTCAAAGCCTTAATCAGCCACCGATATTTACTACATTAGAGTATGCGGGGGAATAAATCCAGGTGTGGCCCTGGGTATTTGGTTGTACTACTACTCTTACTCCACTTTGGGATGTCAGCGCTATTAAAAACAAAGAAACAAAAACACTTAATGCTTAATACTGTCAGGAGTGTTTTTACATGAGTCACCACTGGATCTAAGCTGGATATTTCTTGCAGTGTGCCCTGAGAAGTGTTCGGGTTACACTAGCGTCAGCCGGGGGCCTCAGCACTGACTGACACTCTGTGAATGATAGTGAAATCTAGCAGGTGCATTTGGCTTGCATACCTCTGATCAGTACACCACTGTGCTTGTCTTCTTAGCTTGCTCTGTAATAAGCTCCTTCAAAGATCACTATGTACACCCCCACCCCCACCTTCTTCCCGATAAGATCTGGAGTATGTAGTTCTCTCCTTCCCTTTATTCCCAACTCTTTTCGTTTTCTTAAGAAAATGTCAGTTTAATCATATCTTAATGCTTTGATAATAGGGTTCTTTTACACGGGCAAAGAACAGTCACTTCAGTGTCTTAAAAGCCCAGGATGTGGAGGGAAGGAGAGAATGTCTCCAAATTAAATTTGCTCAGGCCCTGCCTCAGCACTGTCTATGAGCATCTGTGTGTGTGTGTGTGTGTGTGTGTGTGTGTGTGTGTGTGTGTAACAGTGGGAACTGAGGCTCTTTTTCACCCCTCTTGACAATCACACAAAACATGTAATTGTTTCATGTGCGTAAGTGGAAACTATTAATATTTAAATGTCAACTTGCTCCATTTAAATAATTGTGAAAGTTTAAGTGGAGACTAAATACGAGTGTCAGTGTAAGCCAAACCTGTCTCTTTAAATGTATGTAGGGTGCTTTATCTGTATTGCTTTACCTTGGTACTTCACATAATGAGGTGCAGTGACAAGTCACTTGTTATATGAGACTTTGTTAGAGTTTTTTTTCAGCATATTTCGGTCTGTGCTGTTTTGGATATAGCAAATCGCCAGAAGGAAATGGTAAAAACAAGAGCGAACAAATAAATTATTTGTAAAGTGTCACTGCATGCTAACAAAGAAAGACTGAATGCCACGGTTCCCAATGGAAGTGTATGTGTGCAGGTGTGAAGCCAGCTGCTGGGCTCCTGCACAACCCCCACCACCACCACATACACACACTCACACTCTTCCCCTGTCACTCACGATGACAGACAGGTGAGGCAGTGTGCGCACACACACTTCCTCACATCAACTACACGTGCACAACTGTTAAGGTGTGTGTTACTCAATTGCCATAAGGGAACTGTGCACTGAACTTACTCTACTGTGAGGGTTAGAGGAAAAAAAAAAATAGTTGCTCGTGTTGGATAACGGAGCTGCTACTCAAACAAACCCTGAAATTGGTTTGCATTGTCGAGGTAGAAAACTTGTAGCAGCACCACCCACTTTTAGCCACTTTGACAGTGCGGGAGGAAGAGACCAGAGGGCATATTTAAACAGCCCCGTGGCTCCTCCATGTTGCTGTCAGTCCGCTCTGAGAGACCGAGACACTGCCGGCTGCTGCATTGTCTTGACCTAGTTGTGACTTGTTCTTGCGCTGAATTAGAGGGATGGCTGACAACAATTTTTTTTTTTTTTAAATCAACAAAGGGAGGGGAAAAAACAGCTTAAGAACAAATAGCCATTTCTGGTGGAGTTTTGAGTTCTAATCAGTGAAGCAGAAGCCAGCAGAGTGCAGGGGAGTCTGCGCACAAAAAAACATTATCTGCGTCTCAAGATGGATCCTTGACTAATCCTGCTGTCTGAGCTCAACGCTCCCAAGATGCTCCGAGAGCAGAGTAGGAATACTGGAGAAGAGGGGGTAGTGAGGGGGGAGGGGAGGGGTCCACAGAGCAAAAAAAACAAAACAAAACAAAAAAAAAAAAACTGTTTAGTCTTCCCACAGGCCAGTGTCATTTGAGGGACAACATTTTGGCCCTAATTGTACTCCAACAGTATCTTGTAACCCCAACCCAGGACTGTTACCCGCTGCAGATCCTTATTAGCCCCACACTGATTTTCACCAAGCATTCACGGCTACAGTGTCGCCGCTCTACGTAAAAAGCATCACCAAACTGCTCAGAAGACGTCCCCCCCCCTTTCATCTTTTAATTAGTTAGTTTGCATTGGCGAGTACAGTAAGCGGAGGATTTGTTATTTATTTGCTGAAACACAGGCTGCCACAGTATTGTGTGGCTCCTCGCAGGCTGCTGTCCTCTTTGATTCGGGCTAATGGAGTCCCACCAAGCTACATAATATGTTCTGTGTGAAAAGCCTCTAATTCCAAATCATCTTGAAGGAGCGATGCATACAGCAAGAGAGAATTTCTGCACAATGCCCCCCACCCCCCCCCCCCCCAAAAAAAAGAAAAGAAAAGAAAAGGAGAGAAAAGAGAACACAAAAAAAAAATCCATGTGATTTTCGCCTGGACATGAAACCGTTTTGTTCACAGATTCATTTTACTGCCATTCACTGTAAATGATTAAAGTGGAGCTCCTTCACATTGATCTCTCGTACAAAGCTCAATAAGCAACTGTAGCCAAACAAGGAAATGCAAAGATTTTGCGTTCATGGCTGAGTTGCATTGCTATGATTTCGTTGTATTACAGTGTGCCGAGCTTACAGCTGCATAAAACTGTGATATTGTGCTCAGTGTATTTAGCGCTGAAAATGCATGTTCAGAGCAATTTACACAAACGTAATTGTGCTCTAATTTCCAAATCGAGGAGAGAGACTGCACGAGGAGTGAGAGACGAGCCCAGCGATGCACGGAGCAGTGTTTAAGCTGTTGCTGACTGCTGTTGCTTAACAGGACTCTGTCAGTGGCACTCTGTAAAACTGTCAGGGTTACCATTGAGATGAATCTAAAACTGGCCACAGGGTTATTTTTAGACTTGGCTGCAGGATAAAAAAGTTTCTGAGCCCCATAAGTAGGTCAGCTGAAGTGGTGTTCACATTGCTGTTATGTACAATTACTGAAAAGTGGCATCTGTGGTCCAGAGCAACTTTTAATCCACACTTTAGTGAATGAGCAAGTAAACTTCTCCCTCTCTAACTTTTTAAAAAGTCTCCCTAATCCACAAACAGTTTGTTCTACACTACAAGTTGGTTTTGTTGCTGTACCTGATTTGTGTGTGTGTGTGTGTGTGTGTGTGTGTGTGTGCGTGTCAAAAAACAGCTGCTGTAAATTTGCACGTTTGCTGCAGCTTTCCCTGCCTGCTGGAGACAGATTTTGTATGAGCGATTTAATGGTTTCCTACAGCTACTGTATATTCCTCCCGCTATAACCTTCAGTATCTTTAAAACACTGTAAGTGCTATTACAGAACATGCATTAGAGCACCAATCTGTCTAAACATGTGTTCAACCTTATTTGTTTTTTCACTGCTAGGCATGTTGGGATTACAGCACGGCAGCCATGTGCAGGGTTACTTTGACTTACAGCAGTGATATTTAAATTAAAAGACACAGGATTTCCTTTTATTGAGTATTGTCTGTTTACTGCTGGCCCATGGTCGTAGCACAAATGATTGCACACTTTCAAGTGCTTTAATCCTGCCGGTTCAAACCTTTTCACTTTGGTAATTTTCAAGGGGAAGCGTCCGTATGGATACAGTATACCATATTATGAGAGCGAGCACGGTCACACAAACCCCTGCTGTACAAAGACACTATATCACAACAGTGTATTCAATTGCATTAATTGAATAACAGGGGGAGAGTAGGTGACAGTGTTGGAGTGAAAATGATGAGCGACCGTTACAGTGGCGCGGCCTCCATTCCAACTTTGACAGGTAAACAATCTAATTGATTTTCCATGGCGTCTTGCCGGACTGTTCAATGCCATATTTCCAGTTTAAACGCCGACTATTCTCAGTGTTTGCAGAACAGACAAGCCCGTCATCTGTAGCGCTGAAAACATGTCAAGTTAGAGCGAGTAATTTGTGGTGATGAATGACAAGTGCAGGCTCCTGTTCAGTAGTCTGAGTGCTCATTAGAAAACACATTTTCAGATGTCACCAGGCTTCTGTGTTTTTGTACTTTTTGGGTAGAATAAACAAATATTGCTTGAATACTGCAATGTCACAGAAATGAGCAGAAGGAACTTAAACCTCAATTGACATGTCTCACGCAGCCGACTTTTTTGAACGTTGACAGCCATCTGTGTGGATTCCTTTCACTCTCCACTAATGAGCTGTGGGTTGAGGAGACCCAATCTACACAGGCCTGTCCCTGGGGCCCTGTGCAGCTGCCGGGCACACATACTCATGTGCATGCACAAACACACGCACCCCCCCCCCCCCCCCCCCCCCCCCCTCGTCACACACACACAAACACATACAGCCACCAGAGTGCCTTTATGTTTGAAAGCACACTTTGGCTAACTAAGATCTGAAGTCGCACATCTTCACATAGAGTATCTGTTATTTTCTTGCACCACACAGATTCCCGTGTGCCAACTAGTGAGTGTAAAAGTGCCAACACCACAGTAAATGAAAAGTAAAAAAGGGAAAAAAAGTCAAAAAACAAGTATCCAAAGAAAATGCGAATGTGGCACATTAGGGTTTGGTTGCCACAGTACTGAAATACAACTGTTGAGTTATTTTACTTTGCAGAGATAAGAAATCATTATTTACTTACTTATTTATTTATGTAAACATTATTTACATCTTTATTATTTAGTCTTATACTGTCTCTCTATAGGGGTCGCTCCGTTGGTAAGGCAGCTGTACATAAACCCCAGGGTGGCTGGTTTGATTCCTAGCTACTTGAACAAGACACCGAAACTCTTTTAGTAGCACCATCATCTACAGTATGTGCAGATGCCCAACAACAATTTCCCTGTGGGGGATCCATCAAGTAGTTAAATATACCGAAAGTGTCTCAGCATGATAGGCAAGGCAGGAGTTATATATTTGAAGGAATCAGACAGAGCCAAAAAGACTGAGCGATTGCATCACTTTGATATTAAGTCAAAGTTTTTCTCACTCTGCTGTATCTGTAAATCTTGCTCCAATGTTTGGAAAATCTATTTGATCTCTATCATACACAAAAGCAGCTGAGCTGGAATGCCACTGATACAGTGTGTGAATAGGAAATGACAGGAAGAGTCTAATCAATGTCCTCCAGGACTGGCAACCGCATCGCCTTTGTTTCTTTTTGTAAATACAAGCCTCTTTAACATCACAATATAAGCCATTATCTCGCCTGGCAAGGTAAATTTTTTTGTGAAGGGGGTGGGGGCGAGCCGCACACAAAAAAAAAAAAAAAACATACATTTTCCCTCAGCTTGGAGCAGATCAGTTGGGTGAGATCTAAAGTCATGCAAATGTTACAGCAGAAAAATACTGGCAAAACTCATTCTAATTATTCCATATCAGCACATTTGCATGGAATGGATTTTTTAAGAAGGGAAGAGTTTATGATCAGTGGAGCTTGGGCATGGAGGCTGTTTAGGAATTCACAGCATTTTGATCTAATCACAAAATCAAAATATTCATGAAACACAATGATATCTCCCTGAAGCAGGCGGCTAGCCATTAATTTTCAAATTCAGGTAATTTATTAACACTTATCAGAGGCTGAAAAAGCCTTGCTCTGTGTTTGTAAAGTGGGTGAGAGGGAGAGAGGAGTTTGAGAAAACTGATTCCAGATGATTTATAACGGTGCGCTGGATGCATTTTCAACCAGGTATTCAATTAGAATGTATGTCCAATTTTCTATTCTAGATCTACAGTTAAAAACTCTATTAAAGCACCATTTTCCTTAGCATACATGTCTATTATCAGTGTTCACGGCAAATTTGATAACTCCGGCTCTGGCTCTGTCATTGTGCTCCTTTAATGCTCATAGGAGTCTTTCTCTTATTAATTGGAAGAGGTTTGACTACAGTCCACCAAATGCTGCTTGGACTTATTTTTCTTACCTGTGAGGACTTGTACTACAGGTTCCTCTCCATAAATGAATTCCACTGTTCCTTAGAAAAATGACTAGATTTACCTCTCAATATTCTTTTTTAAACAATGGGCCCTCACTTTCAGACAGAAGTGGACAAAAACAAAGTTCCTGTGTCCAGCAGGTGTCTGTTGATGTTGCTGGCTGAACTGTCACTGACAAGTTTTCAGCTGGTTTGTCTGAAAAATCCTGAAACAGGACTTTTAGCGTAATGACTTACTGAGGTGGTCAATAACATTTTTAATACAACTTCAAAGCCTATTATACGGGGTAAAGCGATTCATTAATAATTACCTTCTAAATTGCACAATTAAAGGATAAGTTCACACCTCACCTCTAATCAGTTATTCTGTTCACACTGACTGACTTGATCTGGTCCCACAGATAATACAACATAAGTGATGAGAAACACTAAATACACTATATTTTAAAATGTGTCCAAAGTTATTATAAAATGTTACATACTCCAGAGCTGAACTATTTTCTTTAATATTTAGGTTTTTGTTAAAAATAACCTTATTGTGAACTTTGTTCTTCATGAACAGATTTTTTTTTTTAATAACAGCCAACAAAACCTGTTTCATAGATTATATGGAAACAAAACTATAATTTTAAGGCACACTTGAATATTTGTTAAAACCGTGTGAACTCTTTAAATAGGAATAGACTCCCTTACTACAATCCATGCCCACATCCTGGTAATGTGGACAAACTCAAAGCTTGACTGACATCTGGTGCATAGTTACAGTTACTAAGCTATGTTTGGACATTTGTTGTTTGGATGATGTCTCTGTCTATGTGCGTGTGTGTGTGTTAGGGGGGGTGTTATCGTAAGAAATTATTTTTGGTGTCATATTTTCTGCTGTACAGTTAGTCATTGTTCTTCATTATCAGTTATCTTCCGTTAGGCTTACACAACACAGCATTCATTTATGTTGCAGACATCAGATTTTGCAACTGAAAGATGTATCCAATAAGGTGAACTGTTGAGCAACAGATTTAGATGAACAGGCCGACAACTCGGGCCATCTGGGTGTATGTGAATCCATCTGGGTGCATGTCTCCTGAGGGAGGGAGTCAACTTCTGTCAACAGTAGCTTATCTTATGATGCTATATTTCTTCAACGTATCCACTGTTTCTTGTACTACTTTTAATAAAAAAAAAAGGGATCTTTGATTCAAAGCTAGTGAAGCATGTTCATTAATATGCACTTTGAAGCTGCTTATATTATGGGAATATGTTTATTTACACAAAAAACAGTTGATTAAGTTATTTGTTGTCGTGAGTCATATCTTCCATAAAATTAAACAAAACACTCACACACACACACATCTCTACATGTTTAGAATGAGTATAGAGACTCACTTGGCACCATGGTAGAATCATCAAAGGGTCTGTGTGGGTGTTTTTTTCCTAATCATTTTCCACTGTGCAAAGATTGTATCTCATACCTTCTATTGTATTTTTGTAAGCACAAGGAAATAGCCAGTGACACATCTTCCCACCGTTCACCAGACAAAATGGCCTAGGGAAAAGGACAGGGTTAAAAAAACAGAAGGCCTGGATCTCTTTGTCTCCCACTAATGTCGCCGGGTGGATTCAAACAGCCCCTGAAGCTGAGAACTGAGCTGTGATTGTAGCGTGATAACAACCAGATGGATCAATACATGTGTTGTAAAGGTTAAATGATGTTATGTTGTTCGTTGTTATTGGACATGGCATGTCACACTGCATGACACTGACACCGTTTCATGCCCTTTCTCGCTCCTCAGCTCCAGGTTGGGTTGAGGTCGAGGCCCTGCAGTGATCCCAAGAAGCGGGTCAAGTGTTGAGGCCTTTGCCTCCGCAGCCAGTGAAGTGTCGCAAGTGACCACAGTGATTTGTCCTGGCTGGACCCTAAAAGTCTAATAAATAACACTTTTTAACATTACCTCTAAAGGGTGGATAAGACTGTGGATCACAATTATTGACTAAAGCATTGTTTCAGAGATATTAAAGATATTTCTGTCTTAAACAATTTGCACAAATAAAATTCTGCACTGCTAATAATTCTATGACAATAGCATGAAACAAAAACGAGAAGAAATCGGATCTTTAGATGAAATTCAGATTAATGCCAATTATCTGTAATTTCTGACTCAGTACCCTCAATGTTAGTTAAAGAAAGACACTGTGTCTGGAGGAAAATGCACCTACAGCAACATAATAACCACAGCAGTTTCCACTGTGATTGTTTCCACAAACAATTACTTCTTGCCTTTGATTAATGGCATAGATGTTGCAGTCATAAAGAAAAGTCAGGGGAAAATGTTGATTCGTGGAGGTTCCTCAGACTTCACATCCATCCAACCAGCTAGTTAACGGCATTCTCCTTGTGCTCCAGTACATTACTATTGGATTCGCAGGCCAGACTGAATAGCAGCATCTCTGAATTCAGCAGACCAGCATCAGGTAGAACAAGGTTTAAAGACGATTTATTCCCCCAATTGTGGGGGGTTCCTCACACCCCCACAAGTGTTTTTAACTATGTCCCATTAGGCCTCTGCTCCTGCTGACGGTGGGTGGAGCTGCACCTGGTTGAGGTCATCAAAATCCAAATTGTCTAACTAGCAACTAACTGTGACAGTTACCCAAAGTATTGACACATTCAACAGATAGGAAGCAACATTACCATGTCTGTTCTCTTTTAGCTTTGCTTTTGTCTCCACCTTCTCCAGGTATAATTATAACTCCACCTTCTCCAGGTGGAGTTATAACTCTAAAATTAAAATAAGCTCCATTGTTACATTTATGACATTAAAATAGTCCACATCACAGTTACAGTGTGTACATTGTTCCACGTTATCTGAGCGTGGAGAAGTCAGGTGGAAGCCTCCCGTGACTGCACTGGCAGGGGTCCAGCAATATTAACACCTAAGTGGGAATGAGTGAGCCTCCCCCTTTTTGGCCATTTAGAAAAGAAAAAAAAGTTTATGGAAACAAGTTTATGGAGCAGCACGGTGGTTGTGTGGTTAGCTCTGCCACCTCCCAACTCGAAGGCTTCGTGAGCCTCACCAGCTGATGCCTTTCTGTGGAGTTTCCATTCAAGTTCATGTTATACTCCCACAGTTCAAAACCATGCATGTTACTTTAATTGGTGACTCTGATGCAGAGTCTCGCCTCACTGCTAGCCTAAATTGCACATTGTAGCTTTAATGCATGGATAACTATATTCCAATAATATGATATTCATTGATGTGAAAAGATCTATTCTTCAAGACGAGTACTTTTACTTCGGGTACACTGCTGCCACAGTGTCTGGTAACATAATGCAGGACTATTACCTGTAACAAAGTAATTCTACACATGATACTCTCATAATCAGAGTCCTTCTTTTATCAATGATGATTTTTAAAAGCACCTCTAACTGAGGCAGGTGTTAAAACATTTCATTCACAAAATGCACCATGTGCTTACCGTTAATACCACAGAGGACTCTAGCTTACATTACCAGTCACATTACCACACCCAGCAATTAGCAGCTTAGTCTGTACTTGGCTGCATGTTGACGACTCACACTCTTGTTTCTGAGGTGCGCAACTTGGCAGTCCTGGAGGATTATCAGTGCTCCAAATTACATAACTGAACTAATGAGATACATACTCACACAGCTTCAACCCCTATTCCCACCGGGTGCCTCACTGGCGGAGTGAAATATTCCACGGCTCCCTGAGGACTCCCTGCACATCCCTGCCTGTCTGGGGAGAGGAGAGCAGAGGAGTCGAGCGAGCACAGGGAGAAAATGTAGAGAGGAAATAAATGGAGATGTATCGTCTCCAAAAGGTCTGACTGACAAGTAGCTAATATGCTGTAATTGTTTAGCAAGTAGATTGGAGCTTCACTCTACGGTGAACTGAGGTGAAAATCACTTCTTAGGCTAAGTGTTTGTTACACTGCAGGTTCTTTTCTGTCGCTGATGCCTCATTAAATAAAGGCTAGAACAGGCTCCCATTACTGTGTGTATGTTGTGGATGTATTTCTATTACCAAACCGTATTGGAGGGGAAAATTGGGTGTTTTAATAGTTGCCTCTGGACAGAGACCCTGAATATTATTTCTACCAATTCAACACTAAACAGCACGATTGTTGACTCTGTGATAGGAGTGAAACTGAGACCAAACAAGCACCTTGGGATGGAATAGCACCTAAACCACTGGTTCCATATACTCTCCCACACAGTGCTGCAAATTGAGGTCATGCTGTCATTTTTATTCATGGTAATATGGCACCGCAAATAATGGTGGGGTTTGTTTGAAGTTCCATGCTCCAGATGTATATTCAGGCTTCTCAACCTGGCACCCAATTCATTTTGCACCAACCAACGCTCTGCTTGTAAATCCCAGCTAAAACTACAAGCTATTGATTTATACCAGATAAGAGGAACAAAACTAACATATTGTTTTGGTGCTATTTCTCTATGAATATGCCTCAGGTGACATTAATTCAAACACAAACGCCATTTGTTGCAACAAGTACGTGAAACATCGGTCACACACATATCTGTTATTCTAAGTTCTGAGTTATTACTTGTTATATTTACTCCATGTGACACGCAAGTTACAAGACACCCAAACACAAGGACTTCACAGGACTGCTTTCATCATGGAATGTACCATGTTCACAACGCAAAGCGAGAGAAGTAAAGATTTAGAGGAGACACACATCTTTGAAAGCCAAAACTGAAACACACATTTGCCTTAAAAGCCAAAGAAGCCTCTGCGCAAGCATTGTATTCTATCTTTAGCACACCATTGAGAAGTTCAATGCAACTAAATGTGTCTGGTGCAACACAAGACGGGGAATTAAAGTCCACCCTAATAAAAATAGGAGACAACCTAACTGGAGGGGACAGATTCACAACATTATTTATCATGTTACAATGAGCTTATCCCATAATTACCGCATGGTAATTCCCTTATGGATGTCAACTGTGTTTTTTTCCCCTCGCTCTCTCCCCATCCAAATTAAAATCTACTCTGCCTTCTTTATCATTCTAACTACTGTATATTACCTCTAGTACTAATAATGAGGCTTTTAAAAGATACTTACCTCAAGAAGCTAATTGTTTTTGTTTGATTTTGGTGACACTTTATCACGACTGGCTGTTAATTAATAGCAATTATACATTAACTATTAACGGAGGCACTTTATTAATTAATGGCCTCAGATGCAATTAAATTTCAGATGCACACACCAATTTAGCAACCAACTTTGCTTAATCCTGCATAATTTCAAAGGGATTTCAGAAAGGGGGAAAGTGATTCTATTATTATGGCTACAGTAGGTGTTAATTAAGAAGTAACTAGCGGATGCTATGTGCATGCTGTGTGCGTGTGTGTATCTGTGTGTGTTTGTGTGTATGTTTGTGCACCAGTGCAGGGTTTGGGGTGCTGGATATTTACACAACTGAAACACAATATGGCAATTCACCCCACACAGCAAGGGCATCTTTCTGCACCAATAGCAAGCTATTTGACTGATAGAGCTGTGTTGACTTGTGCTGCTGCTTGAGTTGTATGTTTCTATCTGCACTGTCCCTCTTTGCTTTATTCTGTGTGCTGCTCTTAAATCTGTGTCTTTGAGGAAGAGTTCCCGTTTTGCTTCAGGCAATAAGAAACAGACTCCTCATGCTGTTACTGAATCCCCTTGTTCATGGCTGAATGCTTTTGTGTGTGTGTGTGTGTGTGTGTGTGTGTGTGTGTGTGTGTGTGTGTGCGTGTGTGTGTGCGCACACATGTGTGTATGTGTTTCTTACCAGTGCAGTGAGGTGATGGATTTTCTTTCAAACAGTCAAGGCTACAAATTATAAAGTAACTATTTCTTTTAAACAAAAAAAGACTTGTAGCATTATATTTGCTTCATTTTCTGCACGATGTATGTAGGTGTTTATGGATCACTTTGCAGTCATTTTAAAGACAGTTTAAGCAATGCACAAACTTTGTGTCTGAGGATGGTGATAATAACCAAAACCATGTCTGTGACCTCGCCGTAGAAATTCTCTCTTTGATTAGAAAAGGTCCTTTTTTTCACTGTAAGCCCTTGTAAGGATGCAACCTTCTCCAATAGTCAAGCTGAAGTTAAAAAGACAAAGAGCAGCTCAAGGGACCCGGATGTACGTTCACCATCTCCTTATGTAAGAGATGCAATGCAGCTCATAGGGGAGTATTCAAGTCTACATGCACGCTGCCCAATTATGTTAATAGTAAATCCAATTATGCACTTATGGAATAATGCTTAAAAAGTGAACTAGGCTTGTACCCCATGGGGTCCTGCAGAAGTGGGACCAGTTTGTTGTAAATTGGTGGAATTGAGTTTTTCAATGTTCAGGAGACATTTCAGGACACACAGTTTTTCTCAGTGTCTCCGTGTTTGTGTTGAATCAGTATCAATTACAGTGTGATGTATGGTCAGATGGGTTAAAAGTCTACATTTCTATCTCAAAATCTGCTTCAATTTAATATAGAAAAGTCGGGATAAGTAAAAAAGAAGGCAGTCCGAGGATGAAAGGTGATGGACATTCTTCTCTATTTGCCATATTTTAAATGTGATTGTGATTTAACATATTGGTTCTTGTGGCGCTACAAATGCTTCTAGCCTATAGCTGCTTGTGTCTCTGTTTCTATTGGCTCCGCTTTACACTAAACAGATCTCGAGTTGTAATTGATCATTATGTTCTACAGATAGTCGGATATGTTTTTGTACATTTCTGCAGGAGAAATATGCACAAGCAGCTCAAGCTTTCCTGATCCATGTGATTCAGACATTTGCTGTTTATGCTGTACATGAAACGCCCTCTAAAATGCCCAACTGTCTGTGTCCATGCTAATTAATGTTTACTAAACTTGAAAGCCTGTATAGTCTACACTGGGAACCATAATTACAAATGTGCCTTCAACAACAATTTGCTTCTTGGGTGACAGAGAACATTAAAAGTCTGACTCAAATGAGTGTACAAAGCTAACAAACACATGTATTTAAACTATTTCAAGCCCATTTTGATCCCCCAAGACATCCTATCTGTAACAAGTCCCTGATCGGAGAAGAAACTACACAACACAGTCAAACCAGCAATTAGTGCAAATTAACAGACATTTTCAAAAATGTCTTTGCTTAGAAAATGGCTGCTTTGTAGTTCAAAAAATTCCCACTTTGGCCTTAGAGTGGGAGTGTTTCCAGCAAATGCTTAAATCCTGAAATAAGTACTGCAATCTTCTGGCACAGACACACAGTAATGCTTTAAAAACAATTTAGCAACTGTCATCGCTGTAATTACAGTAACTAATTACCATCCTCAGCAAACAAATAGCTTAACATAATACGCAGGCCCAATCAATTTTGAAGAAATGCAAATTCGAAAAGCAAAAAAAGGACATTTTGGCAAACCTGAAAGAATTACAGGGAAATAATACACTTTGTTTTATCCATACATAATTCCCAGGGAATATCATATCATAAATATTTGCATTCAGTTCTTATCAGGACATTTGCATTTGCCTCTTATCAGTCGGCAAGCCAGGCACTGGCAGATAGGGAGAGCTGCCTCCACGCCATACACACATTTCTAATGAGTCACGTCGCAAGCTGATATCATATTTTGGCTAGAACTTTATCACCAAAACGAGGAGGTCATTTTCTCCTGGAGTTGGCTCATCTTGGAACTGTCTTTGAGTTTTTTTTCTCTGATGTGATTCAACTGAGATTCATTTTTTAAAGCCCACAAAAAGGATTATTTCCTCTCCTCCCCCAACTGCAACAGTCCCATATCAGTGGCACGTATGTTTGCAATGATTATCATTCTGTCATAAAATATTTCAGTTTTATCAGAGTATTATTTTATTTGCCACAGCATCCCTCAGAACAGAGACTCTGGGGGAAAAGAAGGGGAAGGGGGAAAAAAAAAAAAAGTGAGCTCATCTGCATGAACAGCAGTGGATGACAGGCAGGAGACTCTGCTCCACCATCTCATTTTGGTAGACATGTGCAACAGTTTCCAGGGGGAAAAAATTAAAGTAATTGTTTGATAACATTTTCAAAAAGGTATTCCACAATAACAATTTCATGGTGCATTGCAGAGTATAATTATAAATCAGCCTTTTTTTCTTGGACAGCCAAGGAACACTGGGGGTCAAGTAAAGTATCCTAGTCAAATTCTCCTCTCATTAGTGCAATCGCTTCTCTCTGCTAATTATTTCCTCCCCCTCTCTCCCTCTCTCTCGCTCTCTCTGGATTATTCTGAGCAACACGCAGCATTAGGCCGAATAATAATTTAATATATATTTTTTTTATTGAAATGTGTTGTTCTTGCAAATATATTTTGCATTAATTACAGCTTGGTGACAAAGCGTTAAACATTCTTTTGATGTAATGTAATAATGCATATGACAAAATTTATATGCTAGCTCTGCTTCTTTTATGCAACTGGGCAGCTGACTTTTTTTTTTTTTCTCCAAGTTTCGTTTTGTATGCAGTTAAAAGGCAAAAAAAAAAGCATTTGCCTGCCCACAGTGGAGCGGAGTGGGGTGGGCATGGTATAATTGCGAAAATTCAAACATAGTGTAATCATTAAAATGTGCTGTAAGGAATGGATGTGACACATAAATGATTTGCTTTCCAAGTGATTCGCATGTAAATCCAGGCAGTGAAATGACAGGGACCGGTGATTACCAGTGGACAACAGCCATGGCTGTTTTGTAACAAACCAGGAAACCGATAGTGAGGAGTGTGACAGAACTAAAACGGAGTCAGTCCTCTTCGTCTCATCTTCCTTCGGCTGTTGCTTTTCTTTTCTTTCTTTTTTTTTTTTTGGAGAGGGAATAAGCTGTAAGGAAATGCGAGAGGGAATGTAGTCATTTGCAGCCCTGCCTTCTGGAGGTGGGTCTCTGAGCCTTTTTCCTCAGTCTTCATTATGGCTCTCTGCCGGCTTCAGCTTGGAGGAGGGCAGCTGGATCACCTTAAGGATTCTCCTTAAATCTTATCTCAGGCTTTGTTTAAACAGACGAGGGGAGACATTCCACCAGGCCTGGCTCTGAAGATCTATCATACAGCACTCATATACTCACCAGTCTTTTTTTCCATGCAGCAGAAAAATGAGAACATTTGGATCCTTAAATGCATGTACACTACTAGTGTATTCAATACTACTGTAGTGACTGCATTGGAAATTAAATGTGCACTAGTGCATCACATCCAACAGTTCTGTGGCTGTAAACTTGGAAAGACATATTCAGTGTTACTTTTTAATTTTTCTTTGTCAGCAACAGCACACGTTGTGACAAACTGTGCTGCTATTAACACAACATTAACATATTCGATGAAAACTCAAATATGTGGTGCTAAAAACACTAAGCTTGAGCGTGTGCAGCCCTCAGTCCGATGAATGGTTTCTTGGCTAGCAGTGCCTAGTATGAGGGCATTATTACACAGTGTGTTTCTGCTGGAGCTTGTGTTGTGGTAGGGCCCAGGCTCAGGCAAACAGACTGGATGGTGGTGGCCTCCCATCCTTCTACCAGTCCTGACAGACCCAGTCCAGGGCTGTTAACTAGTCATAAACACTATGATCTACTGTCTCCTGCTCAATGCTGGCCCACACTGTAGAGCCATTAACTGTTTGTCCAGCCAGTCAACTCTGAAATCTCTTTCTTCTTTGTCGCCGTTCATCTTACAGTAGTACAACTATCAACTCTCCGTAACTTTTAAAACCACACATTTTGTATCCATATCTCTGAAACACTCACTCTACATGCGCGGAATATTATAAATCCTCAGAATTAGTAAACTTCTCGACAGTTGCCAAACGAGATGTGGCCAAATTGCGGCCATGCGTTTCAGTTTCACATAACATAACTTTTAACTGGCTTTTGATAGGTGAATGCAGAAATCAAATACAGACACACTTTACTGCTTTAAAGTTTTCTTTTACTTTAATTTTAAAGCCAATGTCTATGTTTGTGCATGCATTGATATTGGTATATAAATTTATGAACACGCATATACTAATGTTTCTATGATTCATTATTGAAAAGGACATGATACAGGTGTTAAAATGTATACATATATTCTAATCTGTCTAGGTTAATAACACCAAAAAGATTTTTAAAATGCTCATCAGAATAAATCGCTTTTTAAACAGCCACCTCAGCACTCATTTGGAGCATTTCAAGAATTCTTATGTTTAATCACTTGAACACTGTGTTTTAATGAACTCAAAGTGATCCATGTAGCACCACATAAAATTTTATGGTACAAGCATAATGAACCATTTTCCATTCTGACAGTCTTTACAGCAGTGTCTGTGGGTCTGTTGCTCTACCTTTTTCTGAGGGTCAGTTAAACAAACATTTAAAAGTGGTCAATACATAATTTCATTTATTCTGACATAATTTATGTGCATTTGAAATTAAAAGTGCTACATTTTATTCACATTTGGCTTTGTTTCTTTCTTTTCTGCCTGAAGAGATGCATTTGTTTTTTATGACAAGTGGTACCATAAGTTGTAAAGTTGGATTTGAGTAAAAACTATGTCGACTATGATCACTAAGCGGGCTTGAAAGTGCTGATTCTCTGTGCTGTAACAAATGTGCAAACACGGATCTTTGATACACTGCCTGATCAACGTCAAGGTGAACTCAACACAAGAGACATTGCCTCACAAAACAATAGTTCAGAACAATGTCTGAAAACTGGAACTGACATTCATTAATGTGATTTAGGCCAAGATTTCATTAAACAATGCAACTACCAGCGATGGATGACTGCAGATGTCGTCTTATCTTCCATTCTGCCACTATATTTACATGGGTTTTCAACATTTGTGCAGCCTGTGGTGTCATTATCTTTCAAACTGCTTGTTTAGCAGCATTATTGCAGCCTGGGCCCATAGCTATGGTTAGGCCTCGCCTGGTACATGTGGGGTCGACGCATTAGAGGCCAAGTTACCAGCCGCTCTCAGAGGGGGGCCACTGTCCGCGCCGACTTTTACAACTGGTGAGCTGCCATCAAACTAAAGCGCTGCTAATTGCAAACTCATGAACAGTTAAAGGCCTCGCAAATGAGTGCAGAGATGGTGTTATGGTGTTTGCAGAGTGCGGCAGCACTGTGCCCGTCCAAATCAAGAAGAGTTTCGGGTCTTTGTCTGAGGATCTCGGTTTGGCCAGTGGTCCAGCCCCAGCAGGGACTAGGATCTAGAGGATTTAAGCAGAGCTTCAGCAGCTTTTAGAAATAAGCTTGTTGGGGAGACGACGCTGCACAGTACAGCGGTGGATCACAGTGAATTAACGGGAAGTTTACAGGGAGGCTCTGCCTCAGAATATAGAATCTATGAAACTGTTTTATTGGCATGTATGTATGACACCTTGACAGGGTCAGCTCCATATATTTAACTTTCTTTGTTTTGTTCATGTGATACGTGAAGACATCATTCTTATATCACTGTTGACCAGGTCGTACTGACCTCAGGATTAATTTGGATCTTTCCTTGGGCATTCCTGTGGAAAGTTTCACACAGCAGGGGAGGAAGTATTCAGAGTGTAAAGTAAACATACATTTGTAGCATTGTAAAAATACCGTGTTAAGAAAGTTTTATGCAAGTACTGTGAAGGCACAGAAGGAATATCAGCAAAATTCTCAATGTTGATGATGGAGGAAAACTGCTTTCACATCGGAGAGACACTTGCAACTCAGTAAATCTTTTCAAGTTTTTAAGTTTAAGTTTATGAATCACTGGACTGGAATGTTTCTGTCCTCAAAAAAATAAAACACACATCCATCAGTAAATACTGTTTAGTTTCTGTTGGTTGCAGTGGAAGTAATCTTATCTGATTTATTTATTTATTTTATTTTTATATAAATTAAAATTTAGCTTTATGGATTTTGCTTAATCTAATCTATAGCAATACATTAATTTATAAGATTATCACATGTACATTTTGTATAGTTCAATTCTGCAGTGTAACAACATCTGTCAAATACATGTAAAGTAAAAAGTGCAAGACTTGACTTCTGTATCCAGTGGGCAAGTCTAGAAATTTTCAAATGGGGAAACTATGTGGAAAAACTGGAATTTAAAGTGTTGTTTTTAGGAAATATATATAATATCTATAATAATTCAACATTTATTAATTAAAAGATAACACAAAACTACAGGTATTGTGATATGTAATAATATAAAGAAACAAAGATCATTTACGCTCTAACTTTCAGGAAACACTGAAATACTTTATTGCATTTCAATTTGAATTACAAAGTAACGACTAATCATTTATTTCAACTCAAAATGTGGGCAGTTCACCTCATGCATTTACAGTTTAAACAACCCAAGTACCTACCACCATATCATTGCTGGGAGGGGGCACCAGGGGCGGGCCCCAGACACCCCTCTGGATTTGCTCTTGACTACAGTCCAAACGTTGAAATAACTTTCTTGACCACGTCAGTACTGTTAGAATACCTGAAATGTTTAGGTTTTGTTTTTAGTTCAAGTCAAGTCAGACACGTTTTGTTTGTTTTTATCACAACAAAAATCTGTGGTGATCACAGACAAACATCTGTAAATCCATATCTCTCAGCCTGCTTTGATTCATGTTTCAGATTTGTTGTGTTTTCAGGAAGTCTTACTAGCTGTACTACTAAGTGCTATGTGTTAGTAATGCAAGGCCACTCTCCACTATGAAAGCACACGTTTACTTGCCCACACACACACGCATACACACACGCACATAGACACACATGCACACACACACACACACACACAAACACACACACACACAGTGAAATTGACTGTTTGAAGCAGGGGAAATAGCATATGATGGAAGACAGGGATTGTGCTGGGTGGAGTCTGATTAAGTGATTGTGACTGCTCTGATACCAAAATGCTTTCTTCAGTCCTACTGATAACATCATCCTTGGGCTTTATCTTTGTTCTTGAACTTATTTTAAACATTCCCCTCTGCTCTCTCTTCATTACATACTGTCCTCTTCTTTTGGCATCCAGTTTCATTACTGGTGACTTATCTCATACATCCTTCCTTTCTGTCACTCTGTTTATTGTGTGGCAGGGATTTTAAGATTAGCTGTTCCCACATACCCCCTTAACACGACAGTATAATGAAGTCTTGATGCACCAAACCAGTTCTGGCATGTGCGGTGCACTAGGAAGGAACTAAATATTTATTTTTAGTCGAAGTAAATTAATTAGACTATCTAAAGAAAGATAGCGGAAAAAGGCTGTGCGTTTAATTTGAAATGGCATATCTGCAATGTTTTTTATTTCATTCCATAATCCCACAACAAATATGGTGCCTGCTTCATATGATATCACCATTCACAACAGATTATTTGCATAGGTTACAAAGTATAAAAGGGTTTCTGATGTTATTTTGATTGATGAAGAAAGTATGCATTGAATCATCTGATATGGAGTCGTCCTATCAGAACAAGGCAGGGCTGCTTGTTTGGCATTTAAGGCACTTGCTTAAATGCAGCTCTGTATTTGCTGCAAAGAAATCAAGGCCTCATCATGCTCATATCTGCTATACACATAAGTCATACACTTGGGTTGATAGATGGGGATTGCTCCTGAATGGCGCTTTTATAACACTTTGAATGCTCTATTAGGGGAACATTTAAAAGTATCACTGAGTGCATCCATGAGTATCGAGGCAAAATGACAAACAAGTGGAATGCGTTGCTCTCACAATCTATTTTCACTTTGATTCGATAAAATTGCAACAGACACGGAGCTGTTGCAGCATCTCTGTTTGTTAGCTGCATGCTCACTGCTCATTGTTCCTCTATTCTGCTCCTGAAAACCCATTTCTTTGGCAGATTCCATTGCAGCAATTTTTCCTTATTACTACCTTCAGTTTATGGCATTAACACGGCTTTGTCGGCACCAAAAATGTGCAGTAAACACAACTGAATCTGAATATATTCAAACCTGTCTCCTTCAAATGTGTTCATATGCTGAAAAGAACAGCATAAAAAAAAAAAAACGTACATGTTTAATATCAGAGAGAAGATGTTAATAAAACGCAACAAAAGTCTTATCAAAGATTTTAATGGTTCTGTTTAACACTCACAGCACTTCGTTGAGAAAGATTGTGGTCTTGTTCAAATATTGAAGGAAAGGCTCATCATTTTCCAAGTCTGTCTTAAAACAATAGTCAGGTGCCTATATTAATAGTGAAAGAGATTTCGCTTGTTGTAGTCATTCATCCTCATCACGCTAGTCATGGATGGATGATCTTCTGAAGCCCTTTTAATGGAAGTAATGGGGTACAAAATCCACAGCTCTTGTTCGGTACAAAAATGTGTTCAAATGTGTGTTTAAAATGAGGCTTCAGCAGTCCGAGCTAATCAGATCAAGTGGACACCTCAGAATAAAAAAAACACTCAGTGCATTGTTCCCAGGTGCATTTTAAAAATAGAAAATAAATCAGGGAACCACTAAAAAGGCTGCAAATTTAGATGATATTCACATAACGTGACAAATTTGGAAGCTTGTGGCCAATTATTGTCTTGAATATCCTTTAAAAATAAAACAGACCCAAAGTGGTAAATTGCATTTTACAAAACCCTCAGTTATTTCTCAACCTTAACCAAAGTGCTGCTGTTGCTTATTTTTAACCGCAGGCCGGTCTCAGGATATGAACTGGTGTCTAGTATCAGAGTCCTGCACTTTATGTCATCCACTACACGTACATCCTTAAATGTATGTGAGACAAAATAATAGCACTTTCTTCACTTGGGGGAAAAAAGGTTGTCACTGATCATAATCTAGGCAACAAAACATTTCTCTCAAAACATATTAGGCAAAACAAACATGAGCAAATAAGCTGAAAGAGTTGATTTTATATCTTTGGAGAAAAATACTCCCTCATTTATTTTGTCTGATTTGGTGCAATGCTAAAATACAAAGAACAGCACAAAAGATAAAAAAAAACCCAAAGATGTAAAGTCCAAGTTTTATTTCAGCTCTGTCATTTTTGGCACTGAAAATATAAGGTCTTTTCCAGAGTCCACAGGAAACGTTAGAAAAAACAGTGGCCTCTGTGAAAACACATGGGAGGATTTGATGAAATATTCATACACAAAAAGAGCAAAGTGTTAGGACAAACTACAAGGACTATCAGTGTTTGCTTGAAAAGGGGGGTTTGGGTATTTGTGGGTTATGAGGAAGTGGTTTCAGAAGACTGATTGTACATTTATATTTCAGGCTTATGAGCATATTCATATATATTGTGTTAGCCTTGCTTTTTGTCAAATGTGAAATTATATTTTATGCCACTCCTTCATTTAAACTAATAAAACAAACAGAAAAAGCATTTTTTGCATCATCATCAAAGTGTCGTGTTAGAAGAGTCAGGCTTTGAATTGTTCAAGTCAAGTGAAAGAAAAAAAACCGTAATTTCTTCTATTGTCACCGAATGGAGGCTAAGTTTCGTTAAAATGATTTTGCAATACTGAAAAACTGCTCGAGGTCACTGCTCATCACATCTCCACTTATTTTGTACATTATACCAGTTTTATTGTCTGTCATTGATAGACAGATGGGTGACAAATTAAAAGTATAACTGGAGTAAGTTAGTGGAGAAACATAGCGAACAGTGATTATTTTCACACGGGTGAGCTCCACGGTACAACTGAGCGATGAAATCCATACAAAACCATATGCAATGTTCTCTGCTGTTACCAGATCCTAACACAATTGAACATGTATAAGGGACATTTGGACAATGTGTCAGACAGCGTTCGTCTCTTCTGTCATCACAACACCAATAGGGAAGAATTTTTGGAAGAACAGTGCACAAAAATAGAGTTGCACTGAACCTGTTCTGGTGACCCAAAACACTTTACAGTATGTTGGTTTCCTCTTTAATTCGTTTCTTTAATCCGTGTGTAGATAGAAAAACCGAAAAACATAAGGCCATTGTTGCCCCATTGTTACCTTATGATCAGATGATACCATCACAGTTTCTGTCAGTGTTGCTTCCACCCAAAGTGATAGGGTGTCTTTTTCATCTACATCATATCAACCCTTGTCTGCACCACAAAGATGTAATTGCATCACTCAACAAGCAGGTTAAGAGACAGGGTTGGAGAAATTAGCATTTTTTTTACATTCCAGATTTCCCCAGTTGTTTTAATAACCCATCTCAAACCTGTGATCTAATCTACAGCAACAGTGGAAGTAATTAAAGTTGAAATTAATTACCGTCTGTGCCTGATATTCTAATAACGGCTTTGAGTTTTGTAGCAGGAAGTTGATATTTTGTCATCCGTGTTTTATCTCTCACACCCGTGCGTGATTGTCTGCTCTTACAGATTATTAATGTAGCCAGGAAGGGAGCAGGAAATGGCAGATAAAGGCAGAGAGACTTTCCTTTCTAGCGCTCCTCCTGACCACAGTGGCCCCTCTTGACAGCTCCAAAGCCCCTCCTCCCCACCGCCTCCACCAGCCCTCCTCTTTTAACAGTCCCTTTATCGTGACAGTATTTAGAGCAGATACCGTAAGACTGAGCAGGCCGTATGACTGCTTTTGATAGAAATTATACAATTGTTCATTAGTGGCTAAGATAATGCCCCCCCCTCACACCCTCGCCCCCAGCTCCGTTTTCCCTTTGGGATCTCATTTAAGACCCGCAGCATTCAGCAGTGCATACTGCTGGGGCTATAGATGTGACACCACACAGGACCTGCCGCAGACAGTGGAGCTGGAAATGTCAAGTTAAGTGAAGGGAAGTGTTCGGGCTGCACACTCTGGTAAGCAGGGTGTGTACCTCCCAGTGGGGTGGGTGGGTGGGAGGGTGGAGGGGGTTGTGAGAGTCTGGCGCTCTTTCTGCCTGGGTCTGTCACTCTTACAGCGACTATCATGTTTTTAATGGAAAACGGTCAACTAAAATCAAATATTAGGCTTTGATAACCGTGGTGGAAGAGCAGTGCCTTTTGAAGTGGAAAAAAACCTTTCAGCTTTCTGTATACTGTCTCACTTTACACCAACTCCGGAGCTCCAAGTTGCTCCCAGACTCCTGTTTGCACCACTTGCATTAAAGAGAAATTCAACCCTTGGATACTCTTGTTCGATCTCATCAATCTGTGCTGTTCAATGCATTTTAGTGCTTATTTTCTGAGGAAGTGATGACTGTCGATTTATTTTTTGGCTGTACCTTTCTTTGAATGCCTTGAAACCCTTTGCACGCATATTGTGTTTCATTGGGCATTAATTTAGATCATAGAAGATTATACAGGATCAGTACACAAGTGGCTACAAACTGACCTAAATTGCAACCACATTTCACAAAACTATTACTAGAATATTATCAAGTCTTAAATATTTGTGTGGTAAAGTATGTGAACCTATGCTTTCAGTAACTGACCCACCTTTGCAGCAGCAACCAAAGGTTTCCAGTCACTGTTTATCAGAACTACACATCAGATTAGAGGAATTCGATCCATTGTTCCCAACAGAGGCGCTTCAACTAAGCGATGCTGCTTGGCTTCCTTGCACGAACTGCCCACTTCAGGTTCTTCCACAGCATTTCTATACAATTAAGGTCACAACTTTGACTCAGTTACTCAGTACGAATGAATTTCTTCTGCTTTAACCATTCTTTGCTAGAATGACTCATGTGTTTAGAAGCATAGTCTTGCTCCAGATCCTCTTTCTGTTGAACTTCAGTTTACAGATGGATGCCTTTGCATTTACCTGTAGAATGTGCTTGTACAGCTCAGTAAATAGACCTCCATTAGTATTGGCATGCCGTCAGATCCAGTGGCAGCAAAGTGGGCCCAAATCATGATACTGCAACTACAAGCTTTCATCAGATAACATTCTTATGCTTGAATGCTTTATTATGATATAATGACTGAGGGTTGTCACCAAACATGATGCTTCTCATTCAAGATATACTGTAAAGTTTTACCTTGGTCTGATCCATCGGCAGAACCCTTTCCCAACAGCCATATGGCTTATCCACATGGCCCTGAGCAAACCGTAGACAGGCAGCAATTCTTTTTTTGGAGAGCAGTAGTCTGCTCTTTTGCACTCCGCCATGCACACCATTGATGTTTGAGTGTTTCCATCCTGGTAAAATCAACGCAGCTTCTTCTTCTTCCAAGATCTCAAGAAAGTATCAGGTGATATTTATAGAAACACCTGACTTTATTGTCCTTCTGTATTAATGGTTAGTCCTAGTGACATACACACTTTTACCACACACACATATTTAAGATTGGGGCATTTTCTACAATAAATTTATTGGCTTGTTTTTAACATTCTGTGAAAATTTAGATGATGTTTATGCAAACAAAAAATAAAGGGTTCACAAACACAACTGTATGAATTAGGGAACACTATAGGAACAACAACAGACTGCATACAGTAGAGGTCCTTGTTTACCCAAAAAGGAACTGGTAGCTTATGACTAATGATTAAGAGCACAGGAATTACTTCATGTGCTTCTTTTTTGTCGGAAATTTCTTCTGAAATTAACTTTTTTTTTGTGGACGTGTGTATGACATTGTGCCATGTGACAATATTAGTTGTTGGGCTGTGTAAACCAGTGATTATGTCTATTTACAGTAAAATGATTGGTGTTTTTTCTGCGCTGAATTTTTCCCTCTCTTTGGTCAATTATCTGTGGAAATGAAAGAAATGCATCTTCTAACAACAGAGTGAACCAATACTGTAAGTGCAAGGAGTAGCAGACTTTCATTAATTAAAACTATTTCTTGAAGGATTTTTTTGCATCAGACATATGTCTTTTGTTTTTCAATGTACTGTGGCCGATGTTTTATAATCATCTGCTGTACAACAGAAGAAACTATCACCACCAAAAGCTAACTGGTCAGCCAGTCACACTGTAAAGACAAAAAATAACACAGCAGAGCGTGCCTTTCTTTGCAAAGACTGACGTTGGGTGACAAACAGCCACTTTCTCCCTGTCTCCTGGATCAGCCATAAGACGATTTCAATGACATGCAGAAGATCAACTGTTGGGAGAGTGAGGACTGCGAGACAGGGGCTTAGAATCGCAGCCGGATCAGAATGAGATGAACATACAATCAGAGGCAAAGCCACACGGGCTTATCTGCCCTTTCACGATGGCTGTCATCATTTGAGAGTTCCCTCGGCTGCTCCTCCGCCAAGATGAGAAGGCTTTCTGGCAGACCCGGAAAGTTTCTCTTGTCTGCTTCAGGAAAAGTTTTGGAGGAAACTTGCAGCGCCCCACAAAGGAACACATGAAAGTCATCGAGAAGGAGTAAAGTAAAAACGAGAAGTCAGGAGGTGTCAACCTGGGTGAGAATAGCAGAATCACATACAAGGAGGGTGAAACATCAAGCTGCAGGCCATACAGAATAAGATTAAATAATTCAAAGATCCTATATCCTTGAACATTAAAATACACTTTCTCTTCAAAGCCCCCACTGTGATATTTCAGACCCACATACAATATGTATCTTAATGTAAACCTGCCACATCCTTCCAGAAACTGAGCTTCCTCCCTTGAGTGTCATTTTGATGTGAGCTACTGATGGACTGTCGGTGCACACGGCACAGGTCACATATACTTCATACAAAAACCCCATTTGGCATTAGTGTTGTCAGGCTGTGTGGGAGATCTGTAACATGAAATGGCTCCATTTCAGCGCGCACCACTGAACATATCCCATACAAGGCTGCGGCCAGTGTTTATAGCTTACCCCCTGTGAGGTATTGGCATCTAGTAGCGGCTCTATATCTGAGACAGTATGGTGGTTGTGTAGTCTTTTCCCATGTGAGCCCTGCTATGCGAGGTGATTAGAGCATATCTGTCAGTGGCTGAGGGGACAGATGGAGCAACAGAGGACTTTCTGGAGAGACTATGGTAATTAGGAGTGAAAGGAGAAAAAAAAAATGGCCGCTTCAGAGCAACTGGGTTCACGGAGAAGCTTTAAACAACATTATTCAAGTGGTGAGGGGACTTGAATGCCCTTTGGCCAGTTAACATGGCATTGTTATGTTCATGTTAGCATGTTTGCACATGCTGTGAGGTTCCCCCACAGTCTCTGTGCTGTAACACAAAAAACTATTTATGGTATACAGAAAGAGTTTTTGTTTCCACGAGTTAACAGAACAAATGACTGTGTATTGAAAGCATTATGAAATTGTCAGCGAAAATGAGCCAAAATATAATTGGTAGCACTGCTTCTATATTGCTGGAGGATATTATATAGTATTAGTGCTGGTGGGAAGGGGAGCAAGGACATTTCAAAAGCTGGCAAACTACAACTAATGGATCATAGTTTTTTCTCTCTTACCATAAAACATTTTAATGTTGGTAATGATTAAGACATTCGTTGGCACACTTTTTACACAGCTACTTGCAGCAGCTTAGTCCTGTCATATTCCCAACTACAGTGCAACTAAATAATTAATTCTGAAAACGCTGAAAAGATCATTAAAGCAACTCTAAAAACTGTAAAAAAAAAAAAAAAAAAAAGATTTATCATCAGAACAATTTCGTTGGTAGAAAGTGCGCTTTTACTCAATTTGTAAATTATCCCAATTTACAGAAATCCGAAGTATAAATCACACACGTCTTTCTCAGAACATGGAAAACAGAACCAGTGCCCAGTAGCCCGATGCCAAGTGACGAGATTTGCTATCTTCTAATTTAAGTGAACCACGGTTTAGTTGCATTGTGATTTTCTCAGGTCATTTCAGTCATGGCTCTCGTATGTCTATGTAAATCTTAATTAAACCATACAAAACAGGGCATTAGCTCATCACTGTTAAACATTTAAACAATCTTTCCTCCTCCTTTTGCTCAGTGTGTGGAGATGGTAAGTCCTCCATTTGATTAATTGCCTTGTCAACTATCAATCTCCAGTACTATGAAATAGCCACAGGACCTGCAGCCAGCAGGTTGCTGGTGAAACGATGGCACTGAAATCCCCATGGGGCACATATTAATGAGGCTACAGCGAGAGTTAACAATTCACCATTAAAATGTAATGCATCCTTTAATTAATTAAGCTCTCATTTATAAACATCCACCACTTCTCTCCCTCGCTCCAAATTTGACCCAACAATAGAGTATTTAATGTTTTATGGTGGAGGCATAGCATATTTAAATGTCATTAATACATGAACAGCAAGATAAACATACTCAAAAATTCTATTAACAGTAATAGGTGGTGTCTCCTCAAAGAGTGTAACCAGTGTTTAACCAAATAATTCAAAAATATCTTACATTACAGCTGACATGACAGGGCTGGAATAAGAAATATTCTGGGGTGAGTATTTTTTAGCCTGAGAGGAGGTGGACTATCACTCTTTTAGAAGATACACACACACAACATCAAATGATTATCTTCCAACTCTTCCAGATATCAACTAACTGAGGATCTAATTTTATGTCATGCATTCTTAATAAAAAAAAAAAATCAAATTGGCTCCTAAATTGGTTGGTCACTCCATCGTTGGAAAATAGGTCAAAGTTTGTGCAATCTAAAGTGTCCGCTAGGCTCATGATTGCAGATTGATATGTGGGGGAGGGTTTTTTTTTTTTTTCTGCCAAGGCAGATACTAGCACACGAGGATTTTTTTTAAAAATGTATTTATTTAAGAAAATGGTTTGAGGTAGAGTATGCTTTCGGCTGACAACAGGGGTATGTGGTTTCCAAACCTTTTGTCACATGTGATGACAGAATTGTTATTTGAATTGTTGTTTAGTGTCATTTTGGGTGGGAAATAATACGTTTAAATGTCTTCATTGGTTTGCTGGGATTGGTGGATAACTATTTTCAGTGTAAATATCTCTATAAGGAAAGTGGATGATGCAGTGTTGCTCACCCTTAGTTTTACAAACTTCAGGCAAAGACACATTTGTTTATGATACAGATGGACATATATAGACATGGTCACAGCTTAATCATGTCAATATGCAAATGATGAGACCTTTAGTGGGATTTGGTTGAGCAGAGCCAAACCGCACCGCCATAATCATTTTGATGTTAATGATGTCTGCAGAACTGCAGTGTCACCCCTGTGATTTAATCAAACCTAATTTGGGTCAGTCCATTTTGGCTGCAGCTGAGCACCTCAACATCATCATTACGCTCCTTCAGCCCAAACTCTGCGCTGCTCACTTCAGAGCCCTGGATGAACACGATGGACCACAAACAGCTGCTTGTCATCTGTCTTGTCACAACCTGCCCAGCTTTCAGACATGGACTCGCACGTTCTCGAGTTTTGGTTCTGAATTTCACCATGATCCAAATCAGAAATGAGACTTTGTGTTTAAGATTTCACTTCCAAGCTCTCTCTGCCTGTGGGACCTGCTCCTTGGGCTTTTCATCAGCTGCCATTTTCGACGGCATGCAGTAATTTCATGGCTCATTGCAAGCGCTGAAAACCTTTGAAACTGCAAATGTTAACTTTGCCTGGCCTGGAGCCATTTAGGAAGCGATTAATTTAGCAAACAGAAGTGAGCCACTTTCTCCTCCTAGCCTGCGCATAATTTTGGGGGGCTTCTATCTGTATTTGAGTAAGAGTGAGCAATGTAATGACGGTTCCTGTAATTGTGGCAGTGTGAAAATGGTTCCTACCTCAGCCTCCTCTATCTTGCTCATCTCTCCTGGCTGAGCCTCGGCAGCCTTGTACAGTGAGAGCACACGCAGATTGAGAAGAGGTGGAATCACTTACAACATGCTTGACCTTATTTCTTGTTGCGAGTTGTTAAAGCGTGTTAAAGGAACATGTTTGTTTGCAATTTCAGCACCTCGCAGAGGGATGCTGTGCTTTTATATTTGCAAGCCACTGACTGAACAGGCATTTTCTCATCCATGCCATTCCATAACTTTGATAGCAATGGGATATGGATGTAACAATTCAATTTAGAAAAGAAGTGGAGACAGTATTGGAAGTGTGAAGCTTTTTGGCTGTGGCGCGCTCAGGAAATAGTGCGGATCCCAATGAGAGGCTCTCAGTGTTTGCCCAGTATTCCTGGAGGCTTGTTTTGTCACAGACTCTGTGCAGCTAGGCATGGGAGAGGCAGAAGGCAGCGGGTCGGCCAGCCTTCCCCCACAGCTGTCCTCCTCCATCCTGGCACTCAGTTTTGCAAAGCCAATATGAAAACAAATTCTCGTCCCTCTTTGCAATTAATTTTCCTTTGCTGCGTAAAAAAAAATCAGTCTTGACAACATAACATATAGCAGGTTGTGTACAGAAAATCTGGCTGTACACAAGAGCAGAACAACCTCACAAAAATCTGTTTGTCCCCGAAGAGTAATTTTTCACTCTGCTGGGAGCAGTTGTCTTGCACATTTCCCTCCGCTTTTGCATATAGATCGGTGTAGTCCAATAAAGTGGGAGAAGTTACCCTCACCACCAGATGAGGATATGAGTATTAACTATTTAATGTACAGAAGGCCTTTTTATTGTTCAAATCAACATTCTGTATTCTTGACTGATGCTGACATAACACAGGCGTAAACAAACTAAGCTCATGAAGGTGTTAAAAACTACACATAAAGTCAACATGTTCACGGAAGAGCGACGTGGGTCAAGGGGCAAAAATGACAAAAGAGAGAATGGTGGGAGTATGAGGAACACACACAGTGACAATGATCCGAATTCTTATTGTGCCTCACACACTTGTACCACACACAAGTGTGTGTGTGTGTGTAAGTGCGTGTATCCGCACTGTGTTTAGGAAATGACTGCTTCCTTACCTGGATGCCCTGTAACCACATCTGCATCCTGTTTTACCACGGCCACACTGCAATCTCCCCCACACCATTAATTTTACTGAAAGCCATTCACAATAACCATGAGATACTGGGCAGCGGTGTTCAAACGTTTTCTTCCCCTTTCTTATCATAAAGGTCCCACATGTCTTGGCAATATCCCCAAAATAAAAAAAAAAGATAAATTTGTCCTAATTACGTCCCTCGAACAATGTTGTTTGACGGCCAAAGACATCAAATTAAATACTATTTTGATTCTGCAAAAGTGGTGTCAAGGTCTTATATTTTCATTGCAGGTACACTGACTGATAAATATGAGGGAGAGAACAGTAATTATAGGGTGGAAATGACATCAGAAATTAAGCAAATTGTGAAGGGGTTTGCCTTTAAATGGGTTTGAGCCACGAATTAAAAAGACCATTAACTGGGAAGAGGCAGGTGTTATCCTCATTGCCCCAAACAAAACAAACAGAGACAGCGACGTGCATGGAGGAGATGCAGGTGTGTGTTGTTATCTATGAACAATCCCATGTCATTACCAAGTGAAGGTGTACTTGGCTGATTTTCTTCAGTTTCACTACTTTGCTAATTTGTAATGTATTGTTCCATAAATAAACCACACAGGAATAAACTAATGTGTGCTGGGACATCGTCATTAGCACACAAACTAACAGGGAGATTCATCCTTACTGCAATTTGGCTTTCTGGTGTGCACATTTATATCCTATTGTTTTGGCTTTTTAGCTTCTGGTCATTTGCAATATTTCAGCTAACGTTTAGCTTGTCCCGACGTTATTTCTCTGCAAATCTGCATGAATTCAAATTCAAAAGACTTTAAGTAAATTGTTGCAAAGTGACTCCGCCAGAAATCAAAAGGCAGTGGATCAGAGTCCCATTCCACCCCATTTTGTGTTGCCACAGTTTCTCTTTCATTTTTTTTTTTTTTTTTTTTTTTTTTTATCAAACCTGTGTCTGGTCTTTTCATGAGACCAGAGAAATTTAAAGGTGATGAGAGGTCCTCTGTCTGATAGGACACAGGGCCAGTGTGGTGATCAGACAAAATTACATCAAGTTCTGCCCCCCCTCGACTAGGCTTGTCTTTTTTCCATTTAATCAAAGTTCTTGCAGTCTGATGCTGCCCTCTCTCTGGGCCAGGTGTCAAACTGTTTCCATTGATGTCAATGCGGTGGTAATCACAAAGTCTATCCACAGATGCCTGCGTGCACCGGCGTTTCACTGGGGCATTGCATTCTCCGCTCAACACCTTTGAAGCATGTAAGATTATTTCTGCAATCTGAAAGACAGAATAACCTCTAGGAAGAAACGAAATCACAATATAAAGTAATTAAGCACATTATCAACGTGGAGGTTAATTAGTAAGACCCTATACGCCAGCGCCTTGGTAGCATTGCAAACAGACAAATGCCTTCGTTTTCTTCTCTCTCTTTTTTTGGGACCACACTCGCACATGTACACACATACACACATGTGCACATGCACACCCACACACACGTAATGCAGGTTGATTGTCACTGTTTGGGGGCTCTGAAATTGATTAAACAACTTGCAATCCAGTTTAATTAATGGAAACTATCTGTATTTCAAAGCTATTTAGCCGAATGTTGTGCCGCCCTTCTGTCTCATTTTGCTGAAACAATCGCAGAAATTAATTAATTATAGTGTTACTGTATAGACCAACCTTAAAACAATCTTTGATGTTATAGCCCATATTAAAAGTTATTCTATGTATAAACACACACAACCTGAGAGCTGATATACCGTTAGCCAGTATTTATCCATTAACATGAAAGAGCTGTGCCAAGCTGCAATATCACAATAAGAGGAAGACATCATGCCCAGCCTCTATATCTCTGAAGTGCAGCTGAGTCCAAAATGGCACATTGACAACAACATACATAGTTGCTGCATAGAAACAAAAGGCGAGGCATTCCTAATTATTGACAAGCAACATATATTTACTTTTCCTCATTTCAAAATGATAAGTCCTTCAAGCTCCACTCAATGTCTGCAGTGTGAAGATGTCCCTATCAAAAAGTACAGGCATACCTGTTTAGAAGACTTGGCAAGTAAATACACTCCCTTCTGTTCCAGGGCTGGGTGAAGCCATTAAGCAACTTAAGTTGACTTTCTTTTCTTTTTTTTTTTTCTTAAACACATTACACTTTTAATGGCTCCTTATGTATTCCATAACCTATAGGGCAAGTATTAAAAAAAAAAAATGGTTTGAAAGTAAATAGCTAAATGTATTGAACAGCTAAAGCCTAAAGTAATGCATAGTTAAAGATAGGATTTTGTAAAGGACAAACAGTTGGAATAATTGGAGTGAAAGGGATGAAATGTGAGGGGTTAAAGTAATAGACAGATGGAAACTTAACTACAAACTGCTCAAATAATTAACTAGATGCACCATAATAGATAACTGTTACAGCAGATAAACTGAAATAGTCAGTGTAAGGTAAAGTTGAAAATGTCTCGATTCTGCTGAAGTCCTGCAGTCCAAACATAAATTTGTCCAAGTAATCTGAGGGAAGAACAGCAAGAATATTCCCATTAATACAATCCTGTTAAACAACATCCACTTCCTCCTCATTTAAAAGATGAACATATTTAGAACAACTCTAAATTGGCCATAGGTGTGAGCGTGAATCCTTCTCTGTGTGTCCCTCGGTGTTGGCCCTGAAATAGACTGGAGACCCGTCCAGTAAATGTCAGAATTATCTGTTTGGGAAACGATGTAGCATGTATCACGTTTTAAATCTAACTTTGAATGGCTTTTTTACATTTTGGTCTTGCTTGCGTGCAGTTGAATCAAATGTTGGATCGCTCACAAGTTCCTCATTATTTTCTTTTTTGACTTGCTATGTTTATGGAAATTCCCTTTGTGAGCTCATTGTGCCAAACAGACAAGCCAACTATAAACACATCATATAAACCATCATCTAAATCAGAACATATTAAAACACACAAAGTACAGCATATAACCTCAAAGTAACTGCCAAATCAAAACTTAAATAAACCGTGCAATATAATACACAAAATGCGGTACAATCAGTATTGTCACCCCCTCTCTTCCCATCAAACCATTTCCTTTCCATCTTGCTGCCCCCTTCCCTCATTTTTTTTTTTTTTTTTTTTTTGTGTTTAAATGGCACGAAGGTTGAAATGGCTGGAGTCCAAGATCATCGCGGCTGAGACCACACAGATGGGGAGAGATAAAAGTTCTCTGTGAGTGGCTCACTGTGCTGCCATTTTCCACACAAGTAGAGGGGACGTGGGGCAAATGGGGAGGGGGAGGGGGAGCCACCTGCAGCCATGACATCACTGCGCGCACCTTATCAAATATCATGTATCACCTGCAGCTCCATGTCAAGCCCAAAGAGACAGATTTCATCTGTCTGTCTCTGAGAGGATCTCAATATAATTTACTCTGCTGATCTGACATCCAGAGGAGAGGAGTAGAGTTGCCAAACCTAATCTTACAGATGAGGACTCTACTTTTTCTGCCCAGTCATGTCCTTGTGAGTCATTGCGAATGTGGAGAGGGACTGGCATATCAGATTTAGCTGTTATTCGAAAGCGGCATCTTGGGTTAAGTGGCTCTTGCGGTTTCATTTCTCTGTAAACTCAATACATGTACAAGTTGCCTTGCTGTTCCCCTTGTTCAAAACAAAACACAACATGGCTTCATATGCTGAAGCATTTTTTTTAAAAAAACGTAAGTATTTTGTATATAAAGAGCTGTATACTAAATATTTATTACATACTTCTAAAAATACAGACTTGCGTTCCATGATGGCAGCGTGTACGAACACAATGGAGCAACTTTAAAGGCATGTATGTAAAAAAGAGATTATCATACATTAAAAGCCAGAAGCAAAAAACATAAGTGGTATCAAAAAGCATAACCTAATTAGAAAGACTAATCAACTTTAATGTCTTCATATTTGAGGGAGAGGAATAGAGTAATTAGTCTTGGGGTTCAGCCTCCTTTCCTCTGCAGTCATGCTACTAACAAGAGTTGATGCTGTCTAGAATGGCCACCCACATATAACAGCTAATTGCAGGTCCTCGCCCTCAAGCACCCTTCTAGTCATAGAGACAACAGGGAAATTGGCCATTTCAGCTGTGCTGGGTATCATTAATAATTAATGGCACTTTCAAGAGTCAGACTGTCCCTAAAAACCTAAGCAAGAGGTTCTCTGGGAGCTGCGCAGTGTGTTGTTTGCTCTGATAGAAAATATAGTTGTTTTACTTTGCTGTGGAGAACTTTTACTTCCCTCATAAAAGCTGTTTTTATTTTATGAGATGGTTTGTTGCAAGAGAAAACCGGTGCCCTGAGATTTGTCACATTTTCAAAAACCCAATTAACAATCCAGCACAGTCATGTGAACTGCATACTTTATCGTACACTTCTTTGCACTACATTTGCTCAAAATCCAAAAATATGAGCTGCAGCACAGATTACACTCAGATTACTAACAAAATACATGATTTTGAACTGATGAAATGTTTCAGATAGTGGATTTTAAGTGTAAAGCTAAATAAATAATAATATAATAAATCCTCTACATATATGATTGATGATCTGTTTATAAGGTTTCAACCTGGTAAATCACCCAAAAATCCATGGCTTTCTCTTATTAGACAGTTAGAACTGTACACGCTTTTGTGGCGTCTCATTGGCTCAAAACATAAAATAAGTAATGTCAGTGAGAGGAATAACATGAGGCACATTTCCTTTTACATACTTTTACAGATAGTATTGTACTTTTTTACTCATAGTATATATGACATATAAACATGACATAGAATGGCTGAATAGAAGAAACTGTGTAGTTGTTCAATCATCATGATCATTTCTACATTTCCAGTGAAATTCTGTATACAGGGACCGAAACAATTAGGTCAGTGTCCACCCAACACAGGTTTAAATGTGACCTGTTTTCTGTTTTTATTCCACCCTGCGCTTGTATTGTATTGCACTTTGGCTGATCATTGTACACTTTAAATTACTAATTACCTTATGAGACTGTACAATTGAGTAATAAAATAATGGTTTCCATGTTCAAAACAGAGAGGAAGGACAATCATTTCCTAATAAAACAAAGTAGCAGGGTGGAGTGTGGCACATTTTTCTCTCCTTAGGAAGTCATCCACATCACTGTTCAAGGGTAACCAACCACTGTCTTATAACTTTATTATTCTTTCTTAATCGGTTTATAAATATTTATGAATTACCAAAGCCACCCTGACTTGCAGCTGAGATTGAAGCCGGAGCGGAGTCTGTACGCTTTAAGGCAGCCATGGGTCAGGAGGAAGAGATAGAGTGGACAGGAGATTTGTGGCAGAGCAGAGCATGAAACCCATCAGTTGATGAGTGGAAATCTCTACTTTCTAATTAATAGAGGTACACAGGCCAGGGGGATAAGGAGGATCAGGGAAATGAAATCAGCAAAAAGATACCATCACCCATTTCTGAGGTCCATTGTCACACTTCAGAATCTGCTGTAATGAATCACTCAAGCATTCTGCAGATACATTTGAATGGTGGGGAAAATTCATTGTCCGGTGGAAAGCATTCGATAAGGATCTTTTCTCTTGCCTCTCCCTCGTCTTCATCCTCTTCTTTCCCTCTTTTGTCAAAGGGCCCTCTGATCAAAAAGCGAAATCAAGGCTCAAGCAACAGGTGTGCCATCTGAAAGGCTGGCACAATCTGCAAGTGAACTGGAAAGCTATCTCGGATAAAAAAAAAAAGAAAAAAAAAAAGACTGATTTAAGAAGTTTGAAGGGATTTGCTTCTCGGGGTCAGTTAAAAAAGTCAGGACGGGAAAGATGCTGGAAAGCAGCTCAATAATTTACTAAAGCCATGGGAAATAAGTCTGAATTAGTCATGTGCACTGTATTTTTCCTCCTTGATCAGAGCAGAAACTTTCGACAGTGTATTGGTGTGAAATTATAGCATAGGAGCAAAACACGATATGTCACGTTTTACACGTCTGTGTTTTCCATTGTGCATTTCCTCATTGAAAACATCACTAATGAATGTGGTCGGTATGATTTTGCCTTCCAAAGTTTTGTTGCTAGGATCTGATATGATATGTTTCAGCAGTGTGAAGATACCAAATTCAGCATCATAAACCATCGCACAGAGCTTGTAACCCTAATTAGACAGATGCTAGAAAGATAGCATGGCCAGACAAAGGCAGCCAACATTTTTATGTTTTACAGTAGTGCACTACATCTGTACATCCAACTCATCTGCAGCTGTGGCAGCTAAACCATTAACCTTTGACCGTCAAGCAAAGTGTTTTTCTTTATAACCAGTGGTGTCAGAAAAGAAGGTTTTAAACCTCTCGCCTGTTTGTAACCAACTACAACATTAACAATTTAATCTGCTCCTCTATAGGAGAAGTGTAAGCCCAGTACATATTAACTGCGGCTCACAGAACTGGCAGGCTGAACACAGCTCCTCGACATCCTGCTTAACTGTGATGGTGAAATCTGGAGATGACATGAAATGAGAAACAAAATACAGCATATATTTTCACATATCATGCAGGGGATTTACCGTTAACTGCCTTCAGACATTATTATTCTTGTTTGCAAAATGCAACCAAGAGCATGTTTCAAAAACATAAGCAAGTAAATATGCAGTAGCTCGTGTCTTCTCTCTTAAGCGTTTGTCTTTGTTTGCTTTCCAGAGATAATTTAAGTTTGCAGTTTCTAAGTAGTTCAATCCAACCCAGGGGAGCTATACTCCTGTGAAACAAGATTTTTTTTTAAACTTATTTTTTCTGTCCTTTTTTTTTCTTTACTTCAACCCTTATATCCCAATGCAATTATTTAATATACACTCACTCATAGTCTGCATATGAGATATGAATATAATTGTATGTTACTTTTTAATTACAGGAAAAATCTAACTTGTAAGATGATGGGCTGGAAGGTGCCATTGCATTGTTATTTTTTTTCATCCTCGTTTTCTGATTATGTGAGCTGGGCTCCTTTGCTAAGCGATGATAAGCAGAATTTCCATGTTCTCTGCATAATTAATCCATCTTTGCCTCTCTTCATGCCAACTCTGCTGTTATCGCCTGCACATGCCTGAATTGCAAAAGAATCCACTCTTCAATTGGAACTTATTGATATTCTGAAAAAACTGGAAATCCTCAAATTTAAGCCACAGATTGTTAAATGGATTAATTTCGCGGCAATCGCAAGCATCTAACGCGGGGAGACAGGCAAAGCAAATTGAAAGTGTCTCCTGTTTGTGGAGTTTTAGTCCCAAATGATAGGGTTTATTGGCATGTTTTTTTTTCTCTATAGTCAAAAATTACCATTTATTTGCATGCCATAAAATACTTTTATATGGTTGAAAATTCAGAGGAATTCCTTTCAATGCCTGTCGTTGGCTTCACGATAACAACTTCAGCTTCCCACATCTGGACGCTTTTGATACTGGGTGAAAGGAATGTCTGAATATTTAATATTTTTATCTGTTTTCATCGATGGGTTCACCATTAAGGATGGCTCTGCTGTTTGCATGGAGCCTGGCAGATGTAGATTTATTTTGTGAGCTGTCTACAGCCTGCCTTTTTGTGAATATATTGATGCATTTTTCCATTTTGCTGTGCACTGATGCCTCTGCATATGTAATAAACCAGCAGACACACTTATAAAATACATTAACAGACTGTATTATAATGCTTATGTAGGAAAAGGGGGGGGGGAAATCAGCTGCACATATCAAATATAATTTACTTGACCTTATAAAAATGAATAATACTAAATCACAGGTGATGATGAGGTGCTAATAAAGCAGACAAAAAATGTTTTTTTGGCCATTGACATACAAAGAATGATACTGAAAAATGACAGGAACAGTCAGAGAAGTGAACATAGCAAGAATACAATTATAATAGTTGCTCACACAGCTATTAATGTCAATAATAGCATGAACTCTTTAAGGGAAACATGCTTGCATTGTGGTTTGGACTTTTGGTTTGAACTAAAAAATATTAAAGTCACAATCTTGCTTTCGTAGAAAATCACTAGTCGCACACTTCAGAACTGGTCACTGAGGTTGATAGATCTCAAAATAATATAAAAGAAAACAGAGTGGGAGCTTAGGGATTTGACGGGTTGTCGAAAGTTAGTCCCGTGTTTTCTAAAGCACAAACTAAAATGATTTTACATTGACAATAACTAAAATTATAAAATTATCACAATTAGAATTTGAAATTTCTCCCAAAAGCTGGAATATTAATTTAAAGCAGGTGGCTGCTTTTGGTGTTCTGTAATATATAGTTAATTTATTTGTCAGTGGCTAATAAATGTGTACATGTGAATCTGATTATTTCACTCTGGAAAAGGTTTGAGTTTGGTTTAATTCTATAATATTTTGGTAGTATTAAATAGTGTATATAGGCAGAAATATGTGCCCACACAGACTGAGAATAGTACACATAACACAAACAACAAAACACCCCCTCTGTCTTCCATTTGTTGCATTCAGGAATTACATAGTTACACATAGGTTTCATGTAAATGAACAATAAAAAACAATAAAACAAAGTAAAACAGTCTCTAAATATGCAGATATAATATCTCTGAATCGATGGTATGATTATCTCTGATAAACCCCTGCACAGTAGAATTAAAAAATGGAAGTACTATCAGGTCCATTTGTGTGACTTTAAAATTCATTTGTTATTCATTTATTATTAAAATGATAATTTTATTGTAATAGAGCCTGCAAATCTCTTCATGTATTTAAGAATTGATCATCAAAAGGTCATTTTAGGGTCGTTCACCTCCCACTGTCAGATCCCTTTTTCCTTTTCTTAATAATGCAACAATTTAATTTTAAGAAATGAACTCCTTAAAAGAAATGAAGGGATATTTATGATTTTAATTCATAAAAAGCTCACTGGTTAATCTCTGGAGGTGTCACAATGTCATTTTTTGACCACATAAAAAGACACTTAGATTAGTAGTAAGAATATACTGCCCATGGTTCTCTCTTCCTCCTCCTCCTCCTCCTCCTCCTCCTCTACAAAAAGCCTTTATTTACAGATTTACACACTCCCACTGGGAGGAGCATAGTTTGTTCATCCCGCCTTCTTTTAGTATTTTCCTCATTTCTGGAGATTTGAATGTTTTGGCGTAATCCTAAGATGTTTCGGGGTTGTGTGCATTTTCATTCCTGTTTTTTTTTTTTTTTTTTTTTTTTTTGAAGATCTTGACTTTTTTGCCGCTGCTTTGCACATTATGCATCTCCCTGGTAAACGGAAGGGATGTGCTGTGGAAGGAGATGGGAAACGAGGGTAAACTGGATGGTGATGTGGAGACTGAAGCCTCCCTGGAAAGAGCTGGCGCTGAGGCCTCCAGGGCCGCGGGTGGTTTTGGCAGCTTGGCCAGCGGAGTGGGCAGTCTCTCAGACATCTGTTTGCTCACTGCTGCTGGAGCTGCTGGCTGGATGGGCAGAAAGGGGGGGTGGAGGCTGAGCTGGAGAGCTGGAGCGTTCAGCCACAACCAGCACCAGCATCTTACCCAGGAGAGACAACAACAACTCAACGTAATAACAAAAGTCATGAATCATATTAATGTGGTGTTATGTCATTCGAAGGTCTTCTGTTTTTAATTTTTATTGGAAACTGTCAAATACAGTGCTACATCCAGGGCATTCAAGGACACATAACATGAACAATGTGGGATGTTATGGAAAATTTGATAAAAACAGCTTTGATTTCCTACGAAACAAGTTTCTGTTTTAGTCGACAAATGTGCCTCTTTTTCCTCCCCCTGTCTCTTCCTTTCACTGTCTACCTATATATTGAGATGCTAAACCATTCTATACATATATATGCCTCACACCCCAAATAATTTTACACCACACACACACACACACACACACACACACACACACACACACACACACACACACACACACACACACACACTCACACCTCACATCATCTGGAGACAAACCAATCCCCAACAGCCAGAGGGTGACACCACAGCAGGCAAACTCATAGCACTGATGTCCAAGTTGAGCTGCTGAGGCTGCTCTTTAAGGATGGAGTTCTTGTCCAAATGATGGCTGTCACTCCCACAGCCACTGGACATGTGTGATCCCTTAAAGAAATCAACCCAGTAATTTGTCATGCCAGACACCGTGTGATAGTACTCAGTCAGCACTGCAGCTCACTCAAACAGTGTAAAAGAACAAGGCTGCAGCTGTTACAATTCAGTTTAGGGTCATCATAAAATTAACACAACACGTTGATAACACAGTTTTGTTTTTAACAACTGTGAACACCTGGTCAGGCTACTGCATGCATACATATTTAAGACTTATTGTATTGTAAATTTGTTATGATGCAATCACATGCTATTTTTGAGAAGGTAAGGGGCAGCCCTTTATCCTTTTTTCGTCCCAGAGTAGAATTCTGTTTTCCATATTTCATTACAAAATAAAATTGTATTGTGCATGTTTAACAGGTCATGATGTGCATTTCCCAACAACAGTATTTCTGTTTTAGATTTACTCCACCAAAATTACAGAGAAGATCTTTGTGTAATATTCTAGTTTATGCAGAGATTATGTTATTTCCACTAATGTTCAGCATCTCCAATCTTTACATTATTCTGCATCTTAACAAAAAGCATGGATATAATAAAGTTAAAATATGTCAATGAGTGTTAATAATCATTAAGAATAATGACTGAAACATTTGGTAAAAATTATGCACTGTGTTTGAATATTTTCCATAATATGAGAAAACGAATATTGCTTAATATTAATGTTTAAGTTCCCATACAATCTTTAAATACTTTGTTTAGTTTATTTAATTAAACACTGTATCAATGCTGTACTATCAAATAGAAAGTTGATGCACAGTGGGTTTAGCAGTTGAGTCAAACAGAATCTTAAACGAAAATAATAACATTTCTGCTAAGAGTCTTGCTTTTTTTAAGTAAACAAAATGAATTTAGCATTTCACCTTAGCCAAACATTTTTCTACAGTTCCTTGTCTGTTATCACATAAGGTCATAACGAGGGTATAAATTAGGTGTTTTTGCATAGATGGCACCACACCACCAAGACTAAGGTGCAGCAACATGCTCAGTGATGTTACTGACCGTGCAAAATCTCCCTTCAAAAAAAAACAAAAAACAAAAGAAAAAGCTAAACAGAATGTGCATCCACATCACACTTGAATGTGACTAGAACCAGCCACAGCTTGTGACAGTGCTGTCAATAAATAAAACCTCATCTTTTATCATAATCACAAAATATTAATACACTCTGAAGGACACATACACGTGATGACATGGCTAGTCAGAGGACTATGGGGCATATTTTAAGCTCTGTAAACACTCATTATTCTGAAATTTTTCTTTATGAATGAAAACGATGAAACCACCAGACAGCCCACCTCCACTGCCCCGGCACTGAATGGCATTCCCCAAATCTGACTTGGCAGTTCTAATCAAATGATTTAGCACATTAAATCAACCTTTCCCCCTATAATCAGATTATGCGAGTGCACTGTGCAGCATCTCCACAGCATACAGTATACCTTAACCTATTAATATGACCAGCCTTGTGTCAGTGATTTCCCTTGCGATGGAAACAGTATCATGTTAATTATCACAACCATCTGGTCCGAGCAGTAAAAAAAAAAAAAAAAAAAAAAGCTTTCTCTTCCTCTCACAGATTTGTACCTGTCAATCAGAGACAGCTTCAAACAAGCCACTGGGGCTCAGGCACAGCAGAGAAGAACCACGCTCCAGTCTCAGAGGATTTAGGAGTGGCGTTAAATTAATCTTCAGCTGGCAATTTGACTCTCCTCTCTCACTATGTTGTTGCTCTTACCACAAATCATTATTGATTTTGGTGCTGGGTTCCTAATAAGGCCAGTAAACGCTATTTATGGATGTTTAGCAAAGTAATTTTAGAGTGTGTGCGGGTTTCCTCTATTTTTAGCTTTGCAAAAGGCTTCAATGTAATTTTACTTGTTTTTTTGGCAAATGTGTGTAGAGAGTATTGAACTTGTATGACAGGAAAAACCACACAAATATTTGATTTCATATTTTATTCAGCTGTGTTTATCACCATTTGTTTAATTATTTAAGAGTTGTTTTTGTTAGATCATCACTTTTTCATTCTGCAACAGAAACTCTCAGGATGTGCACAGTGTTACAAAGCCGAGATAGTGAAATGATTCATTGTTTATGAGCACAACTGTCCCATGACATCACTGTGTTTGGACCAGGACCAAAGCCATGTGTGAGGAAGAAAGAAAAGAAAACTTTATTCAGCAGGGGACGGGAGGAAAATGCAGGAGGACACAAATCGAGCAGGCTCGCAAGACAGATGCTCTCCTCAAGGTGAACCACCGCTGACCCGTCTGCCACATAAATTATTCTGTAGTTTCAGACTCCATTCCAAAGTTGTGGAATTGGGTTACAAGATAATTTCACAGGCCACTTGCTTGTCTTCCTTGGCAGTCCAACTGGCTAATTGAAGAGAGTGATTTCCAGTTTGGGCAACTATTCAGAACATGGCAGTCAAAATCTGAATGATTTGAAGGCTCTCTCTCTTTCTTTCCCTCCCTCTCTGTTTTGTTAATATTCGGAATAATTTTTTTCTTCCTTAGTCAGACCAGTTGTAGGCAAGAGAAGCGACTCGCATGCGATTGACAGTTTATCAAATGCTGGAAATAAACAAAATAAAAAAATCTGTCCATACTAATTCACTACTGTACTGTATGTGCCAATTTGAATACATATTATCACACAATAAAAAAAAGTTGGACACATAAATGAAAGTGGCCTATGAGGCAAAAATAATTTACCAGGTTTTATTTTGTTGAATTGCAAAAAATGTGCCTGTGATTAAAAAAACAAAACAAAAAACTATCATAATTTATAGGCAACTTCCTTCTGCATCTGGCCAAAAGGCAAAGTTATCTGAGGTCATGGCACCTCAGTGCAGATCATCTTAGTGGGAGCATCATGAGAAAAGTGGCCAAGCAGCAACTGGTATAATCTGGGTGTTTTGAACCAGTGTGGGCTCCTATATGTTGCTGATATTACTAGAACCACATGGTGTATTAATTTGCACCGGCTCTGGTGCAATATATCCTTTTAGCATATTAAATATTATTTTTAAAATAGTTCAAATCTTCTGAAAAAGATCACTATTAAGCAGCACCAACCTAGAGGCAGAAGTCCTTTTTTAAAAAATGTGTGAAATATGAAAAAGGCAATTAAATGTATTTGTGCTTTACTGTGACTATGATTTGTCATGATAATTATGAATTGGAGCCTGGTTTGTCTCAATCTACAGTTATATTTACCCCCCAAACAGAGGCGCTAATTAAGGGCGATGCTAATTAATAAGTGGAAGTTGAAGTAATTGTGGATCAAGTGAAGTTCACGAAGCCACGGCTACGGTACCCGGGGAGGAACAAACCTTATCTTCAAACAAAAGCGCGAAAGGCTTTCACCTCCCCTGTCAGTCCGTGCGGATCGCGGCGAAGCGCAGCCTCATCACGGAGAACGGTGCTGGGAAAGAGTGTGAGAGAGAGACACACAGAGAAAGAGAGAGAAAGAGAGAGAGCTACAGAGAGAGAGAGGGGGGGGAGAGAGAGGGTGTATGTGTGTGTGTGTGTGTAAGAGAGAGAGAGAGAGAGGGAGAGAGAGAGAGGGAGAGAAAGCCAGAGCCAGAGCCAGAGAGACGAGAAAGATAAAGGAAAGAGAGACGGAACGATAGACTTGTGCGTAAAAAGTACTGGTGCCCCCTTCTTCTTTTTCTTTCTCAATTTCCATCAGACAAAAACCCAAACCGGCTGCTTGGATGAACCAAAACCTATCGATCTGTCAGTACTACACCTGGATTCACTGACCAGCCGCACAGCAGGCATGTCCCGAAGGAAGCAGAGCAACCCCAGGCAGATCAAACGTAAGTTTTGTTTTTAATGTTGTCTAGCCGCTACATTATTAGAGTTTGCAGAAAATGCTAACGACAGTGGCCACACTGAAGCTGATTCAGCAGCGCAAAACTATCGCCACTCATGTGCTGCCTGTCACGGTCCACACGCTCCAGTCTCCCCTCCGCGGATCCGTTGTGTTTTTCAAGAGGATTTACAATCCAAAATCCCACGGTGCTGCTGGCTGAAAAGTTTCAGGCTGCTGCTGCCAAGTTGTAGCGAAATTAAGTTATTCGGTGGTTTGTCTGATCTTACTCTATTTCAGTTTCATCCAAAATTGGGTATCAGTCCTTCACTTTGCCAGAACGTGCAGACTCCTCTCATAAAACCTTTCATGCCAGTTAATCACCAATAATTCGAAATTACAGACTCATAATAAATAATCAATTGAGGTTTTTCCTACAGGACGACTTTTTAAAAATTGTGTCGCTATTATGTGTCATTTTTGTAAGACAGACGCATACAACTCCTCTTCCATTTTTTTCTGTCACCACACACACACACACACACACACACACACACACACACGCACACACACACAGTTGCAGGTGTGTGTACATAAATATGCACACACATACACAGTTTGTCAAACTTCATAATTAAGCCTATAAATAGCATAAATATTGATAGTATTTAAAATTAATTCCTCTTGATTTTTACATTTAAAATGATCAGTACCATTACCCTGTGGAACTGTTACCATGTTAAACATATTTGCTTTTTCAATATAAGTGAAAATTGAAACTGAATGGTTGATTATTTTTCGTGTTAGTGAAAGGTTTATGAATTCCATAGCCTGCATGATTTTAAAAAAAGTGTGTCACATTCACATTGTTACATTTGAGTCATAGGAAATGTTTTGATGAAAGTTTTTAAATGACTTCATATCATTTAAATGATTGTAAAAAGCCTGAATATAATCCATAAATATGTGATTTGTACACACACACATTTATACTTAAGCACATGGCCTTACAAACACACACGTTTCACATCTTAGATACAGCTGACAGTTCAGTTCGTTCACTGTATGTTGCTGCTGTAAGAGCAGATCGTGCTTAGCTTGTCTTCAGGTGTCAAAGATCCAGACAGACAGTATCACACTGTTTCTTTGTGCTTCAAGTTATTATGGACAGTTCAGAAATAAGGCGACATTTTTTGTGCGTGTGTGTGTGTGTGTGTGTGTGTGTGTGTGTAGGTGTGTGTGTTTGCAGGTGGGTGTGAGCTCCCATGCATGAATTCATGAGGCCATGTGCATGTTGTATACAAGAGGGTTTTATTGTATTGGTGCGACAAAGAAGATTTAAGTGTGGTTTAATTTTTCACTTAATTGTTCAGCTTTTCAAACAAATATGGATCATAATTTTTGAAACAATGTTTAAGGCAGTTTTGTTGTTTGGTGTGTGGATGTTGGTTTTCTTGGGATTTGTCAGTGTAATTTGCTGCACTGTGCATTTAATTGCAGTGACATTTCTTAAAAACCATGAGTTAGTGTATATTTAAAATTTTTTATTCAAATTGTTTTATATTTTAGATGCTTTTATTTAGTGAAAATGTGTGTGTTTGAAATGTGTGTTGAATATATTGGGATTTTCCAAAATGTCTCCGCGCCATTTGGAGAAGCTTGTTACAGTCAGAAATACTTTTTTGAATACTGGAAAAACTTTTTTTTTTTTTTTCATTTCTTTGATACATGTCATATTTGTGTTTTGCTGGCATCCTCTGCAACTCTTTCCAATCGACAGAGAAGCACGACAATGTATGACGTGATAGGTCCGCTCATCTTTGGACCAATCCCATTGAAGCATCCAAATTTTGTTGTTGAGGAAAGGAAGTCTAATGTTCGTGTTGCGCTTTCGTCATTCTGACCTGGCCTTGTTTGAATTAGTATGTCATGTGTAAGATCTTGTTAATATGGACCCTGTGTGCCGCTGTACTGTATAATCAAGCTCTAGTTAGAAACAGAAAGGTCACGGGGAGCCTAGATCCTCTCGCCTACCCTGGGAACTCTGGGAAAAAAAAAAAAGGCAGAGGAGGCATTGCAGAGAAAGTCAGCACAGACAGTCATTCTAAAGGACAAAAAGGTTGTTGGGCGCAGTCCCCCACCTCCCCCCCCCCCCCCCCCCCCCCCACCCTCTTCCCCTGCATACATTGGACTGTTATCTAAAATTGTGATTTATGCAGTATTTTAATATTTTGCTTATTCTTTCCCCTTGGGTGCTCTCTGAGCAGTGATAAAAAGGCGATGCTGAAAGAGCACCATTAATTTGCTCCGATGACTGGGGAGATAAGGCCAGATAATGGGAAAGATAAGCAGAGAAGATATACCATCAGAAACCCGATTATTACCATTAAAATTCCAGCCCAGCAATCTGCAGCTGGCTGATAATTCCTTCTCCGTTTCCACCACTTTGGATGATAAGGCAAAAAATAGTCACTCAGTGCTCCTTGATTAGGCTGCCTGGATATCCCGATAATACAGTGATAAATTATGTATTTCCCCCTCTTGTTTTTTTTCTGTGAAACGTTACATCTGATTTTTTTTTCTTTTAAATATATTTATAAATAAATATCCCTGGTCCCCTTTCTATATCCCCCTCCCCTGGTTCCTTTTCCAAGAGAACCAAAAAAAAAAAAAAAAAAAAAAAAAGCTATACACTTTTATTGTAATAAGAGTTTGATAGAAAGAGGAGATAGTGGTGGAGGTGTTTTGTGTGGGAGCACATATCAATGTTATCAGCTCATCTCCCAGAGCCAGCTGCTTGCTGCTGTTGTTTTTAGCCTTATCACCCCCTGCCAATATGCCAATAAATTGCCCAGATTGTTAGCCGTTCCAAGGCGGGTCAGTAGAATTTGACAGGAATGATGAAAATATCGCTGATGCTCTGCGGATTGCGATTAGCTGCTGTAATATGATGTGTGAATTCCACCAAGCTCCCTATATCCTCTCTTCTCCCTCCCTCCTTTTCTCCCCGTCTCCCTCCTCCCACCCAACCGCCCCCCCCACCCCCCCCCCCACCCCCCCACCCAACTCTCTCCGTCTCTCCCCAGCTGCTGGTGGTGTCCATACCTCCATTCGTACTGAGAGGAGAACATTTTGATGCTTAATAGGAAAGAAAGATATGAACAGGCTGAATTGAAACCAGGCCCCTCAGAGTAATTTTTCTATAAAATTGCCCCCCAAAGTTTCATGGCGTAAAGGGGAATCTGGATGATGTAGGGAGCGTGCCTCCGCCAGTGTTTATGGGAACATATTGAAGCAGCCCTCTGAGGCCATGCACAGACATCTAATGTCAAATGTGCTTATTAAACTGACTTAGTGTTCTCTCTTTTACTGTTGTCTTCACCACATGGAGCATCTGAGAATTCATGTTGCTTTCTGTGGCTATTTCACTCGACGCTGTCCAACCAGAATCAAGCAGCCACATTGTAGTGATTATAGCTCTCTTTTACTGTAAGTTTAGCACCCGAGCACCACATGCACAAGTCCCCAGAGCTTACTACTATGCCACACTGTCAAAATGCCTAAGCTACTCATGTGATCGGGATCTTGTAAAGCTGCTTCACTGCGGTGTACAGTCATGCTTTTTATGTAATTTTCGAGATATTTATTTTTATTTCGCAACTATACAGTAATAGCTTGTAGATAAAGTTCCTGATGTTGTGTATATATTGCTGTTTCCAATCCCATTTTCTTAAATGCGCTTCCTTACTGATATATTTTACATTATGGCCTTTGAAGAATATGATCCAAGGGGGAAAACATTTCATGCAACTGTCTGAATGTTATTTGCTTGTAATTGTTTACTGCTACAGCATGTACTGACCTTTAAGTTACCTCAAATTCAATGTAATGTGCATAAAACCCTTTCGATTATTTTCTCTTTTTGCCGTTTTATCGTAGGCACCATTTTTTTTCCGTCTCTGCTCCATTGCTAATCTCTCCAACTCCTTAGCATAAGGCCACTTTATGTTAACGTCAGCATACTGTTTATCATATCAGGTGACATTTCTATCTTTGAGGGGCATTTATCAGAGGCAGATTACAGTAGTAAGGGATAAGGGGAGTGTTTACTGAATTGACTGCCAACATCCGGTATCTGAATTTGTGTGTGCGTTTGCTCGTGTATACATGAGTGCATGTACAGTAAGTGCGAGGGGCATGTGGTTATGTATTTTAGCAGAGGGATCGGAGCTGTTAGCTTGATAAATTTTTTTACCCTCTCCAACTCCATATTTCCCGCAACCTAGCCCCGCTTTGTTTTCACTTGTGTATGGAAGTCGTGCCGATGCCGGTGAAGTCGTACAGTATACGCTGCATTTTACCCTTGGCCCACAAAACGCTGGCAACTCTAGCAGTCAGATGTGTTGGGGGTGTAAAATCAAAAAATGTTTGCATGCCAGCCTCCCTGTATATTTAAGGGTCTCTCTTTCATTGGGTGACAATCATGCAGTGTCTCTTGTGTTTCTCTTGTTGATTTCTGTCAGAAGAAGAATGGTTGTTGAATGCCAACTTTCCCTCAAACATCTGTTCCCTGCCAATAACAGCTTGTGCCATTGCCTCGTCTTAGCTGAAGGATCCCCAATTGCCTCCTCACTTTTGACACAAAACAACAATGCAGATGAATGTCATCTCCTTGTAATGTATTTTTTTTTTCTATTGTGTCTAATGTAAAATGTTTTTGTGCAGAGAAAAGCTTTGTACTTACTGTGCTGCTATTGCTGCTTACGTCACATGCTCTACTGCTATAGGGATAGGAACTTATAGCAGCTGTTGTTTCCTTTGTTGAAAACTGTGCTGTGTGGATGTGTTGGATGAGCTGGGGTTGGCAGTCGATGGACTGACGGTGCCTAATCCTACCTCTTTCCCTGTCGCTGTAGCCTGCAGTGCCTGGACAGCGGCGTGAAATGTGGGCAGGGTTGCTGCAAAGGTGGAGGTCACTTCCTCGCACAGTTTCCTCTTTATCTTCCTCTTTCCTGAATTCCACTGCTATTATTCCAATAACCGCTGGTTCAAGCTGTCACCATTGTGTGTTGATCCAGGCACTGGAACTATCACCAGTGTGCACAAAATGTTAATTTTAGCAATACAGCACGGATCAAAAACAAAATCTTCTTGCTGTTGCTGACTTTATTCACACATATTTCCTTTGTAATTTTACATCTCAGTCCCTAACCCTGTTCCTCTGTGTTTATTTAGATTTTACATCAGTGATGCCCACTGAGCCCCCAGGTAACAATTGACTTTCAGCCTGCTTTAAGTTAATAGCCTTGTCTCTTGCTTGTAGGGATCAATATTGGTATTAATTAATCACCATTATCAAGAGCAGGATCTAGTTCCATTTGTTGTTACATCAGCAAAATATCAATAGAGAAAGTGGACTCCCTGATCGTCATGGCAACTTCATTTCTTAGGTCAAAGAGAGTTTATCTTATCTTGCTGCTGAGAGTGGCAAACTGCCTAGGAATCTAGTTTAGACCCAAAGATCATTGATTAAAGCCTTTTTTTCACCCCCACCTTGTTGTTTCAGGGGAGAAGGGATGAAGAAAAAAAAAAAAAAACAGAGAAAAGGCAGCATTCTAATCACAACGGAGATGTAAGATTTAAATATTGATGTCCAAAGGCCATTACAGCAAAGAAGGCCTCTGGTCTCGCTGTTGTTCAAGTACGTCCTTTTAAGACCCAGACAAAGCTTTGATTATCAGAGGTGTCACCGTGGAGTATGTCTGTATAGCTGACAGTGTGAGACTGCAGGGGAGATCAGTTTCCTGCAGCCACCCGTAGAATGTTAACAGAACACACTCCACATCCTGGTATTTCCATACAGGCCTCAGCCAACACTATATTCTGAAAAGAAGTTTATGGCACTCAAGTTTTGGTCTGAGTAGAGGTTTAATGATGAGCTGAAAAGAGATTAGCAGAATGACAGAATGTTGGCTATCGAGATTGTGTATCTTTATTTCACCTTTTGAACCAAACTCCTCTGTTTTTTGTTTGTGAGAGAACATTTTGTATATTTTGGTTTTGGATTGTCGTTCAGTTAAAATCAGAGAACCAGGCACAAACCCGTGTATTTCATGCACATTTCCACTATTTTATTATTGACCATCTTACTAACTAGGTAGATTTGCCATTAACTAATGGTTGCTGAAGAAATATTCAGATAATTTGAACACTTTTAAGGAGCAAAACCAACTGAACAAATACATTTTTACCAAAATCCCAAACTTTCATTTTGCTTTCAAAGTGCAAACGTATTTGTGTGAAAACTTACCCAGAGTATAAAAAAATAATAGTACAAAATTTGCTCAGGAGTTTTTGTTGATTATCACACATGACAGTATCATTACTGAAGCGTTTGCTGAAGTGTTTTAGTTGCATTTACAGTTGTATTTGGTCATGGTGGTGATGATGTCACCACTGTTCCGTAATTGATAAAATTAAAACATAGTTTGTCATTTAAATGCCAACCTGAACAGGTAGTGGAGTAAAAATTGCTAATATTCAATTAGCATGAAGCTTCCAGTTGAAGTACACTTAGGTACATTTAATTCATTATTCATAAACGCCCATAATAAAATTATATTTGTGCCACTTGTCTGAGTGTGTTGAGATTTAGTTGAACTTCAGTCAATTCTGATTTTCCCCAGACAAACACTGTATTGCACATTCTTATTTCCTGCATGCGCTTTTCTGCATTGTGCATTGAAACAGCAACTTGATTAGGAATTTGACTAATGAGTTCTCATTTTCTATGTGTATTGTACAGAGCACACAGTAGAGTGGCTTGTTGTCATGGGAAGTTGAGCTGAGCTGAGCTATTTGGGTAGTGGCAAGCCTGGGTGCGTGGATGTACCTTGTCGTGCTGCAGAATGCTCCTCAGGGTTGGAGCAGAGAGCAGGGGCACTGCCTGATTTTTTTTTTTTCTTCCTTTTTGCCTCCAGGACACAATTGCCTCATTTAACATTCTCTATTTGGCCCGTGCCAAGAGGGGAAATAGCCAGGGTGAGTAAGAGAGGCCACCACACATCATGAATTCTTCTTTCATTTAACTTGCACAGTCCCTTTTCACCTTGGTGATGCACATGGATCAGGAATGAAGATATTGCTCAATTAAGGGGATTTCTGAGGTTGCTCCTGCAGTATTGCAGTTATTTTTGTGCCATGCTGAGGTTTTGATGTATCATGGATATGGATATTGGGTTCATCACATTTGTGTGATGCTTTGACATTTCCATAGCCCAGAAGAGAAACAGTTATGCGCCTCCAACAGGAACTCGCCTCTGCCATATTCAAAGAATAAAGTCCAGGGGAGGAAATCTGTCAGTCTACCACTGCAGGCACATAAATAACTTTTCTGTCGGCATTAGGATTCTTTTTGTTTATTTCAGTTTAATTAGCTACAGTTAATCAAAATGTATTCACGGAATATGTCAAAATTACTATTATGGTCTTGGACGACAGAAAGGAAAGAGCCTCCTTGAAAATATGACTCACGATTTTCAGCAGGCGTTGTCACAATACGTTGTCAACAATATACAGCGACATTATTGGCCTCGAGTTTGACTTCACCCACATAGTGTAAGAATTCTTCAGCAATTAAAAAATAAATCAAATGGTGATTTCCCAAAAAATAAAAACGGAAATAATGTGGAGAGCACCATTTCCAGAGCAGGATAGTAGCTGGAATGCCACAAAGTGACACCCTATTAGATGTTCAGGGTAAATCTTCGGCTTGGCAGGAATTACTGAGGATGTGTTTGTTAGGGGGAGGGGGTGCAGTGCAAAACTTAACATTGGGATGAAATATACCAGGCTGTATAGTTAAGGGATAGGTGGCAACAGAGGATTAAGTAACAAGCTTTTCAGTTCAATTTGTACATCAGCATTTTCCTTCTGACGAGTGGCACAAAACACATAACATCTTAAGGGTTCAGTGGAAAATTGCTAATGACAAAGCTTTGTAAATAGATAAACAATTTATGTCAAATATGCTGAAAATATAAAACAAACTTCAAAACATGTTAATACTTTAAAGAGGCTGTGTTTTGATTTGCACCATTGCAAAGCTGGTAAAGCTGTTGACAGCACAGCTTACACATCATGTGATCAGAGGCCATATCTGCCTGCGTGCGATTAGCAGGGAGCACTGCTACAGAAAACATAAAATAAAATAACCCTAATGGGGGCCATATTTCGATTGGAAAAGGTTTACGATGATCGATTATGTTTGAGTAAATTATGCAAATAAGATTAGATGGAGCGTGCGCGATGCTGGACGGCGACGAAAGGAGTGGCGTGTTGCAAAGGAGTTGCGATGTCTCCTGCTTCTTATTATCTCAAAAACAGGCTTTGTGAAGTGACAGAGTAAACATCCGGAGAGAAATGCAGCCACTATTATTTCAGAATCAGCCAATTTTCTCTCTGTGTGTATTTCAGAGAATGCTTATCTGGTAATTACTTAAAAACTGTTGACATTGAGCAAGTGCTGTAGCAAACTGCCTTTTTGTCTTATAATATCAGATTGGATTTTTATCTTAGGTTCACGCAATGACGCATTCCTGAAAAGCAAAGATAACTGCCTCAAACTCCGTTTTTTACAACATGAGTATAGAATTAAGAGGCTCATTTAAAAAAAAAAACACAATCATTTCATCTTGCATTCACTTTTGTGGTAAAATACTGATAATGTTTGTGTGTGTGTGTGTGTTTCATTTTCTATCTGGTTTAGTCAACGATGTGTCTGTGAATCTTTGAGACATACATTTGACCATAATCAAGTTCTTTAAGCTTCAGAAACAGGATAACAACTGGGTCAGATGATAAGCCCGGGCAAAACAGGGGAAAAAAACCCTCCTCTGATAGACGAGGAGAAAATCTGATTGATTGATGTCTGCTGGCTTTGCGACCATCACAAGCCAGTTGACAGTTAGTTTGGGATCAGATGATTTCACTCTTAAGATTGCGGTCGGGGGGAAGCTAGGCAAATATGAAGGACACAAAGGTCAATGGCTTCTCTCCTCCTCTCTGTATCTATCTCTTCCTCGCAATAGCTTGCTTTGACAAACTGTAATATGTTGCTAAGCTTTGTGGCAGCAGGACACATGGTCATAGTTTGTACAGTAATATCCTATTGCAGTAATCTCACAAGGAATGATTGAAAGTGCTGGAGGAATCTGGTACTAGCAGGGACCTGCTGACATCATCAGCTGCTGTGGACTGGCAGATGCCTCTTGACTTGTTTGAACTGAATTTTCCCCTGGGATTCAATAAGTAAAACAACAGCTCTGACTCGAAGTGAATCTGTTATTGTAAGCAGGATCTGATAAGTCGGCACCATATTATGAGGTTTTTTTTGTAGCAAAGAGGCCAAAAATGGAACCTCCAAGCGGGTGTCTTTCTGTGGGTTTGGAAAAAGACGAACATGGAACTGTGACAGAGGATGATTGGATGCATATTGTAAATAAACACCCAAGTTTTCACCATTTGCCTCTCAGTCGCAATCTCTCCATAAAGATGTTACGTCTGACGTTTCTCGCCACACAGGCCGTGTATCCTTAAGTCGAAGTGACAAGACTTGCTCTGGGTTTGACCTCGTGGCAAAAAAAAAAAAGAAAAAAAAAAGCAACACTTAAATTAGGTTTAACCAAAACAAACTCTTGGAAGATATTTTCTGTCAGAACCGGCTGTAATATTGCCAGCGTTTGTTATGTTGTTGCTTTAGCATTATGGAGCTGAAATTTAATAAGGCAAGCCTTGGGTGCCCATAGTGATGATATTAAATAGAAAGCCTTGGAGACCCTCTGAGGGTCCGGATCTCTAATAGACATAACAGACATGTCCATTAGCTTTGTGTTGGGGCTGCTTTCAAGATCAAGGTCTCACTTGTAATGAAGTGTCTATGCAAATGCAAGTCAAATTCTACTATTGTGAATCACTTTTTGTAATCAAGTTTTCACTGAAGGAAATGTAGCCTCCACTTAAAGCCACTAACCAAACAATAAAAAAAAGGATAATCCGGAGACAATTCCCATCCAAATGGAACCGGACATCATTTATTGAAAGAGACAACAACTCTTTGTTTGTTTGAAGTGGTTGATATGACAACCTTCTTGTCAAAGACTCAGGGCGAATAAAAGGGATTTGTAATTACCATAATTATCTCTTATATGTTTTCACCTAATGATGTCCATTAAATGCCTGAGGCTTCATTTAGAGGCTGCCTCGCTGTAGGTTGGCATAGACTCATAATACAGCGTGTTACATTACACAGCGCACGAGTAATGAACTTCTTTCATCGAAGATGTTTATCGTGCACTGCTTCTGGGGGGAAAAGCCAATATACTTCAGCTTTTTGTTACAGTTGGATTATAACAATTCTCATAGTTCCCACTTATCTTTCAAATTTTCTCTACATGTGATAGCAACCCAATTGGCTTCATGTCTAAACAGGATGACTCTCTAATCTAGACCGCTGTTCGTTTCATGTAAAACATCTCATTTTGTGGCTTAGGCTGGTGGCTGTCTTATCGTTACATAATTCACTGCCCTCGTCATGATTTTCTTTTGTGGCAATTTATTTAAATTCCCCCATGTTTATATATTTTCTGTCTCCTTTCATTCAGAATGATTGCCTTTCATAAGTTCAAAGACTCATCTTCAAGACTTTTGGTAACTTTACAGATATGAATTCACAGTGGGGAGACAGAAAGAAAGGCTTTTTTTCCTTGTTGGAGAGCATAAGAACGAGTGTTGGTGTGTGTCCATCTCTGTCTCAAGGCTGAATCCAGAGTTTGAACTAACTGCGATCAGAAGCGCAGATATATCCCTCTAACAGTCACCACCTCAGCTACAGGAATTCAGAGATCATGCCTGAATACATGTGTGCTGTTCTGCTTCTGCGCTAAGGCCCTCAGTCCTGCATGTGGCTCCACTCCTGTGGTTGCTTTGGTCTTTGTCCGCCACCTATCAGCATATCAGCAGTGTCTCTGAAGCCCAGTTGTATAATGCACCATTTATGGCTTTGTGGAGAGAGATGGCGGTCGGGCGGCGGAATAGCTCCAGGCCTTCCCCTCAGTGAGTGGATTAACGGCGGCCTGCTTTAGCGCACTCTACCGCGGTGTGAAATCGGCCCCGCTTCTGCGCCGCCGATGAGGCTTTCTCTCTCTCTTTCTCTCTCTCTCTCTCTCTCTCTCTTTTCTCTCTATCTGTTTCCTCACCTCCATTCAAAGCCTCTCCCAGCCATCTGTGAAATGTGGAAACTCTGTGTCTAAGTTGAGTTCAGATCCCATCCCCTCCGTCAAGCTGAGGCCAGGAAGCAAATGGGCAGGCAGTCGGCAGAGGGGGTTTGCAGGAAAGAAGAGGGAGATGAGGAGGAGGGTGGTGGTGGTTGTGGTGGTGGTGTTGGGGGGGGGGGGATCAGCTCACTGATGTCGTGCCGCTTGTGCAGGAACCCTGCCTGTTCTCCGCGGGCGAGTTGGAGGAGGGTCCAGGCCTGGGTGCCGGCCGAGAGATCTCTGGTTCCTGCTTGCAGGTCCAAATCCCCCCTCAGTGTGTGTCTGTGTGGAGGCGAGGCGGTGGCACAGCTCCCCTGAGCCCCTGCCCAGTCCTTTGAAGATAAGATGGTGATACAGAGTCCCTTTCGGTACGTCACTAACCGATGGTCTTTGTGTGACACACATGCCTCTCTCCATTGGAGCTTGCAGCTGAAACACCTATGGTCTTTACTGAAACGAATCGGCTGTATGGCCTCAGGTCAAATTAGATTATGAATGGGTGACAAAATCCTAGATCATATGTTTAGGATATTTTTTTCCCCACCATTTCATGCTGATAATGTAGAGCTCTGCTGTGGCTGATATTGTATTTCTATTTGATTTCCCTCCACTGAGAAGAATCACTTTCATAAATTCTCCCCATAGACTCACTGCTGACTTAATTTTTTTCAGATTTCCATGGCAACGAGTTGTCATCTTAACTCTACTGATTTCTCTTGCTATCTGTGCTGTATTGCTCTTGATCATGAGTTTTCTTAAGCATGTTTCTCTTCTGCATTTATAACCATATTTTGTGGCACTCACAGGCCAAGTCTCCCACTTCTGGCTTCCCACAGCAGCTTTTCACAAGAGAGGCCATCATAATCAGGCTTTTGAATTATGAACTCAATATTCCCTTTACTTTTTTTCTATCCTGTGGCTTTGGGGTTCAGATCTGTGCATAATGTCTTGTGATTGCATGGCATTATGGTGGTTTGGAAAGCCGAGTCGAGGTCCAGCCACGCATCATCTTTCCATAGACAATGTGGATCTCTGTGTCTCTCTGAGCTCATCAGGGATGGGGCGTTGATTGCTTTTTGATACCCCTCCAACGTGGATGAGGTCCTGCATACATCAGCTAATTAGAATGTACTTACAGTGTGTGTGTGTGTGTGTGTGTTTGTGTGAGCAGGCTCCACACTTCTCATCAGATCCTCAGCCCAAGTGCTCTAACCACACTCAGTGAAGGTTTTATCAAATTCCCGACAAGAAAAGAGAAGCTTTACAGTGCAGAGCTGGGGCTTGGGTGAGTGGGTTGGCGGCGGTCTATGTGTGCGCTGGGAATGAGGCGGGGTTGAGATTTCATGTCAGGTAAACCTAAAACAAAAAAAAGGGGGAAAGGGAGCTATTTTAGTATTGTTTAAAATACCACTATGAATCCAACTGTGTATACAACACATATAGAGATAATCTAATGGCAGATGTTGAGTTTAAACTGTAAAGGGATGACTTTAGGATGAAAAATGGAATAAAGTACCAGCGGTGGAGGAAACCTCATCTCACTGTAGCTCACGATGTTTGCTTTGCCATAACTTGTGAATGGCACAGCATTGGAGAGGGAAATTGTAGCAGCTAATTAAGCAGCACAAATGAATGAGTGGTATCATCCTGTCTACCTTTTGTGATATTATAGTTGTAGAGCGTCACAGAGAGACCTAGGGAAACTTTTTCTGCTGCCTCACTGACTTTTTGGGTCGAGAGGGGAGGAGGGGGGCATTGCAGCCAGGCAGCCAGACACACAAAGCAGCTTCCTCTCTCCACTCACACAGAACCTCCTGCTAGGCTCACCAAACATCCTATGCATTCCTATGATCTGTGGAAGGTGCTGGGGCGTCATATATATATTTCATAAAGGCATCCTATTACACCCCTGTGGCTTGTGGGGAACAGTGCACTGTGGTCTAGTCCCCAAGCAGCAGAGAATAAAGTGCAGGACGTGGCACTGGAACAGAAATCTAACAGTTGTTTCCTCAGGTAATCTTGACTTGGATCTTAATTCCAATAAAGTGTTATTTTTTTTCCCAGCATAAGCCAGATCCTAGCAAGAACACTCCACTCTGTATTTCTGCAGTCATACACTACTTTATTGAATATCATTTCAGATAAGAGGTGTAATCCTTTGGGGCGAAGCAAAGTATATTGACCAGCTCAATGATAGCAATGCAGCTCATGTGTCTGATCTGGAAGTGGTAAATAACGATTTGTGTCATCGGGTCAATCAAATAGCGTGGAATATTGAAAACTGCTCTTATTGTTGTCAGTCTCCAGGTTCGTCAGACTCAGTCTGAATATTTAAAATGTCACTGCCAGAGATTGGGGAGATGCAGGTAGCTGTTACTTTTATGCTCAGTGCAGTAGCTAGTGAACACTATCACAACATGACTCTGTCAGTCAATTAGCACATCAGTCATTCAATCAGATCCCCTAGTACAAGCTGATGTGTTCATTCATGTGGTCTGCAGCTGATATCACCTGTCAAAACAAGCACCAATCAAAGGTAAAATTCAGAAGAAAACAGATATCCTTATATTTAATTAGTTTAACACTCAAAAAGTGTGTGTGGACTGTGTGTGTTTGTGTGTGTGTGTGTGTGTGGGGGGGGGGGGTGCTTTGATTAGATTTGACTGATACACACACAATGCACAACCCCACAGCTGTCATTAGATTTGAAGTCAAATACTGCTGAAGTCTGACTTGTGATGACACCTTTTTTCCAACTGAGTTCTGCCTAATTCAAACCGGTAAAAAGACAACAACTTAAAAATTGATTACATAAAATAATAAGAACCTGCTCCATATTTTACAGAAAATGTTATGTTGGACCCCTTCACTCAAAGTATGAAGTATTCCGAGGGGTTTGGGATTAAAACTAGCTGGGGTATGCAGCAATATAATCAATAACATACAACCAAATATAATTTAATTTAAAGTAAAATTAGTCCGTGCAATATTTGGCCAAGAATAAAGTAGAAAACACTGGCAATAATATGTGGATCAATTAAATTAAATTGACTATAGTAGTAAATGTGCACTAATGCAGACATCTGCTTTCAATCCACAAATTATTGTTTCACTAATCAACTGATGCAATTGTTAAATCAATAGAAGACCACTGTCTGTCCCTGCTTGGGGAGTTCAAGCAATGAGCCAGGTCACTCAGGTCAATATGACAGTGTTACAGCCTCACCTCTCAGAGTGACTGGGTGTCCTCCATCTGTGGAGTGCAGCCCTCTCTGCTCCCACATGCTTCATTTCATCAGGGTTTCTTTTATCTTGACTGGCCAGGCCCATGACCCCTGAGCACTGATAGGCCAATAAGACTGCAAGAGAGCATCACCGGAGCAGAGTGGAGGCTGAGACAGAACTTTAACTGGGTGGAAGTTTTCTCTCCCATTAGGTTTGTGTGTTTGTGTTTGCATGTGTGCGTTCACTGATTCACTGACCTGTGTGTGTGTGTGTGTGTGTGTGTGTGTGTGTCGCCTGAGCTTTTTGAGCAAAAGTTCAGTCTGGAAAAGTTCAAAAACAGTTTGCTCAACTGGCACATGAATGGTGACAGATTTAGCGTGAAATATGTATGAATTAAATGCAAATCCATCTTTGAAGCATTTTTAAAAAACATACATATAGAATACGCCAAAGCTGCCGTAGAGCTAACACATCTAATACTAAAACACAAGAAAGAAAGAACTGGCCGTTATGCTCAGAACTGTTCAATTTCATGAGCCTGCAGAGAGTGTCATGTTTACTTCCCTGTGCATAGAAGAAGAGAAATGAATGCTCCGGGTTCCCTGCAAAGACAAACATGAAAGGAATCACCAAGAGTTCTTTAGGCCTTTTCTCTTGTGTTGTGTGTAATGCAGCTTCTTTACTGCCTAGGTAGTCTCTGCCATCTGACTGCTGTTTGAAGTCAGCAGAACTCGACAATATTTGCTTTTCAGCAATTCTCACCCACTGCGTCTCTCTGTTGCATTTGAAAGTGTGACCGGTGTGTAGTCTCTATCAGGATAGAATGGCTCAAATTGGGCGTCAGTGGATTGACGATGAGGTGCTCGCATGTGAGGGGTTGGTGTCCATTGTTGTCGCGATGTGAACGTGATGGACACATGGTGGCGGAGGAGGTGGGAAGGGATGGGGAAGTTGGACAGAGAAGGGAGGGAAATGGTGCAGGGAGCCAGATTGGGCCATTAGGGAGTGGCAGATAGCCACTGCTCAGACCTGCTGGGGTGCGATCTCACTAAAGCATCAAGAACGGCCAATCTCAGTCAACTCCCCCCAAACCCATAAAAGTAACAGAGGGTGAAGGAGAGAGAGACCATCAGAGAGCTGGACTGAGAGAAAGGAAACAAGGGGAAGGTGCAACCAGTGCCAGACAAGTTCAAGCAACCCGATTCACACCACTGAAATTTGACACTCCTCATTGTTCTAGAGCTGGACATTTGCATGATATTACTAATGCACAAATTAAATTAAGCCAAGCCTCTTAATTGCAGCAGCCTTACCTTGGAAAAATGCCTTGTTTAAACAGGAAAATAATCTGATCAAGGGTTAAGTATGCAACACTAAGAATCTGACAACACTCTAAACCACTTTTTGATACCTGGTGATATGAACATATTTCTGTCAAAAATTACAAGACTCAAAGCTTGACTCATGTATTTCCAGCCTTTCTTCTGCTTGCTTTGCTCCGTGACAGACAAAATTCCTGCCATTTACCCGCTGAATTAAGAGATGCAGCTCAACCCTTTCCCAGTACACTGTACTGTATTTTTCCTACTTCGGTGAGAACACATCTTGGTGGCTTTTGCTCCCCAGAATGCTGTTTCTTATTGCATTATCCAGTTGGTGTGTATGAAAGCTTCTCCTTTTCTGTGGTGGAGGTGCGTGTGGGTGGGTTAGAGGGGAGGCTGGGAGGCTGCTGAGACCCCAGTGTTATCAGCACCAGATGCAGGTTGACTTCAGACTTTGAATGGAAGGTAAGGAGAGAGAGGGGGGAAATTAATGAGAGCCATAAAGCCAGCAGGATAAATAATTAGCCAACTGGTCCAAAGATCCGTCCCTTCATTTGCAGCTACAAATAAACCCTCCCTGCAAAGTTTGCTTGTCAAAACTGCAAGCTGATGCTGTTGGCTTTTCTGTTGTTGCTGTTGTTGTAAATGCATCCAAGTGTGCATTTTTAAGAATCATTCGTTGCTGTTTTCCTGTGCTGTCCCTTCCTAATTTGTCAGGTAAATCTGAGTGACAGGCTTCTCTGGCCCGCCACCGATATTTGGCCAGACTGGTACTTCCTCCAAATGTGTGCAGCACAGGCAAATACAGAGAGAGAGAGAGCGAGACAAGAAAAAGACAATTCAGCTGTCATAACGTTCTTCATAAATCACCTGGATGAGAGAGTGTCACATTTGTGTCCACATTTTTGTTTAGAATAATCAGAAAGACATAATGTTGCTTGTTTATCCATGGTTGATGTTCCCCAGCTGAGTTTCTAAGGGACACTGCAGGCTGTAAAACACATCGCTGTGCACAGATACAGAACCAGACCCTTCTCCAACCGCACTTATGTCCGACAAGTGATGTCATTCCACCAAACTGATTGCTACTTTGCCATGCCCTCGTTAGGATCAAAGCTCATTTTGCTGCATTAGAGGACACTTTGTGCCAGTGTACTGTGTGTTGATCTGGAGTGTTTACATGCGGTTCACTCCCTGAGGATTTTGTATTATTGTTGTCACACTATATGGAGCACAGCCACTCGTATTGTTCTAATACACCACCGGTAGATTTGAAAAGAGCTGAGCAATCACTGAAAGACTTACATTATCCTCCGGTCTTTGATCCGTATTCGTGTGTCTGCGCTAAGTAATCTTCCCCTCTAATCTCATTCACAGATATAAATAAACAAGTAATGCTCTAAATGAGAGAGAGAGCACATGAGTGAACATCCTGAGGATTATGGTAATTTGTGGATAAATAGAGGTGTTTAAAAAATGTGACTTTTTATTAAGAAAGTTACTTTTTTTTAAACCGTTTTTTTCACTCTGTGAACTCTGAGAAATTAATCAGTAAATTGTATTTCATTCAAATATTATGCATGAGTACGTAATGAAGTGATGATCTTTGAATGTTTTCGCCGTATTTAGACTACAGATATCGTGTTAGGCTGTAACTGAAAATGGTGCTCAGTAAATTGTTGCTCCATCAGTGTCAAATTCCCCAGGGAATTATTTAGATGAGTACTTACTCACTACTGATTTATAACTTAAAAATAAAAGCCTGAAATACTAAATACCAAATCAACATGCCCATATTGCTGATTGATTTTTAGGACAGTGCTCTTTTTATCACCTCTTCCAACTTGACATTTGGAAAGTCAGAAATCAATTATGTCTCCTCCTCAAATGAAAGGTGGAAAAAACTAGTATATGACTTTAAAGTCAGCCTAGTTCGCCTTTGACACGGCACATTACAAAGGGAAAGGAAAATCACACTGCATACCTGATCCATAAAAAAAGCCTTTGAAATGGATTGCTGGGCGGAATCCAGTCTGGCACAAGTCATGGCATTGATGGCACAGCCCCTGGGCGCAGGGATACTTGGCCTGGACAAGACGGTAGCTGGGCCCGTATCAGTGGGCACTGGCCCATCCTCTGGGAGCTCCTAAGCCATGCCGTCTGAAGAAGAACTGATGGGCTTGGCAGCACATATGGGCATGTTAGGGATTTTTATTACAGTCAAAAACAGGCCTGATGTTATCGCCTTCAGTCAACAGCACAGTGGCTTCGCAAATTAACATAACCTGCAAATTTACTTTGAAACAGATACTTTTCTTCTGTTCTGCACTTTTTTAAAAACTGTAAATGCCTCCCAGGTGCTCCGCTCTTACCGCACACCACCATTCCTATCTTCCATATCTAGTCTAGGTGACCGTTTGTTCTAGCTGATTGGAAATTTTTGCTTTGGCCTACCCCACACGAATCAGCCTATCACAAATGACACTGATATGATGAGAATAAATTCCACTAGCCTCATCTGTTTTTCAAGCCAGGACAGGAAGTTGACAGCTGCAACAGTTTTCAGAAATAGTTAGTTGATAAACTTCCACCTTTGATGAGAAGTTGAAAAGAGAGTTGGCTTGGCAGAACATTAGACATGGCTGCTAGGCAGGCAGGGGCAGGCGAGGGATCGAGCGGTTTTAATAGGGCTCAGCCAGAGGTGACGAGAGCACTGCGTGCACTGAACTAGAGGTGTGAGCCAGGGCTGCCAGTACATATCTTTTGTCTTTCATTATCTTTATTTCCTTATTATTTTAAATGGCCGGTGTGTGTGTTTTTTTTTTTTCTTCACTAGAAGCTTTTTTGATATCCATTTAGATTGGAGCTTCATTAAAAAACCTCAGACAATGGAGTGACTTCTAATTAAGAAGCGCTGCATCTGGCCCCTGGCACCCTATCCCGTTGTTCCATCTATTTTGCTGGGGAGAATTCATTTGTTTCTTAATTAAGAAAAACACCAATAGCGTGAAAAATCTGCTTATGGTACCTGAATCCTAATTAGTTAAATAGTGAGGGGAAGGGGAAAACACATTCCAGTAGCCCTAGAAATGAACTCAGAGCTGATAAAAATGAACTAACTAGCCTTGCATAAATCGAAGCTGGGGAGAAAGTGTACCATCATTATGGCTAAGACAATATGCAAACTATCTTCAAAGAAATCAAATTGCCGGAATGTTTTCATTTGCATGTATTAACCATTAACATAATGAGGAGAAGTGACATTGGACCCGGATTGTGTGTCTGTTCGGATTGATAACTCTGCTGCATCTGCAAATAGTCTCCTCTGCAAAATTATGCTAGCAGTCAAATCAGTGTTGAACTGTAGAGGGAGAGGCAGAGAAACAGAAAGAGAGAGAGTGGAGACTTTTGCTTTTTTTCTGTTTTATCAGGGAGCTCTGTGCAAACCTGCTGCAGTGTTGAATCAGAGCCATCATCCTCTGACAGCTATCCTTAAACAGGAAAGGGCTGCGAGTCATTGTCTCTAAGGCTCTGCGGAAAGCTGCTGTGTGTATGTGGGTGTCTTTTGATGTGTGTGTGTGTGTGTCTGTGTCTGTGTGTGTGTGTGTGTGGGTCTGGGTTAGAGCGATGTAAAGGGGATGTGCCCAGGTGGCTGCTAGCTGGAGATGGACCTGGAGTGGGCACACTTCACACTCGCTCCACCCCATCCCCATCACCCCCACTCTCGTACACATACACACACAAATACACACGTTACCCTCTCATCCAACTCACACACACACACACACACACACACACACACACACACTGCTTCCAGGATACCAAAGGCTTACTTATCTTTTCCGTAAAGACTCACCATGTCCCACATTGGCGAGTTGGTGGGCAACCAGCCAAATCCACTGTGTTCTCCTTCTGCAGGCATCATGCAAAACACTGAACTGTCTTCAATATTCAAAATAATTTTTCCAACATGCTATTTCCCAGGATCAGCCTCTTAGGTCAAATTATTCAATTAAGTGTCTGTTTATTACTGATACCAAAGCTGGGTGGCGGTCCTACTTATCACCTTTTTTGCAGATTGGTGTTCTCACAGAATACCACCATAAAGATTGCCTTGGCTGTAATTAAAATGGCACAGAGACAAATTTGGCACAGGACTAAGAGAGGTAGGGGGAAATTGCAGGGGCTATGTTCTGTCATCCAGTGAAAAAGTTGAGGTTGTTAAGCTGCGAAATTATTGTCAGTGTGCTACTGTACGCCACAAAAGAGCAGGTAGAAGGGGAAAAAAAAATGCTACCTTGAGGAGGCGTTGTTGACATCGTGATGCATTCACGTGCACAAAAACCAGTCAGGAAATGGGGGTTTTTCTTTGTGGCTGTGACTAAAGCCACTAAACAGGAGTGAGGGATGGTTTGTGTGGCAGAGAGGATGCTGTTTAGACGTCCTGAACGCCAGCCGGGCTTCCATCCATCCACAGGCCTGTGTGTTTGATGAGCTATTGGCAGGCTATGGGGACACGTGTTCCCGTGCCTCGTGGCAAATATACCTTTCACCGTCTTTGACTCCACAAGCCTGTGTGACTTCTCAGGGAAAAATATGAAAGAAATCAAAGCGCCAATAAGCTGGGGGTGTTAAGCCAAAGAGAGAGAGAGAGAGAGAAAAAAGAGAAAAGAAAGACCTGAGCGACTTTGGATTTCGACAGAATCTTCATGCGCTCTCTGACAAAAATTTGCATTGTTATCACAGATAACTGGTGATGTTTTTACTTGGTTGTACATTTTTGTGAAATATGTAAAATGTAAACCGAGCCTCTAACGATTCCCTTAATGACGTGGATCTTGCTTCTTCTCCCCCGAATCGCGTCTTAGCGGGCTTCTCAGTGCGGGATGTCTGATATCTGAATATTAAAAGGGAGTTTCAAGCTCATCTGCAAATGTGATTTGCACATATCACACTTCTGCAGTCGTCAAGCTGCTTCATCACCAAGCTTCTGAGCAAAGAGGCTGGGAAGGGGAGGGGAGGAAAAAAGAGAAAGAAAGATGCACATATGGGTTGTTATTGATGTATTCCATTTCTGACCTAATTTAAATCCCTGCCAACAAGCTCATATGCATACTGTACATTTACTAAATTACAGAGTGTAAACCTTGCCTTCTCACAGAGACAGGTGTAAACATCAATGTTGTCATAATGCACCACCAGTAAATATGATAATGGTGCCATGCTGCAATAGAGCAAAAAATGATTTGGACATCAGTTTGATGCCTGAGGGGCCCAGGGGAATGCCCTCCAGAATGAAGGTGGCCCACTGACATGCTATACACGCCAAGATATAATTATGGCTGCCTGTCTTTGTTCCTCCCAAGCTTCCTCTCAGAGCACTAGTAATTTGCTTGTGATATTTCGGTATTCTTTACGAGTGAGTTATCCTCTGTGGACTTGAGCATTACACGAGTGTAAATGAAAATGCAAAGAAGCAGCCAAATCCCAAGTTCAGAAAGTGTGTTAGTGCATAAAGCCCGATTTGAAATTTTCGTTCGGGAGTCTGACACACAACAACACCTTTTCCTTTCGATTTTAGGTGCCTGCTTCGAGTGTCATCGCTGGCTATCTGTGTGGGACATTGCTGATAATAAGGGGCAGTGCCAGAATATCTTTAGGGTATGCAGTGTGTTGAGCTGCAGTTTGTTGTCATGATAATCCCCTCATTTGTAATGTCGGGATCAGCAGGTTACGGCACTCCACTTGCCTGCCATGTCAAGACTTGGGACTGGTGAGGTGGATTGTCATTTCTGAAGCAATATTTTGACAGCGCCTTCACTTTACTCGTATGCTGCAGCTCAAAGGTCAGAGCTGTGCCACTTCCATTTACTGTGTGTGAACACTCAATCCCTGAGGAGTGGAGCTCTCTACATGAGTTTCACTCTCAGATATACACACACTCACAGACACACACAGACACACACACACACTCTCACAAACACACACACACGCACACATAGTCTTTTTCCTGCGTCTCACCATTTAACTCACTTGTTTTAGGAGGTAGATGTCAAGGCTAGTCCCACACAGAGCTTGATAGTGGTTCTAAAGCTTCCAAATTGAAGGGCATTACAACTTATAAACCTTTTTAATAGAGTAAAGGGAAAAAGGCAGCTCTGATTTTCTCTCCTGCCATCTTTCCAATTAGTGTAGGCAAAGACAGCCACCTCTCCCTCATTCACTGCTGCTCTCACCTGCCTCATATCAAACTTTGCTGGGTGTTTTTTTTTTTTTTTTTAAACATAGTCTCGTATGATTGTTGCAACTGCATAATGTCTCAATGGTGTAGCTGTCATCCATTTTCCCATGTGCTCAGTGCCATTCCTCAGACACCGAGGCAGGTTATGTCAACCAAATAAGGCACTTGTCAGTAATACAAAAAGACATTGTTGCTGGTCCATTGTTACCTGCTCTGCCAGCTATCATATAGAAATTGATGGAGTGACGGTGTTTTGGAGCGTGGTGCAGCTCCAGAGCCCCGGGGGTATTATGGGTGTAAATCTCCCTCACACAGTTCTGCTCCAGGCCACGGAGAGCATCATCATTAGCTGGAGCAGATGGAGGGGCTTCAGCACTGTTTTCCTTTCTCTTCTGTCGGACTATACTGCCGGAATCTGGTTTGATACAAGGCGAGTGGATGGGAGCACCAGCCGAGTCTCAGACAATAAATGATGAAATCCACATGAAATCAGATGAAAGCTACAGTACACGCTCAGAAAGACAGTCTGATTCATCATTTATTTGTGCAGTGATAATAGTGGAGATCTAGTTGAGTTTTGCACGTGGTTACATGTGCTTGTTCTTTTGTTTGTTTTTTGTGGAAAAGATGCAGCAAGGAAAAAGGTTTTACTAATAACATCTCACTAGAGTTAAACACATTAGCAATCTCAGAATTAAAATCAGAGTCTGTTTTATTGGTATTCAAGCACGCAAAGCATGTGTCTCTGTGCTACTTCAATTTACAACATGTTAGAATAACAATCAAGGATAAACCGAGCAAAACAATATAAATCAAACTTAATTAATTAATTCATCTACAATGACTGCTATGATGTTGATATGAACATTGGATGCCGTATTAGTATTAGTTGATCAACAGAAAATGGACTGATCGAATGGTTAACCAAGGCAATAATCAACACATGAAGATCAAGCTGTTTCTGTCACATGCATTCAGTACAGAATAGGGAGCTTTACAAATTTAGGACAAAATCAAGTAAAATTGTTACATTTCCAGATGTTTTCACTGGACTGGAGCACATCTGATTTTTTTATAGTAGCTAATCACTGCAATCATTTATCAATGATGAGTATTTATCTCCAGCACTACAGTAGCTCCCTATTGATGCAGCAGTATTTCAGTGTGCTAGAGGCCAGGGAGCAGTGTGTGTGTGTGTGCATGTATGTGTGTGTGTGTGTGTGTTTCTGTGCGTGTGTGTGTGTGTGTGTGTGTGTGTGTGTGCTGTCTGAAGGACTGGCAGAATCCTAATCTTCCAGCAAGAAGAAGCTTCACATGGCCAGATCAAGAATTAGGAGGGAGGCTTGTGGGGTGGGGGGAGCCCATCTCAGTCTGTGTTTTAAAGGACAGTGCTTTGAATGTCATTTGACAATTTCCTTTTAATTAGAACTAATTTACAGAAAGATGCCCACCAGCTAATCTTTACAGGATAATTAACTTCTATTTTCTTTACTTTTAATTAAAAAGTGGAAAAGATTTAGCTGATCCATAAAGAATTGTTCTTTTGAAATGTTCATCAGACTTCACACTTCTTTTGGCATTGGTAATATTTAGATCCTATCTGATGCTCACAGTCTCCACAGAGTTATTGCAAAGATTTTCTCCCCCCTTATCCGAGGTATTAAGAAGTGGAACTATCAATAGTAGAAATAGGAACCAGAGGCAAATTAGAATTGAATTAATGAAGAATTCGTTGCAAAAGGCACCCCCCATCCTTCATAATACTGGAATGAAATTGGCATCTTAGATATATCCATTTCATAGAAATTCCTTGATGGGAAAATATTGTTTTATCTACATTATTTGATACAGTAATCATCTTTCTTTTTCTAAAGGCTCTCCATTAAATTCTTTCAAATAACGCTTGACTGAAAGCTAATTGTTGCAGAGGCAACACTCACTCACACACACACACACACACATATACAGAATGGCAGCCCAGTGAATGTGATGAATATGATGTTTTTCAGGTTAAACAGCAGCATCTTATTAAGCACTTAGGACACAGTGAAGTGTCTGCTGCCTCCACAGGAAGAAAACTCCCTCAGCCTCATTGAAGATGGTAGAGAAAACTCTTTTCTTACCCACTGTTAACACCTTCCAGCAGACTTTACTTAGTGGAGATAAAGTGAGCCAATATGAGGTGAGCGTGCTGTAGACAGAGCCTCCACTTGTCTGCAGATGAGCCAATGGCTGAAGATGGATGCCCCCACTTAACCATGATAGCTCCCTGGAGGAGCCTCACTCAGTGGCTTCATTAAAAGTGAACAGTCTAGTGAAAAGCTTGCTTATAAACCAGTAATTAAGACCCCACATATTTTACCTGCTTTGTTTCAGCTGTCAGAGCCGGTGTACAGGCACATAGTTAACTTTTATTTCCTTATAAGTAACAGAATGACACTAATAAATCATTCAGCCAGAGGAGAAGCAAGTGTAACAGGAAGGACCTAAATACAGCAAACTGGCCATTTCAGTAGCATTTTAATCTGCATGTTGCCCCTCCAAACCAAATGTTACCCTGCAAGAGAAGCATTAGCTAAATCCATATTACTTGGAGGACAAGCTTGGTGACTTTTATGGACCAAACATTGCACCAGTGTTCACTTGGACATGTGTGTGTGTGTGTGTGTGTAAACTCTAGAGAGACAAGTAGAGGCAGTAGAGTGAAGCAGGACCCAGCTAACTCCACAGAGAAACTGGCTGGCATCTGCTGAAGCCCTCGGGCACGCTTAGAGGTGCCTCCAGCATTTTAATGGCATAGTCAAATGCCAGCATGTTTTCATGCCATTCCAATTCAAATTCACTGGATAAAGAAGTAAGAGCGTGTTATTCCCCTTCAACAGTCCAGACAGAAACACTGGGCGCAACAACACAGAACTTTGCAACTCTGCGAACATGCTGGGATCCAACGTGTCTGATTGGAGTAAGATACTCCACAGAATCGTGTTAACAATATTTAAAAAAAAAATTATTGTGCATGTGGGTAACATTTGCAGCAGCTCTGCACAGTGATAGCCACAGTGGTGCTTTTTCCCCCCAGATAATGGGTGTGTCTCCATCTCAGTGCATGAAGCATAAACATACAGTAATGTAAACTTGGTGGGCCATCAAAATGCATGATGTCATCAGATCGGATTTAGATGTCTTGTCATCTCCGGCACTGCAGCCTTACACAAGAGTGTGTGTGTTTGCCAAGGTTGTGAATTCATTTATTCACCCACCGATAAACCCTCCCTCCATGTTTTTGAACCGTAATTTCCAGTCGAGCGTTGTTGCTGAGTTTTCAAGCCGTTTGTTGACTGTTGATTGTAAGTGCCCGAATTTAGGAAGGCAGCCATTTCTAATCATGAGAATTACATTGCTTAGCAACCAGAAAATCAAGTTAAACAATACCATCGCTTATTCTTTGTCACAGACTGCAGCTTTGAGAACACATCAATCTCCACTGTAGCTGTTCCACGCTCCTCCCAGCGCACGCATACACACTTACACAAACTTACACACATTTACACACAAGAATCCATTCACAGACGATACACAAATGGTAATTTACTTTTGTTGTAATGCTGTAGATGTGAAGCTAATGCTGTAACACAAGTTAGTGCATTAGCTCTACATCTAGTTTGATCACAGTGTACAACTTTGAAAAAGGCTCTGGCTTTTTATTTTGTAGCATTTAAGAAGTATGAAAAAAAAGATGGTTGAAATGAAAAAAAAAAAAACCTTTGAGGGTTCCTGTGGCACATTAAGCTATTAAGAGTTAAATTGTATCTATTTCATTACAGTGATCAAGGATTAAATTAGAGACTTGAGCCCTGTAACATATACACCAAGTCTCCTCCAAGACAGAGAGAGCCCTCTGCTTCCCAAAGGTCATTAGAGCTAAGGAGAGAGTATAGCCCCCAGCCTCTCCTCGCTTCTCTCCACCTTCTCCTCCCTCTCCTCTCACTTACACTTCCTGGAACATGAGATGAAATTGTTTTTTTGTTTTTTCTATCTTTGCACTTTGCTGTCAGCGGCGAGCATTTATCCTTTTTTTTCAGCTCTGGGGGTAAACATATGAATGTGAATCCAAGCCTACCTGGCTCACAGTGTAGACTTGCAACTTGAGACAAAGTCTACATTTCTGTACTTCCTCCCCCGCAGAAGTTTGAAGAGTCCTGTGGAGCATATGTGTGTTCACCTGGAAGTGAGGAAGGCCCAGTATCGCTGTTGGCACAAAGGGCCAGTTGCAGAAAGCGGAGTTGGCAGAGGTTGAGCAGTGTGGCCCTGTTGGATTTTAGGGCTGCATTATGCATTCATGTTTAGTCTCAGGTGCTACGTTTTATCCCCAGGCCAGCTTGGACACATTTTCAATGGACCTTTTGGATGAAAACCTGTATAGGTGGGAGCAAAAATGATTTCCATGCTTATAGAGATCTGCCTCTTTGTTCTGTCAGATTCAATTACCTCACCTCTAATTAGGGAGCTATAGAGGAGGCTGGGTTTGTGATCCACACATCACACTGTGGAGCCTGCTGATAATGTGAGGTATCGCTATCACAGTGCGGCCACAAGCTCCCCACATTGCGGACGGCTGAAAGAGCATGCCATGAAATTAGCTGCTACTCATACATACAGTTTTGCACGTACACACATTTGTTTAGAGCTCCTGTTTTTTTAAGTGTGAGTTTTCTGAGGTTGGTACATCTGTGTGTTTTTTTTTTTTTTTTTTCCATTTGGTGCGTTAGTCTGCTGAGACAGACTTGTGTACACTGTGTTTTCCTGAAAGATACGCTCATTCCACCACCTCTGTCTGTGCTCCTCTCTTCCCTGCTCCCCTTCCTCTGTGACTCATTAATCCTCTGTCCATCATATGGTCTCAGAGTATCACCCCATTTTATAGACTCGGTGGGGGCATTACCATATCCCTCTCCGGAGCTCCACTCCGCATGGCCGATCCCTATCAGACAGAGGCCATGCCATGAACAAAAGAGTGACTGTGATCAAGCCTGCATTCAGCTACCAATGTCTCTATTAGCATTGGCTGCTCCTGCCTGCTGCTCCTGCTGCATGGCTGTTTGAACAGGGCTCAGAGTCGGCTGAAGAAGAGCCTGATGAATGTGGTTGATACAGTTCAGGGTGTAGGGTAAGGATGACAAGGCTGTGGGGGTGCAGGAATACCTGGACAGTGAGTCTGATTGAGAGGAAGTTGAGACAGGATGCAGCTTCCTAAAACATCCTCATCAAACAGGGCAGCTGTTAGAACTTACTCTGGGGTGATTTTGGCAAACGTTTCTCTGGAAAGTAAAGCTGATGAATTAGCCCTTTGTGAGGCATACTCTAAACTTTCAGGGGCTGCAACTAATGTTTATCCCATTTATTAATTAAATTATTATTTTTTTATGATTAAAGTATTTTTTCTGTTTGGTCAAGTGTGATCTCTTAGAAATAAATCCAGGTCTTGTTTTGACCCCTCATCACACATTATGGTCTTAGTGAGGAACACGAGCTATTTAAATACAGTTTTATGAATTTTTATATTGGTTTCCTATCAAAGAACTAATGTCAAAATCAGTGAAAAAGCCAAACATTTTAAAAAAAATAATTTACTGTGACATTTGAGAGGCTGCCCAACATCAATGTTGAACATTGTTGCATGACTTAAATGATCAAACTTGATGTGGGGATAAAGATGACTTTATTCTGTCTTATCTGTGTGTGCGCGCGTGTGGGTGGGTGTATTTTAATGTCTGATTTTAAAGTCTTAAAAATTAAACAGTCTGAAAAATGCCCCAGCTGAACTTTTTTCCACTATAAATACTAACATAAACTAAGAAAAGTTTTGAGACACCCACTTGGAGCAGAGCAGCCTTATCAGATAACATTGCTATGGCAAGACAGATACTGTAGGCTGGAAACATGGAAAGACATGACACAGATTCCCAAAAGATTTCCAAATAGCTTTCCAAAACAATGTCAGTGCTGCGATAAGATATGATGTCACATCTAAGATCAGCTACCACTTAAAATTCAACGGTTATACGGATTTTGGTGCTTGTTGTAATGAGCGCAGTATTTAAAAGCGAGCTGTGTTGTACTCTGTGGTAAAGTTAAATGCAGACGTTCTCCCCGCAGTGTCATTGGCCATTTGAACTCCAGAGGAGGCTTGATAAGAGGGTGAAGCAGCAGACATTCCTCTGGCCCAATTCGTCAGCAGACCCTATAGAAATGCACCAACAAGCGTGGGTCACACAGTGAATGTGACAGGATTTTAAACAGTACACAACTAAATATAGCAGGAACGCCACTATCAGAAAATGAGTTAGGAGTGTGGTGCTAGTCGTTTAGAAAGTCATTATTCTTATCATTGCTGTCTCTGAAATAATTTCAGGTCTCTCTATGCAATGAATACTGTATAATAAGCTAAACATGTGGGAATGTGAACAAACTTTGGTAATCTACGCGGCCCCCAAGAAGTAGCCATCAGACCCCCTTTAACGTCTCTGGCTGGCTGGAGTATTTCATTTTTCCATATTCAGGAGAGCCCCCAGTATCTTGATCAGTTTAAAAATGCTCCATTTAGTTACTATCTGCTAGAGTGGGGAAGTGAGATGCCCTTATTCTGAGTCTATTAAACCTCAATTCTATCTCATCTTATCTACCTAATCTTTGTGTCTTATTGACCATGAAGTTTATCTTTAATCTCCCTTTACCCTTATTATCACACAACACTGTAGGTCTATTTTCCATGGTGCAATAGTGCTGCTGTGTGTGCCGACAACAGAGGAAGAATCGTTTAGTTGTACACACAGTTCTTATTCAGCTGTGTAATGGAAAGTGTACAGAGTGTGTATATAGAAATGTATTTCCCTGCTTTCTTTCACACTGTCTTCAATTGCCTTGGCAGGAGCTTTTAACGCCAGTCATACAATCTCCCCTTGATACTGCGATATTTATCTCTCAGTATCATCTTAAGCAATGGTAGACTCTTCGAGTCACTTCACGCCTCACTTCACTCCTCAGCGAATCAGCAGAAGGCATCAGATAAGATCATAAAACTGTATCCTAATTTAAAAGCGGCACTCTGCCTCCACAGTGTCTATTAGAGATCTGTGTGCTAATTCTTTTCATGTCCGGGGCTTCCTGCAGATGTAGGCTTCTACAAAGGAGTAATTTATAAGACTAATGAAAAGAGCAAGCAGTTTGTGGACATCAGGGGGGTCTTTTATGAGGCTTGGTTGTGGGAAGAAAGAGAAACAGAAGAGGCACCACCAGTCCCACTTTCTGAACTGAAATTATTGCTTTATTAAAGCTGAGGGGCTCACTCCTGCTCCAATAGAACAAACACGCTGAAAGGTGTCGAGAGGATATCAGCGTACTCTGTTTGAGCCTCAGGATGATGCACAAAAGACTGCAACATACTGTAGCTCACGTGTGACAGGGAGAAATGGAGACAGCATTCACATCTCGCAGGCAGCGATGGCAGCACTTTCGATATGATTATTGAGTTGAAACACAACTCAAGAGCTGGGATGTATTATTCCCAATATAAACTAACCTTAAACTTGGAGTGTTCCATCACTTCTTTGCTATGGTAATTCATGTGTAGACATATTTTGGGGAGAAGGAGTGGTGTGCAAGATGCACATTATCTTAATAACATTCAAACGCCGGGTGAGATTTTTCTTTTTTAGAACTAATACAATTCAGGTAGCAGTGCAGTAATTCCATCAATGCCCTTGATTGAAGCAAAATAGTAATATGCAAATACCAAAAGGGATGTACAGCTACAAGCAAAACTCTGAAATCATTTAGATTTAAAGAAATAATATTGCACAGAGGGGGGGAAAATTAATCACACGGAAAAGTGTCTCCTTTAAGATTGCACTGGTGTATTGCCCGGAGGCATGGAATGTAAATGGAAAATCAACACTGTACCCTGTGATAAGGCTAACAAATTAATAAAAGTATTTTCTTCCCCCCCCCCCCTTCCCTTGCTGATGCCTGTATGAAAAGTCTGGAAAGGAACTTTTTCCCCCCTCTCACCATCTGTGTGAGGTTTTGTTTTGCAGGTAGCAGGATTAACATCTACACTCACCTTGGCTGCATGTCAGCTTGTTTTTCAGAAAGCGCACAACCTCAAAGGGCTTTTTCACTAGCTATAATGGAAAGACCTTTGTGAAATATTATGATAAAATATTTTTCTTTATTGACATGGCTTTGTAGCTGTCTACACTGAATGTCTGAACATGGATGTGTGGACAGTGCAGCGCTGTGTTGCACATCTGCATTTGTAGTATGGCAACAAAAGAAACAATGAGAAGCTGACTTTTTTTTCTGAGCCTGAAGGATATGACGAAACTGCTGAACATCTTTCTCCTTTGTGTGTGTGTTTGTGTGTGCGTGTGTGTGTGTCTGTGTGTTTTTGTTTGTTCCCTTAGGTCCTCTGGAGGATGGCCTGGAGGAAGAGGAGGAGGAGTGTGTCTCTGAGGAGAATGAGCTCTTGGCCAAAGACGAGTTCTCTGTGGAGGAGAACTTCACCGCAGAGTTTGAGCCTGAGAACATGAGCTGCGAAGACATGGAGTTCTTTTGCAACAAGGGTGAGGATTATTTACTTATTCCACGCTGAAACTGCAGAAGCATTACACCATGCTGGGGTTTTTTTTTTGTTATGACTACTATTAAAAAGACAATATGTTAAGCAACCCTTGTGCCAAGCATCAATAATAAGTTAAACTCCTGCCAATGGTGTCAACATGTTCAAATCAAATCTGGCAGAACTTGTATCTGTGTGAGAATTCCTCCCACATCACTGCCTCGAGTTAAAACTATCCATTGTCCTATTTGATCCGAGCAATCCGCAGTGATGGGAGCAGTGGCTGGATCTGAGAGAGAGAGATGGCATTGGCAGCACTGGCTATCCCTCTGTGATAGTGCTGTGAAGGTGTGCTACGGTACACCAATGCACTGGAGAGCGAAGCACTTCCCTTTGAGCCGACGCGAAAGCTCTGTGGACACTCAGCAGCACCTGCTACAGCTTGGAGGTCCAGCACTATAAAGGGTCTTAGCATCGCCAAATGCGCCTGAGTCCTCTTTGAACTCCAATTCAATTAGATTGCTTCTTTGTGTGTTTGTTTCATTTCGGTCACACCTTGCCATCACAGGAGCTAATTTGTGGTCTGCTCCAGGTTACAGTGTTGAAGATGACAGACTTGTCCCGCCTCTCTCCTCCTAACTCACACCCCCCCCTCTTCTTCTTACCCCCCTGGTCGCGTGGCTTTCACTACCCCAGGTGTCCCTACTTTTACTGGCGCATGGATGCCATAAATTTGACTTTTTAATGAAGAACCAATGCTTTGAATGTCTGCCTCTTCATTCTGCTTTCAAAGAGAAAATTGTTTAGAATTATTTTTCCACACTAAACTGATGTGCCTCGTGGGATTACATTATTGAAGAAAAATAAATCTTTCATGTTTCAGGTAGGCTATGCCCCAGTAATCGTATCAATAATGCTTTTCTTTTGTTCTCTGGCAAAAGTTGAACGGCGCAATTGTTCAGAAATTGCAATTACCAGCAACGCCTCATTTGCTTTAGCCTTTGTCTCCTTCTTAGTGTGTCCTTACTCAAACTTCAAAGCACAATATATGGTCATGTAATAACCCAGTAGCTATGAAATAGATGGAGCAGTACACATTCGTGGAAATGTCTGGGAAAAAAAAGTACAACTTACAAATCTTCAAAGGGCCTTGTTAGAGCGGTTACTTTAGATATTTCCATTGTTTTTGGATAAAACAGTGTGAAGAACTAGGCCTCAAATCTTCTTCCCCCATGTTTATGAATGAAGTCAACACTAAATAGCAATCCAAAATGTCAAATACTACTTTTCTCTTAATCTGCTCCCTTTGCTATCATAGCTTCGAGTGGCTAAGTCTCCCCTTTGTATTCTAAGACCCAAATGATGTCCTATCCAAATTTCTTATTTCCTCATGGCAACTTGTGTGCAATCATCAGGTGTAGCCTTTTCCGTGTGATCCCTTCCTCAATTAGATCTATTTAAAACTAATGTCGGAGTGGCTTAAATTTACCCCACTTATGTGGAACTGCCATGAATTAAACAGGACGCAATCCTAGTGGCATTAAATGGTTTAAGTGTGTTATTCCTCGACTATAGGAGGAAAAAGAGAGCCCCCCTTGATTAACTAAACCCTCTCAAATGTGATGGCGTGCTGTAATTAGCCCTGTGCGGACTTGAACGCAGGTTTTAAAGCAGCCACTCATCCCATGGCCTTTATCTTCGGCTGCTTCCCGGAGAATAAGGTCTCCCGTGTAAGGTTCCTCCACTGAGCAGTGACTCTCTGGTCTTAGCTTAGCCTTGTATCTGTGTAGTCACTCTCTGAAATGGGCTTGTCAGTGGGACCTAAAACCTCCATTAAAAGTTTCAGTCTATAATAGGTATTAAAAAGCTGTAGGAACACAAAGAGGAGTACCAATTTTCATTAACATATGAAGCACTTATTAACTTTGATCAGAGTGCGGTGAAGTAGCAAAGCCGCTTAAAGGCGCAAAGGTCAAGAAGTTGAATGCCACCAAAGACTCAGCCATTTGGCTTACCCTTGCAGAAAAGGGACTCCCCAGATAAGTGCATGGAGCACCTTGATGTCCCATCTTGGTCTGAGGCTTGCAAACCTCTAAATTGGGTGATGGTTGACTCTGTAACCTATTTAGTTAATGGTGTCATGGCTGTGGCTTTTGATCTGTTTTGTAACATGCTGGTAGCAGCACATAAAGGTGCCTGTGAGCCTTATATTGGCAAAGATCATTTGTGTTCCAACTATGTTCACATAATTTGAAGAAATAACACAATAGTCACCTTATGCTGTGGGATACATCCAACTAGAAACTGTTTTATGAACAATGCAAGTGGTTCTTTTTGCCCTTTTGACCTAATGACCGGTTTCTTTAGGTATGTGTAACATTTCTCTTTGTTTTATTGAAATAATTTTTATATGAACTATATAATCATATTTAAAAAACAAATTCTGATCAGCTTCAATTTAGGTGACCCTTCCTCAGTGGAAAGCAGTGTACTCTTCTTAAGTACAGTTTTAAGGTATTTGTACTACATTTTTAGAGTTCGAGTTTTAAGAAGCTATATTTTCATTGCAAGCAAAAGCAGACTTACAGTACAGTGTAAAATCAGGCCCAAAACTACCTTATTTCCATTTTATACAACTTTGAACTTTTGGTTTTGGACTGTTAGGCTCAGATTTAAGGCATACAAACATATGGTCAATAAATGCATTTTCATAGTTTGATTTACCAAGTTGCAGTTAAAAAAAGACACAATCAGCTTCAACTTTATTCTTTGTCATTATTATACTGCTTGCATACCAGTACTGGTAACTAATCATAATAATGTGACACACTGTGATTAGACTACTTTAATGATAATGCTATTCTTTAACTGAAGGATTACTTTGATTTATTTCAGATTTATAGTGTGACCTTGTAGCCACCCTCACTTTTTGTGTTGTAGTTGTCTTCTGTCATTACATGTATGTGGACTCAGAAACAAAGAGGCTGTAAAATGAACTGGCATGGTACAAAGCTTTTCCAAAGAGAAGAACCCGAGTATTAATACACGTGGGATCAGAGGGGGTCTGCCAATCTATCGAGAGCTGTGGGAGAAAGGAAAAAAAGTCACATATCTGAAGAAATAACCTTGACTTTCTCTTGTGATTAAAACAGAATCTCACCTCAAACAGTGTCTGCTGCAGGTCAGTTTCTCATTTATGGAGCTCTGCTTGTGAACCACTCATATATGAAGACACTGACTCTACAGCGCATGATTTATACTCTATTGACACACCTGGGTCTATAATTGTAGGAAAGATACCTTTTTTATATACAAAGAGTGGCATCTTTTTTACAGAAATTGTGAAATTTCACCTTGCTGTTTCACCCCCTCTTTTATTGTTGGCTATCTGTGAAGTTCAGCACAGGGTGTTGCCACAAGCTGTTCCCTTTCTACATTCCAAGTGTTGTCTGATGACAAACGACTTCCTTAGTTAGCTCTGACAGTAAATTTACATGTCATTTCACATGTCTCATTTCCTAGATGTAAAACATGCTTTTGTGAAGTTACATTTCATGCTTTTAACTCAGCTGAAGCTGCTCGTTACCGATGCTTTTCTGCCTATTTATGTGTCAGGCTACAACTAGTGCGACTAAATGTGAACAGTTACACAAATTATAGTATTATAACATAGGCAAGGAGAAGCTTGAAAGCTCAGGAATCCATAGCCAGGACTCGTTATTGTACCCACCTTGACCCTTCAAATGACCTCTCAGTATGTAACAGTCAGAGACATACAGTAACACACAAAAAGTGGCAGAATTAATTATTACACTCTTTGTGTAACACAGAAGTAATCAGAATCTCCAGCAACAGAGGAGGAAGATCTCCTTGGCTCATTCGCCACAGCTGCCAGTGCACGGAATGGTAAATGTGGAATTGTAATGCACAGTTGATGCTGGAGAATATGGGGAAATGCTAATTTGTGGAGCGATAAGATGAATCGAGTCATCCCTTTAGCCCCATTTGACTCAGTGGAGGAAATTAATCATTAATGTTTGTTAAGTATGACAATCTAACTGGGCCAGATCTACATGCTCAGAGACTGAGGCAGAGTAAGATAAAGACCCAGGCTGCAGACAGGGAGGAAAACTGCCAGATTCTGTAATGATGGGAATTTATTGGCATTTAAAGAGACAGTGGCAAGGCATTTCACTAATAGCCTCCCTCCATTGGAGTGCTGTGCCTGCCACAAATTTCACGCAGTTCGAAACCTATTTTTCAGATAGCAGAGAAGTCTTACAGCTATGCTTGACTTTGGTGAAAAAGGTTGCTTCCTGGAATTGACTGTATCTGTTGCAGCATAATCTGCATCAACAACCAAATATGCAATATCAACTGACTAGCACTACCATGGCTAGGGGGACAGAACACCCCCCCCCCCACCCCACCTCACACACACACGCACGCACAGACACACCAATATTACAGTTCGAAAATCATTGGAAGCTCCAACACTAGCGATATTGTGATGCGTTTTGAAGAGTAGCAGTAGGTTAAAGTCATCAAGCCCAGAATTCAGTAACATATAAAACTGGTCAATCCCATATGAAGACTTAAAAAATACTTATACTCCATTTTGCAGAAATTGCAACCTGTCTTTAGACTCAGTGGTCAGGATTAGAGTGCTCTGAGCTCCTTAAAGTCACAGACGAGAGATTGACATTTTCAAGGGCTTCCTTGGCAGAGACAATGCTAAAAGGGAGAGAAAAAGCCAATATGACTTTGTTGCTACCTTGCTCGAGGAATTGTTTGTGTAAATCGCCTATAAGCTTATTGACCTGAATGTGAGGCGCACTGCGTGTGACTGCGATTTGGCTAGAGAGCTGTCCTTTGATAGAGCAGCGATAGGGCTGATTTTAACAGCTCACTGGCTCTTCTTGCATGCCCGCCAACCCTTCACCCAGCAGGCCGCCTCGCCTCCCCAGCCCTCCCCGTCCCTTCTGTTCTCTTCAGCCTTCTCTCACTCAGCCTTAAGTATCTCCATCTGATTGTGCAAGGGAAAGGAACGATGTAAATTATGATCTAGGTGATAATGTAGAGGATGATCATTGACAATCTGTCTCTCTTGATAAGACTGTAGAAGATTTCAACTCAAAGAATGAAACAAGAGTCTCTATTACTTAAAGTAGACCTGAATAAAATGGAGCATATTAATGAATCTCTGTCTACATCAGATCAGGACATATGAGATAAAACTGGTATCCAGATAAAAATTGATGTCCATATTTCTTGTGTTCCAAGTTTTATCAAATGGCACTGTAAGCAATGGAGTGCTGCTCCAGCGCTTCTTACTCTGCTCGGCTTTTTCCTAGTGACATTTGTGCAGGAAACTTCATCAAAGCCCTGTGACATTGTTCCCTGTGAGGTTGCCAGGGCGATTGTGTTTAAAATGCATTGCAAACTCTGTTAGATAGAAGGCAGAAAATCCTTAATCACTGCTTAATTAAGGAATCATCTTGTAGCTTCATTTCCCGAGCTGTAATTAAACACTTCCAATACGTTTCGTTACAGGGCTTAACATGTTCGCCTGAGATCAAGGTAGTGCCTTTAATGTTATCTCACCAGCTTTTTTTAAACTCCGCTCCATTGGAAGGAACTGTTGATATACGCCTTTGTTATCCTCGTCATAATACGAGCCTAGTATGCTAAAGAGGTTCTCCAGCCCAACAATAAATAGTGGGAGAATTTAGTTGAGTGGGCTTCCTGATAATACACTGGAAGAGACGAGGTGCAGGGGGAGAAATCGCCAGCCTAAGCACACACTTGCATAAGCAAAAGTGGGTCATAATGACCTCATGTACTGTAAGTAGGACATTTCTGCAGACTTCCCTTCAGTATCACTTTTCTCCTGGTATACATCTCCTCTTTTAGTGTGTGGCAGAAAGCTGACATCCTTTTGGCAATGTTTGCTACCTTCTTTGAAGTGAGCCATGTCAGAAAAAAGCTAAACAAGCATAGTGTGTGTGCTTGATCTGGAGATTAACCTAACTGAGAGCGGACAGCGCTGGACTGAAGAAGTGTGTGTCCTGTGGCAGTTGTCACACGGAAGTGTGATAACTAACACTCAAAAAAATGCTTTTTGGATGCTTTTGGGTGGGGATGGGGTTTGGGGGGAAGCAGATGTTGCAAACAAGCATTTGAAAAAAATGTACCATATTTGGAGATAGTTATGATTATTTTTAAATTATAGGTTTATGGCAAATAGATAGTTAATAGCAAATGTTTGGTATTTCTCATCACAGAGTTTATTTATATATAAAGCCACATCTTTTCTTTTTTACTTCGTAAAGTCCAGTATGTGTAGTAATCTATTGTAGTGTCTTTGACCATTCACTTTTAGGTTTAAACCATCAAAGGGATGAAAATGATATGGTGACAGAAGTGAAAGAAATGGTTCTCCACAAACTATCAGCTACCACTACATGCCCCGGGCAGGTCTGCCTGACTTTGGAGCTGTGGAACCATTGTGTCAGCCACATTGGATTTATTTAGAGCACCACACTGGGGGCACCTACTAAGCACAAATTTATGTGGCTATAAACTTTGAGTACAAACTGTGCTTACTGTAGACATGCAAAAATTGATTTTTTATATTAAGTGCATCTAAGAATGCTCAACAAGGTTTCTTGTCAGTGTTATGGTTGCACGCTCAGAGGTGTAGTCTGTTTAACAAGGTCCTAAAGCACTTACAGTACATGGAGAGAGATAGCCAAATATCCCTTAGCATGGACTGTGTGAGCCTCAAGACTGTAAATCAGCCCTGCATCCTAAACACACATTCTAGCTCCCTCCACAATAGATCAAATGGTAATAAATAGCCACCTCTCTCCCACACATTGCTTTCCTTCCTGTTCCATGGGGCTTCTTCCTGTTCCTCCAAGCACTCATGAAAACAGTCTTTACATAAAAGTGTGCAGCTGGACCCGGTCAAATCAATGCACATATACACATATATATATAAATACACAGTAACACACAGTAACAATGGCAATAGCTCAGATGATGTCAGATTATAAGAGGAAAGGTTGGACAACTGAATCATTTTTGCTGGGATAATATCCTAGTCGATCCCAAACCGGAAAAGTAGTAAGTAAAGTAAGTCCATAATACGGTGCTTACTGAAATTAAGTGTCTGGAAATTAAATTTGGATCCAGTGAAACTCACTGTGTGTCTTGTGTGCTTTATGGACATTAATTTTGGCTGTCTTGCAGGAGAGGAGGATGGCAGCCGAGAACCAGGAGAGTCAGAGGCGGACGGGCAGGGCGAGAAGACCAGGCACGCTGCAGTGGTGCCGGATGAATGGGACGGTCCAAGTAAGAAAAGTCTTTGTTATCACTTCCTTAGATGACCTCCAGGAGCCATCAGGCAAACTGTTGCACCTAAAATAGTTTGTGTAAAGAGTTAGTTTAAGCATTGAATGGACAAGTAACGACAGGATATTTGCAATTCTTGCATAGCAACCACAGAACAAATAAGTCGGAAATTTGATTACAATATAACAATCTACATTAACTGTATGTACACCACATATAGTTACCCATAATTTAAATGAACAGGGTTATTTTTTTGTTTGTTTAGCTTTTTTACTAAAAGTAACTTCATCAAAATGATGGATAATACATTGAACAAGTTATATTTGCACGGCAATTACTGCCCAGCAGCCAGCACCCACACTGCTGAACACACAAAATGTAACTCCTTTCAATGCCTCAAACCACCTCAAGAATTTATTGCAGGTATGTGAATTTGTTGCAAAAAAGAAAAGAAAAAAGAGAGAAAGAGAGGGAGAGAGAGGGAAGTGGATTTGGGCAAGTTGTGCTTGCTAGCTTGAAGCCCCCCGGGGTGTGTATTTTATACTGACAGTGAATCAGTGTTATCGCACCTATCAGATAATGCATTTATCATTAAATTTCACATTTGCATTTAAATCTGGGGAAGGAAATGAGCATTGCTGGCTAAAGATAAGAGCGCTGGGACGACAGTAATAAACCATCACTGTGATCAGTCAGGAGACAGGGCTGAGGGGGTCAGCTCAGAACTATGGGGGCCATGACAAAAAGAAGGCATCATATGTAGAAAAAAAGGCCCTTTTAGGTGAGAAAATGCTGAGCTCCAAAATACAGCTTTGAAAAGGATGGATGGATATAACATGACTAGATGTATGACTGACTGTAATTATGGTTCCTCCTTCTACTTAGGCATCAGAAGGAGAATTAGGGGCTCAGAAATACACAGCTGGACAGGTAGCAGAGGGAGACAGAGGAGGGAGACTTGAGTCTCATAGGTGTCGTGTCACTTTCATACAGTGACTGAACTGCAGCCTGAGTTTGAGGACCAGCACTGTGTCCTAATCTACAGTATACGCGGTGCATGAGCTCGATACTGGCAGCCTGTATTATCACAGAAACACATGTTCGTAATCAACGTGGAACCACTTTTGTAAGTTTCTGGAGATCTCGATGATGTACCAACCAATTAGTGAGTGACTTAAAAGGGGGGCGTCCGTGCCGCTCCTCTGTTTTTTCAATGGCCAACATAGAGTGGGCAGAAATTAATCTTTGAGCATAATAATGCCTTCACTCTGCCATCATGGCTGCCATGAAAGGTCATTTTCCTTTTTAATTTTTCCTATTGTGCTGGAAAAGTCAGATGGGCATGTTGTAATTTGACTAAAGAGAGGAATCAGACAATCAGATAGGAACATTCGAAATGACATGACTTGCTGTTCAAAGCGATTAAAAGCAAATTTATTTAGTTTGAGACTGTCTACCCTTTAATCTCTTTGTAAATGTTCGGCACTGAAAAGTTCTTTGTTATTCTTTGGCTTAAGTTTAAGCAGGTGTGATTATGATCACCAACAGATAATTTTTAATCACTGCGCGCGTGCATCTGAATAGGATGTGTAATGGTCGTTACATAAAAAGAGAGTGAAGCCTTTTAATGAGGTGGGCTAACTCGGAACATGCCCACCTGCTTTGGTGATTCGATTGAAGCACCTCCATACCGTTTCCCTTTTGCTGAGTAACAACAAAAGCCTTTACAATCTACATCGTGTAATTGAACTTTTTTCTTTTTGTTCCTGCATTTCATCTCCACTTTAGTAACTCATGTCAAGTGCTGCCCCTGTTCTCTGATTGTCTTTCTGTCTGGAAGAGCAGAGAACTGCACTGAATGACTCACTATTAATCTGATAGCTGGCTCTTCTCTGTTGTTCAGAGTGCTGGTTCTCTGATGTGGAACACCCAGCCAGTTCCCTTTCTCTCCCCTCGTCTCCACAAGTATGTCCTTAAGCAAATCTGTACACTGATCTTCTGTCTCGGGTTTGTTTCTCTTCAAGGATGTTTTGCAATCAGCTCCTGATTTGGGAGATACCCCAGCGTGTCATGCTGTTCTGTTCATTCTTATGGACTAGTGATGATAGGA